>NW_009649588.1:3365717-3443468 GCF_000708025.1 Charadrius vociferus
TCACATGCTCATACCACACACAATAGCCCAAGAAAAAAAAACAACCACCTCTTTAGGCACAAAAAGAAATGATGTCTATAAAATTACCATGTTACAAAAGAGGCCAGCTGTTTAAATGATTGCATTATACAAGGAACTAACAGGGGTATCTCTTCTGCATACAAGCACTTTTACTTGCAGCTTTAGTATTACTTCTTTTTTTTTTTAATGCTGCTTTGGCCAGTTAAACAGCTGCTTTTTGCCTTTTTTTTTTTTTAAAGTTGACTGTTTTATACATGCCACAGCTTTTTTTTATGATTGTATAATGCTTTTTCTTTCTAATTTATTTTGTTACCTATGTGGGTAAAATTAATAGCGAATGCTGACTTATTTCATAAACTTTATTAAGCCTTTGGGGAAACTGCAGTGTGCTCATATGGAGAGGCAATATAGAATATATCCACTGTATCATGACACAGAAATTACAATTCTAAGCTAGAAATAAATGACAATCCAGAAAAAGCGGAAGGAACAACATTTAAGGAGTTAATAATGAACCACTTGTCTTCATTTTCAGATCCTTTAATCCTGCTATTGTGCAGTTTTCACACAGTGCTAAATTGAATTACTGCATCATTTTTTACAATTTCTTCGTACAGTTGACCCAGTTTATAGCAGGTTTGAAAGCATTATCATTGCTTAAGGTTGAAAGATGCTGCAGTGTATTGCATTACAAGTCAATCAGTGCAGAAGTATTTTGATGTAATTTTGCTTTTGGATAAAGCAGAACAGATATCCAAATGAAGGATGGTATTTCATTTTGTCATAACAATGTCACATAATACAGCATGCCTTTTTTATACAATATGTATAGTCTCATTTTTATTACATTTCTTGCTCTATGCTTCTGATCCTAATAAAATGAATCCTCAGTTTATGCCTTCCAATGTTTTTATTAACTTGTGCAAGAAGAAAATTGAAAAAAGTTCTAATGTATAGCTTTTTACTGTTGTGTAGCAGGTATATTTAGTTGCATACCACAAAAAAAAAAAACTAAAAATGAATGCAGCGCTTCTAAATATTATGCCACTTCTCAAATGCTCCAAGTGAGTAATTCTTCATCTGAAATTTTCCTATTTTGAAGGGCAGTGCTTTCTACTATTCTGAAGGGCAGTGCTTTCTACAGCGTTTTTAGCACATAAACATGGTGCTCGGTTTAAATACTTCTTAAGCAGTGTGTTTCAGGTGAAGCATTTCATTCTCCCAAGGTCATTCTTTATGCTTCAGGTGTTAATTTGTGTTGTTCTTGAAGTATTCTTATTATTGATAGTAGAGTCCTTGGTATATGTTATATTGAAATATTGCTAATGTATGAACTGTAACATTAAATTTTTAATCTAATCAATCAAATGGCATGCATATGCAGTAGATGCTTGGCTTTTACTAAGATTAATTACCATGTGCTGTGAAAACGAACTCTGTAAGGTGAAATATTGCATGCGCGCAGACACACAATGAGAAGAAAAGAAAAGAAAGCAAATTGTGCAAAGGGATGAGCGCTGTAATAAGTTAATGACTACTTCTGTCACTCAAAACATATGCATAGCCTTTAAGACAACACAAAACAAAGATTAAACGCATGTTAAATCAACTATCTATTAAAGCATTTAGAGCTTTTCTCCAGATTCTACATGAAAATTATGCAATCTGTTGCAAAACTAAACACTTGTCTCCCAGATGGTGCTCAGAGTCTGTCTGAGCAAACACCCCTCCCATGCTCTGCGTAACAAACTGTGCGTATTTTTTGTTCAGTGTGCTTCATTTTATGCATTTGAGGACATTTACGCTGAATACACTATGTATGACTAAATTTGCATTGTAAAACTCAGTGATGTTGTATTTATATACCTGATTGCAGTCATGACGTGGAAGATACTTCATCGTGGAAAATGGCAGTATCTCCCTTTTCACTGGCTGGAAGTTACAAACTTATTATGCTTACTGCTGATACCGATCTGGGTTGCAGTTCTTACAGGTCATGGAGAGTCATCCATTAAATAATAAGTAGCTAATAGCTTTTTTTGAACTGTACTGCAAAGTTAAGCTTCTATGACAGTGTTTTGAGGGGGTGTTTTACCATGCCAAATAATAGTTATGATTGAAATAGGAATAAGATTAAAGCTGCACTAATGCTTTTATAATGTTATTAAAAGGTACATTATTCATGCACTAGAAACATAGGGATTACCCTTCTGGCTGAGACTACGGTCCAGCTAAAAACCTACAAAAAGATACTGAAGCATGAAAGTCATCTGCAATTGATGAGGCTGCTAGTCAGTTTTTTTGTTCTTGCCACATGGTTTTTTTAGTATTTCCTCTGCCTTGGTTCCTACTTGTAAAATGGAGATAATAGTAACTCCCTATTTCACAAGAGCGAAGCGAAGATCAGTGCGCTGCTGGTGGGGAATTATTCAAATATGTGGTAGGGGACTAAATACGTACCTGAGTTCAGCGGACATTCCTTTTGTGGAGAAATCCAGTTCTGGTTGTCATTTCTGAACAGGTTCTCCAACCTTATCCTGCAGACACAGCAGAGTGGTTTTCCTTTTCAGATTTAGCCAGCTATCTGGTTTACCAAAAAAAAAAAAAAAAAAAAAAAGAAGAAGGAATATTTGTTCAGTCTTCGTATCATTAGATGTCATGTGTAAGTCTCTGTGTTTCAAAAGGCAAAGGTGCTCACATGTATAAACTGAATGTAAAGCTTAAGCAATGAGGGAACTTGAAATATATTTCCCCAATGAACTACTCTGCAATACACTCTGCAATACGTCTTTCTTCTGCCTTGTTCGTTGTTTTAGCTCCTGTCATAGAAGCAGCATGTGTATTAAGTGGAAGGAGAACTAAAAAAAATAAAGTAAAATAATCTCTTTTTAGTTCATTTCTAGAACTCTTTAATCGAGAAGTAATTGTCTCCATTAATCAGCATAACTTTTGTTAAATCCATGAGGCTTTAGAGACACTTCCATATTTTGGAAGGATGAAAATAATAAAGTTCAAAAGTTGGATGCATGAAAATTAGAGCTATATAATGCAGCAGAACTGCAGGGGAAGAACGTAGCTGGCAAATCCTCCAAAGCATAATTTTTCCTGTCTCCAAAATGCCAAGGGAGACAACCAGCACACCAGATAGCAAAACTCCATGTGATGCTTCAGAGCAGGGTCAACTTGTGTGTTAGATCACGGCTTTCTCCAGTCAGCTCCGAATATCATCAAGGATAGTTATTCCGCAGTCTCTCCGGACAATCGGGTCTAATGTTTTCACCACCTGCACTGTGGGGAAACTCTCCTTGTATCTATGGTATCTCTCTGGCTCCATCTGATATCTGTTGCTTCTTGCCCCTGTGCTGTACATTTTGAGAAGAATATGGATCTATCTTCTCTATAACTCCCCTTTAGGTAGTTGAAGAGAGCAGTTAGATCCACCCTTAGCCGTCCATCTCTTCTCCACAACCAACAAGCTACTTGCCTTCAGCCTGTCCTTAAATGCCAGGTGCCCCAGTTGTTACAGCTGTTTCCTAGCCTTGCTGCGATGGTCTCTCTCTTGTCCAGGGGGTGCAAGAGTGGACACAGTTCTCCCAGTGATGCTTCATCAGTACTGCGTAGCTAAGCGAAACCAATGCCCTGGCTCCGTTCTTAGCAGCAGCACTGTGCCCCACGGGCGGTCAGCTGTTGCTGTCACAACAATGCAGTGGTGACTCGTGGTCACCCGTTTGTCCACCAGGACCACAATTCCTTTTTTGCAGAGCTGCTTGCTACCTAGTCAGCCCCTCGCCTCCATCATTCATTGTTCTGTTCCAAGCTCAGAATTATGCTTTTGCTCAACTGGTTTTTGTCAGCTCTTCAGGCTGATAACATCTCACCGAATGACAGCTCTGCCCTGCGGGGTAGCACAGAAACTGGTCCATCCCATTTGGTGTTACCCATGAACTTGCTGAGGCTGTATGCTGTGCCATCGCCCAGGTTGCACATACAAATAGTATCACCCTCCAGCGTACATCACTTTGGCTGGTATTTGCACTTCAACCCACTGACACACCCCCTTAGAACCATGACCTTTTTGAATCCAGTAGTGCAGTCAGGTTTCACCCTTGTAGCTGACCCATCCAGTTCATATCTCCTCAGTTTAGCTACAAAGATCCTAAAGGACATTCTGCAAACCTGGCTGAAGTGTAGGTAAGAGCCATCCACTGCTCTACCCGGAGCCACAATGCCAGTCATTTCATTATAGAAGGCGAGCAGTTGGTCATGCACACTTTGGCCCCTGTAAATCCCTACTGGCTGATACCAGTCACCTTCTTGTCCTTCATGTGCCTGGGAATGCTGTCCAGGAGGCCTCGCTCGGGACTGAATTGAGGCTTTATGGCCAGCGGTTCCTCAGACCCTCCTCTTCTTTTTTGAAGATGGGCATAACATTTGCTTTTTCTAGTCCCTGACTGTCATGACTTTTCAAAGACGGCAGCAACCTTCCGATGCCGTCAGCATCTTTGGATGCATCCTGCCCAGCCCCATGGACCTGCAGGCTTTCAAAATGGGACTGGACAAGGCCCTGAGCAACCTGCTCTTGTTGGCCCTGCTCTGAGGGGCGGAGGCCAGACCAGCTGATCTCCAGAGGCTTCCTTCAACCTCAGCTATTCTATGAGTCTGTGTGTATGTCCAGCTTATTTAAGTAGTCCCTCGCTTTCTATTAAATCCACGCTGCACTCGTATAAGTACATTCTGCATTGCAAAGCAGATTGTCCAGTTTCCTGAACAGAGCAGTCTAACACTTCATAATCTGTGCAATATGATATGCCTGTTTTAAATTTATGAAGCTGTAAACCAATTTCCTGTACTAATAAACACCTATTTTTTCATTCCTATTTATCCTCCTTTTAAAATTACTGCTCTGCCTTGCTCTCTTTCTCTTGTCCTTGTCTTGTAAGAAGCAAAAAGAGATGGGGAAGGGGAGGGAGGGAAAAAAAACACCTCGACAAAAAACCGGCAGCTCATAGAAAAAAATGATACTTGGGGAGAATCCAAGATCAACAGACCAGCAAGCCCACTCATTGTTCTTTATCGTTTTGGCTCTCTTCCAGCCCCTCTAGGTTCCTCTCTCTTTCCAGACTGCTTTCTGCATTCTCACATATGTTACAGAAAGTACTATGATTTCAGAGAAGTGCTTTTATTTTATAACAGCTTGATCTGCAAAAGTTGTCCAGTTTTTAAAGGAGGAGATGAGGGGAGCTTGTTGCTCTGTCTTTCTGTAATGCATGTGTGTAAACTTGATTATTCTTAGCAGAAGAATAGTATAGTATCATTGAAGGGGAAATGGATGCCTTTTGCATATCATTACTGGGCATAATTATCTGGAGAAGTGTTTGGTTTCGGATTGCTCTGGCAGTACAATAAATATTTCAAATCCAGACACATCAGACCTGCCAACATCTTTACAGTGAGAAGCGCAAGAGTTCAACTTTTCTTTTTGTCACACAAATGATCCATTTTTCTAATACGGCAGAAAGACCGTGGGGTGCTGGTATAAGAAGGCAATGAAGAGAATAACTTTTATCTGTATTTTTAATAGATTCCTTCCAAATGTAATAAATTTTGAAAAATTACTGATAGGATCTGCATAGTTACTAGAATACTTCAACCCTTCTGATCTATGGGGCTGCAGGTTGGAAACAAGTTCATAACTTAGAAAGCTTAAGCCATAAAAGCTTAATTAATGTAATCATTATTGGAATAATTCTCCAAGTTTAAAACAAAAAGGCCAAACTATGTTTGACAGTATAGCTGTCCAAGCGCCTACCTACCGTGCCCCTTTGCACAGCACTACTTGCTGCGTATCCGGTAGAAACGAGAAGCGACAGAGTTTGGCACAGACTGTGCTCTGCCAGGGCTCCTTTCACGCCACTGGATGTGGCAGGAGTGTACAAGGACATTTCCAAGGGGAAGCTGCAGTCAGTCTGCAACTGCTCGGGTCCGCTAGTCGAGCTGGAGTGACGGGGACAGCACAGGGAACATTAGCACAGTTGCGAGAACAACATTAGCGCATCCTCATCCCATTTAGAGGGAGCCTGAAAAGGACTGGCTCTTGCTGCCGCTGCTTTGCCTGCTCCTGACCGATACCTACAGAATTCCCAGAATTTCAGTAGGGTTTTGCGGAAATCCCATTTCAGAGCAGGCAAAGGGCCTGGGCATCACAGACCGAGTGTCCCTCATTATCACAGAACTGTAAGCAGGCGATGGATGCAGGTCAGGACCTCCGGGTGAACGGGGTACTGTTTCATACATGTCATAAATGGGGTTTTTCTTACAAAATGTGAGAATGACTGCAAACTTGGGGGAGGGGGGGGCAGCCGTACAGTACTGTTGCCTGGGAAAGCCTGTTATGTTTGGATGATTCAGGGACGTTCATTGAACTTTCAGGCTGGGATCAGGCTCTGCGAGACTGCAGACATATCCTATGGCATGAATATATAGAATCATGAATTTTTGAAGAGTCACTGTTCTTTTCCTTTCTGCTTTCATAGTTAAGCTGAAGGAAACTGGTCATTCAAACAACTGCATAGTCCAAGGGATTACTTAAGTGTTTAAAGATAGTTGGAAATTTTATGTTCAAAGATATTTGAAAAATCTGAATCTTCAAAAATTTCTGGATACTGTACTTCAAATTATTAAACATTATTTTCTTCTTAATGAGAACACTGTTCAAACATGCTAATGTGAGAGATAAGCCCTGGTTATTCTTAAATGTGTTGCAAGACATGCATCTTCAAGTGAAGAGGGAGGGCTGTTAGCAAACCTGATTGTGGTCTGCAAATCCAGCACTATGGATGGGGGAAAAACCGTTGCAGTGAGACTGAGACGGGCTGATTTAGACCAGATCCAAGCAGAGACAAACCGACTCAGCTGAGCATATCACTACGACAGCCAAATAAATATGTAATGTTCAAAGTTCCGGTATATCCCAGCTACCCCCATGCTCACTCTTTCAGAAGAGTTTTCCAGCTGTAGATGCAGGAAGCTTTCACAGAGACATACATTTAAATTCTCACTTTGACTCCTACTTTTCATTGCTTTTACCGCATCCCTAATAACAACAACAATCAGATAAAGTTGCTCATTTGACTTTCAGAGTCAGTGCTCAGTAGGGCTGGAAACGTGCAGGTTTGGAATGCAGTCTGCCTTTCAATGCTAGAAAGTGCCTGTCACCATTATTAATTAAGTATGACATTTACTCTCTTCATTGGTTCTAACCATGAGCTCTGTGGCATAGAAATATTGCAGTTCATGGATGCGTGAAGAACAGATTTAGACTTTTAAGATTTGCGGCAGTTGCTCAGTGAAAATTCTGGTGTTTGGGGTTTTTTTTTGGGGTTGCTTATTTGTTCTGTGAAAAAAGAAGATCTGTCCGCTGCCCAGTTCTGGTGCGCAGTCCCAGAGCTGTGCAGGTCAGGTTAGCGTGAGGATCGGTTGACCTGGCGCGTACACAGGCTCTGGTCAGGTGTTTCTGCGGCAGGTGACTAAAGAAAGTTTCCTCTATCGCGAGTCTTTGTTTCTTGCTAATGCTATAATGATTCGCTTACACAAATCTAGAAAGTTATATACATACTTATATAAAATATGGTGGAGGGAAGAGATATTTGTAAAAGTAAGCCAGCAGCATGTTGTCTTGCTAGTTAGCCAAGTGAATCATCGTTTGCCACGCCTTTGGGTGGTGTGAAATAGAATAGAAAGAGGCCACAGTGGGCTTGGGATTCTGCTGGCAGTTCGGTACCTAAAGTCACAGAGAAAATAAAATGTGAAGCAAGCAGCTTGAGGGACTTTCAAAAGGGAGGGATTTGTAAAGCCTGATTGCTCGTACAGATAGCTACATGCGATAAGCCTAGTTTTACGTCTCTATTTACATATTAATTGTAATTCATCTATGGCATAATTAAAGAGGCTCAATACAGGGTTTTTTCCAAACATCAGTTGCATCAACAATAAGCTGAAGACTTGTGAGGATTGGCACTGGATTCACTTAAAATGCTGGGACGGCACTGATAACTTGGGTTTTGCGACAGGTAACTTGCTTGCCTAAGGACCCTCACTAAAGCTTTTCAGAGATTCAGTTACAGAGATTTATTAAACAAAAATGCCAATTTAAATGAGCATAAAATGAACAACCTAGAATACCACATTATTATTACTACTATTCTTACTACTTCTGCAATTACTATCAAGCATATGTAATGCCACAAATACGTCTCCTGAAGCGCTAGCTGTAGAAGAGGAGACAGGCACATAGTGAAAGGAATGGGTAGCAAAGAGAGCCGGACCGTCACTCATTAAAGCTGTTAGGTATATGTTGTATTTCAGGCACGGAAGTCATTTCATTGGCTTCAGTCAGATTTTTGGAGTAGATCCACAGAGCAAAACCATATAAATAGGATTTCTTACCCAGTCATTACTAGTCACAGAAGAAAGGGCTAAGACTTGAAGGGGAGCAAAAGGAAACTATGTAAATAGGACACCACAGAAGGCAAAAAAGGCATTTAAGGGAGAGGTGAATGACACGGTCAGCGGGGCAGACAGTGTGACAGAGGCCAAATAAAGATTTACTTCTACTATAGCAACACCATGCAAATCACAAATGACAGCAATCCTGGCCATGATACAAGGAAACTGCCACACCTGAAGATGCTGATCACACACGTTTGCATGTGCCCACACCCTTTCACACGTCATATGGAATATATTCTGGCTATTTCAAATTTGACCCTTAAAAAAATTATGTGTCTGTTATTAGCCAAGTATCTAACCTTTTTCTGTAGTCCATCCACTTCAGACATTTGGAACAGAACAGAACAGAACAGAACAGAATGAATATTCATGATCTATGATCTATTTCCCTTAGCAATAGATGAAGGCATCTTTTTTTTTCCATCAGTTTAAGAGGCTACTATGGTTTATGATAGTCTGTATGAATTCCCTTACTTAGTATTCCAAATATATATTTAGAATCAGTTCCACATGCAAAATCAAACCTGAATGCTCTGGGGAGGGGTAAGGTTGGCAGAACTAGAGTATCCATGAGCTACTCTGCCCTTTTCCCACTCTCAACTCACTCCATGTTTCAAGAGTATAATCTGGGATACTACACTTCAGACGTTTTTTTCTTCCTGCTCTCACGTCATTATGTTCCCGCAGATGTACACATTTTGATCTCTTCCTTCCTTCTGCAGTCAATGAGACATGAAGTGTTTCTAAACATTAGTCTTTTTCTCACACACTGTGGCACACTAATCATCCAAATTTTGTTGTCAGTTTCTGGTTGAGCAGTAACAAATATAAATTAGAAACTTTGTTATTATTTACAAAATCAGCAATAGGTATGTAAGACTCTGTGTGTATGAACAGATGGATGCATGTTATATCCAGAGGTGGTATAAATTCAAAGCTGCCTATCTGTGGGTTGGTTTGGTTTTTAGCAAAAGAAGATAGAACCGTGTATAATAAAATACTGGTACAGTAACAAAGGTTCAATCATTAATATAAAAAATCTATTCAGAAGCATACAATGATTTACATTCAAACCCTGAATATTTAAAAATTAATAGAAAATATTAGCATGTTAATAATTGAAATCACAGGAATGCATAATGAGATTGCACTTCCTACAGTATATTAACCATTATCTGCAACTTGATAGGAAAATGTTTAACCTCAGAATAAATAGGATGTGCATTCTATAAGCCCCTAAGGCTTTGTGACTATTAAGCCAATGTGATCCTTGAAAACACGTTCATGTGTACATCTTGTGGAATCAGAAGTACAACGTGTACTCTCACAGCATTTTTCTTTCTTTGTCTGAGAATAGCCCTTTTGTCGGTAAATCTGGGAGGGAAAAACGAAAGCACTGAAGAATGACTTCACTACAAAAGAATGCAATAAAATTAGCACTACATGAATGTCATTCTTCTGAATATTTCACTGTTTCACATACTGTTTCCTTTACCTTTCAAGAAATTTTGGTGTATCAGCTCAGCAAGCTGGCAGCAGAAACAACATAATGATTTTTTTTGGTCAAATGGTTTATGACTTCACACCTATACCGAGAGCTTTAACCTCCATCCATATTTATATTTGTCCTCTATTTCTTCAATTCAAATGTCCTTTCAGAGAAGATTGGTTTCATGCAGAGAGAAGATAAAAATCAGAACCCTTACCTCACATGCAATAAATTCATCATATTTATTCATCCCCAATACCGGTGAGTTGGAGAAAAAAATCTCAGATTCTAGTTCCTACCTTTTAATTCATATTCTTCCTAGAGCTAAAAGTATAGAAAGGAGCTGGGGGAAGAAGGGGGTACATTTTTTTCTTCAAAGCTACAAACACTGAAATATTCATATTAGAACGGTTACTAAATTGCTGTGGCCCAGAATCATGAGAAAATGTCTGAGGATGATTACAGAGGGCCTGTTGTGACTGTGCAGCAGACAATTGCTGCTACTACTCTTTAAAGAGGGAATCTAGCAAAAAAATAGAGTAACCCACATTCTTAGGTATAGACAGTGTCCAGTCATGAACGCGATGTGTTTGGAGCTTCTGTTTATTGCTGCAGACTGAAACAAGGTGAGGTGCACTGCAGCAAAGGCTTCTGAACAACTGGTAAAGATGCATAAATTACTGTGAAATGCAAGTCAAAAGGAATTGGCATTCCAGAAGGCCAGACAGCACAGACAGTCCATTATCCCCTTAACCACATAACTGACTCTGACACAACTGCTTGATCAATCTGGAGGCAGATGCTATAGCTAGAAAACTATTTTAACAGCTTGGCATCTGGGTGCTGTGATTGCTCAAAGAAAGAGGACTGGTGCGATCCGCTGAGGTGAACTGCAGCCTGCTGCGGACTTCAGATTATAATTAAATATGCTTTCTTCCCGGGAAAAAGCAGGTAAAGGAAAAAATGCCATTACAAAATGTGACTTATATTTTTCAGTACAAAATAAGCTGTGTGGCATAGAAAGCTAATAGTGTAGTGAGTTTTGCCCGTTAACCCCTCGGGGAAGTAGTCATAGAAAGGCTGCACTAATAATAGTTTACAAAGGCGTATAGCACTAAGCCCCGATTCAGCCAAGAATTTCTCAAGCATGTGAGCTCAAAGAAGTCCCACAGCCAAAGACAGCACTCCTGTGCCTTGCTGAATCAGAGACTGGGCCTGTACCTCACATTAAGAATATCGAGTTATAATAATGTCATGTTATCTGGCTTGTTTTAGTAATTTGTTCTCATCTTTCCCATGCAGAGCAAAGCCTGCACGTGTTTTTCAAGTTCTGAGCAAACTACATTTGGGAAAATACAGGGCAAAATTGGTCTCTAGACCACACGGGATATAAATCCTTCATGGCTTCGGTATGGATTCATTCCGGTTGAAGGTCTGACCCTGTTATGAAAGATTTACACGGAGAAGTCAGCCGAGTATAATCATTTTCAATGATACGGAATTACACAGCCTACGTAAAATACTTTTTTATGACTTTGTTGGGGTTTATGTGAGAAAATAATAGATTTTTCTTGAAATATTAATGTGGACCAATAGAGAGGGGTGAAAGTATACCTGTTTCATGCTGTTATATGTTAAAATTAAATGCTGCATGAAACGTCAGTGTCTTTTGTCAGTGCTGGGAATGAAATAGCTCTGCCCTTTATTCCCCCCGCCCCCCATCTCAGCAGCGCTGTGGGTTAGGTGTCATGTGAGGTCTCCGTTGTACGCAGCTCAGGATCATGGCTTCTGAAAGGACCGAGGAATTCTTGATGTTGTAGGGAATCTGATTCCTCCTATATGCAAATCCCTCTTAATTTCTGATAAACATGGCTAAAATTAACATACTATTCTAAATTATCATGACTGCTGTATTTCTCTGTTGTGCCAAACTCATTTTTTCTGCTTTTAGGTGAAAGCAGAGTAGATTTTGCTGTCATTTGACATCAATGGCATTACTTAAGACTTAGAGACTTTTCTTTCATCCTCTTACACCTAATGTGCTTCAGCGTGCGTGTGGCCAGAGGAAAAACACAAGCTGAAGCTGTCTAAAGAACCTGCCACTGTGAGAAAGGTGTTCTTCAGTCCCTGCACTCCAGCAGCAGTGTAATGCTGTTAAATCATGAACTGGCTGACCTGGGCCATTTAATTTACTAAAGGTGCATATTCTCTTTTCCTTTTCCTCTGTCAATTGACTAAAGCTACCAACTAGTTGTAAGTGCTTTTCCCGTTACTAAACTCTGGGCTTCCTCTTTTCAATATTTTTCATTTCTTGAGGTGGTTTTCCTGAAAGTCAGAAAGCATAAGGAGTCACTCTCTCCCCTCATTTGCATCCTCGCTGTCTGAGGATATGTGTTTCCTTGAACCCCTATTCCATCAAAAGAAAAAGGAATCATTAGCCTGAAAGGGTTCAGAATAAACCCTTAGAGTAAAAGGGTAAAATTAAACCAGCTAGATGTCAAGATGTAAGGAAAAAAAAATCCTAATATAGAGGAAATGTAATCTATCCCCTGCACCTACACGAAGGGCCAAACAGCCCTACGAGATGGCTGAACGCCCCCGCAGGATGTGGGGGACAGGGAGAGAGTGAGCGCTCAGGGGAGCTGCGTGTGGAAACGGTGCTGCAGGGGAACTGCAGGCAGGTACTACAGCGTCGCTGTACTTAGCTATGCGCTAACCGAAGGCAGAACCAAAAGCTAACTGGATGTGTATGACTGCAGTCAATCTGATACAATCAGATCAGAGATATATCTAAAGTATTTTCAAATGGCACAGCACAAGCACAAGGGCATTAGATTCTAAAAAAGCCAGACATTCGAGGAATTAGAGCTTAGAGACAATTGACTGGAATTGGCTATTATGGAGGAAAACTATTGCAGAGAAGCAAATGATATTTAAAGGGCAGGAGGTAAAGAAATATCACTAAAGTGAAATCTGAATTCCAGTAATAAACCTGAAACTAGTGTGATTATTATTAATCAGAAAAATAAGAAGGAATAGCTATGTGAACAACTGGAAAGACAGATTGGTTGCTGTGCCATTTTTTGTAAGTTAAATCATGTAGGAAAAAATATTAGGGAGAACAGCATCAGATAGCCAAGCTGTGTCATACATCCACGGCAAGAGTAAAAGAGTTGTATAAAACATTTGCACACAGTAGGACAATATGATGGGAAAAAAGCTCAAGGAAGATTAGTCATGATTCTATAATACAAAGGGACAAAGGGCTAAGTTTTATTGTAAGAGCTGGTCTTGAAATTGAAACCTAGATTACATCGCTACCTGAACTTTACAGAAAGATGGTTGTTCAGGATTTTAGGACAGGGACTGTTCTTCCAAACATACATGGGCATAATAATGATGTTTTTTTTCTTTTACTGAATACGGAAGACTAAGTAAATTAAATGCCAGCTCAGATCTAATCCTGAATTTTGCAAGAAAAAAACCTATGGGGGATGTAATGATCCAACGGGTGCTGTTCAAAATTGGGGGCCAACTGCTGCTGCATTTGTTTACTGGTAAGTTAATAATGGGAAAAGCATTGGTGTACACCAGTCAATTCATATATACTTGTCTTTTCAAAACCACAGAACCGGCCTACCCATTTAATTGCACTGTTTTAATTAAAAACAGCATATAAACATGTAGTTCTGTGCAAATCCCTATAAAAACACCCTCAGATTTAATTGCTTATCTTATATCAGATTATTGCCAGGTTTTGCTGAGTTGGTATAAATGGATGTAGGAGCATTTACAGAGAGATTACAGTGATTCAGTTAATGCAGCCAAGCCAGAGTATGCGTAAATAGTTATATATGTAGTTATCAATGTATGTGTGTATAAATCAACGTGTGACCTTACCATATGAGACACTTCATAGTCTTAGTTATGATTTTACTATGAAATACTCCCTGTTGTAATTTTTCAGTGTCTAGAAATTTTTTGTTCAATAAAACCAGCCAAAAAAGAGACAAATATTTTTCTCAAAGCTCAATTGTGATCTTCTATTACCTATCAAATCATTTCAATCTTCATTCATTTCATCACATTTCTAAATTAGAAAAAGAAACACGAAAATATTCCTTAGCATTTTCCTTATTTTGTTTTTTTCAAGCAGAGCTTAACTCCAGGTTTTCAAGGCAAAGACAGCTCACATTTGAGAGAATTGTTATTCCAAATGTTTCAGATAGAAACATGACCACCTTTCAGTCACGCGATTCAGAATCTTTGATTTTATTACAATCTATCTCATTGTTTCCATTATATGGAATTATGGGCGTAATGTCCTTAATGCAGATATGCTCCAAGTATCTCAATCCTCCACCCCTTCCCATCTGGGAAATATGACTAGTAATTGTAAGAAGCCATGGGCTTAGTTTTAGTCCCTTACCAAGATCAATTAAGACCTGAATTATTGGAAATTCCAAACCTCGGTGCTCCAAAAAGTAACTTTTTTTCAAGTGCCTACATCAAAATTACAGAAACTGACACATTCATGAGAACTAGTTACTTTTGAAATGGCAGCTTTCCTCTTGTGTCTGAAAAGCTGTATTTCTACCGATAATCACAGACATTAGCCAACCAGCACATATGCCAGCAATAACAGTTCAGTATTAACGAAGTGTCTTTTTTTCTGCTGGTAATGAAATTCATTCTTGGCATTACAACTCTGCCTTACATTGCGAAAGTAAATAGAAGATGAACAGAAATGGCATTTATTCATTAAAATCGCAAACTAGCAATTAAATCTTCTCCTCCTCTCTGTCTGAATAATCTGTTCCAAAGTATCTAAATAACAGGTAGTGGGAAACAGTTGTGGGTAAGGCTGATCAGATGATAACAACTCCATTTTGTGTCAGCCTCTGAGTTTTTTGAAACTTGTTTGTATTTGAGCACGTTCATTTTCAAAAAACAAACCCCTTCAAACAGATTCCTACTGAAGAATCATCTGGAGGAGGCAGGAAGTGACACCACGGGCAGATGAAGCCTCTGCATCTGTCTTAGCAGCCAAACGGGGCCCCCTCGGCATCCGCCCCAAGTTCAGATGGTTATTCTGTCAGAGAGGAAGGGCTTTTCATCTCAGTCGTTGCAAACCAAGACAGATACTGAGCTAGTGATCTACCTATGTAGACAACAGATCTCTGTTCCAAACTTAAACTATTCCTCAATAGGAATTTTAAGGAAACCGGGATTCTCCAGGAAACATTTCAACCACTCCAAAGTCGGCACGTGCTCTGAGCAGCTGTGGGCTGATAGAGTAGAATAGTTTGCTAACAGTCCTCATCCACCTAATATTTAATGTTACTGTAACACTTCAGCTAAAAGTGCTTGTCAATGGGAGTTAAGTATCATCATCCTCACAACACAATACATAACACAAGTGCAAAAAAGTAAAGGCATTTTTGAGATCGCTCAGCTCCTGCAAAGCTCTGCCAGGACACAGACTCCTTGGAGTGAATGTTTCATGAGCAACATCTGTTCTTTTCGACATGCTATTTTCTACATTCCTTCCACTTTTCTCATAGTGACATGGATCTGGCACAACCACTTTGGCCGGTACTTTAAACCTTCCTTGTACTAAGGAATGTCTTTTTTATTCCGATAGCCGCTCAGATGGTAAAAGGGGCATACAGGACAACACCACATTGGTTCCCATAAGTAACTGCTGGTATCCTGCAGTGATTCTGCCTGAGCTGGATGAATTAAAAAGCCCAAGGTGATACTCCTCTATCTCTTCCCCCACCATCATTTGCTGTCATTCCGTATGTTCCGTCCTCTTTAGAAAAGGTAAATGTTGGCCTAAAATAATTAAGAATTTATCTCCTTTCGGGGAAAGACAAACAGACCTGAAGAAGATGAGGCACTCGCAATGTAGCAAGGATTATTTATCTCATTACTCATGTATCAGTCATACAACAGGTTAAAGCAAAGGCGCGAATGACAGATCGCAGGTGAGGAGGCAAGCGGGATACTGACAGAATTAAAGATATTACCTATTAATACAAAGCCAGCTTCCAGTGCGGGTGCATGGGCAACAACATTAAAAAGCTCAAACAAACAGCAGAACTGAATGATATTACTGGTGCCCAGTAAATCATTGTAAGCTACACTAGTCATAACATCCTGAAGTCTTTCTGCCATGTGATATTCAATTGAGATTGGTTTAATAGTTTATTTCTGAAACACTAATTTAATTACAATATTCTAGGAGCTCTACTGCCATAATGCAGTGTGGATTTGCATCTACATTCTGCCTGGGGTCTCAGTGAAATTGCATCAGCCTTACCATGTGTGTGGCAATCTAAAGCTACAAATTTAAATGCTGGGTAAGAAATGCTGAAGCTACTTCCCTCACCAATTTCTCATCACGTCAATCAAAATATTGCATGATAGCATCAGCCTTTTGAAATGGGAGATCTGCAAACTCCAATTTTGTTTTTTAAACAAGAAATCTGTTAAGAGCCACCGCTCCTCAGATAATGCTTTGATTTTGATTGATTTCGATTTCTTCCTTTTGTTTCTTTCTTTTTCTAGTTAAATACATTTTACTGAGAAATTCCCAATCTGGGATAGACCAATGTCTGGTGCCTCTAATGTCCATTTGCTCAGTGCTGATGCTCACAGCAAAGCACTGCAGATACGTATTGAAGGTGTATGAAGCCAGGGAATGAGCAGTTTCAACGAAGAGCACCTCATCATCAGAGAAAGCCGTTACAATGCTTAAAGGGGAGCCGGGCCCTGTGTTTCCAAAGGCGCAGATGCATGCCGAACACAGAATGCGGAATACATGCCTGTGAGCAGCCACCTGCAAACCCTGACTTCGTGTCCTATTTATTAGTGGGTGTCAAATGAGGGTAAGGCCAGGAAGAGCTATCTTTGCCTTTCTCGGCACCCATAAAGGCTCAGCAGCAGCACTCGTGTATTAGCGGCCATAGAAAACCTACTGAATTACCCAGAGGCTTTGGATCAGGCCCTGGTATTAAAAGTGCTTTATATTTTTGAAATTGCTAGTTAATAAATAAGGGGCCAGCAGATGCTACGAGAAAACAAAGCAGTATAGTTCCTGGGATTTATTGACCAATAAAACTTGTTGTTATTGTGAACTGCAAATGGTTTCCTCCGTGCAGCTCTTTACATCAGTTTTTAACAGCTCCTATAGAGAAGAAATCCTTTTTCATTACATTATTAGTGTACCTGGGCCCAGATAAATGGACAGAGAAATGTAGTACAATCAGGGAACATTTAAAACAATAAGCCCCAGAGAGCAAAAGAAAGAGTGCGCGAGGAAGTGCAAACAAACAAAAGACAGTCAACAGGCCGATCAGAATCGAAAATTTGGCACTTGTTACAGAAACAAACCTCCAAAGCTTTGTCAGCCTTATATTTGGCTGCTAGTGAGTAAGATAAACAGGCTGGTGGGAGGTGAGCCCAGGGAATACAATGGGAATCAAAGCAGGCGGTGGTACTGCTTTGCAAGGCAATGGTTAGACTTCC
This sequence comes from Charadrius vociferus, assembly GCF_000708025.1. Taxonomy (NCBI): domain Eukaryota; kingdom Metazoa; phylum Chordata; class Aves; order Charadriiformes; family Charadriidae; genus Charadrius; species Charadrius vociferus. The sequence goes on from NW_009649588.1 coordinate 3,383,269, forward strand.
CGTAGAGGCGTCTATCTAGCATTTGTCATTCTTTCTTAGATAAGATATAATTTCTCTTGAAGGAACATAGAGGTGAGTAACTTAAATGATGCCAAACTTCAAAGATTGAAAATGTGAAGTAGGATTGAGAAAAGTTATGCATAGCCAGCCTGATAAAAATAAAGATGATAAATTTCTGTTCAGATTGCAAGAGATTTAGGAATTAGAATTATGCCTCTCAGTCATTTTTCCTACTTTGCTTTTCTCATTCCTCTTATTATCACATTAAATAATGCCACTCTGGGCAAATGGCGCAGCGGCAAAAGTTCGGGAGGGGTGATCTTGTGTAGTAAAATTGTATACAAAACAGTCATCACACATTTACAAGCACTTTTGATGTGTAAAATATTCTTGCCCAAAAGTGGGATTAAAAAAGCTAAATTACGTGCCCAAAACTCTGAAAAAAGAACAGATGACGAAAACTGAAACGTTGTTTCAATTATTTCAAGGCTGTATTGGGTTGCTTTGTCTTTTAAATATTTCACCTATATGTTATTTGTATTTCAAAACAAAGTATATTTTGTTTTCGTTAGAAACAGTTGACACATCAGCAGCTTGAAACCATTTTTTTCAGTATTTTTCCTGAAGCAAGAAGTTCACTAACGCTGTTTTTTCCTAAGCGTTAACATTTTCCAAGGAAGAAAAAAATTCTCAAAAGGTCTATTTCAGAGCCATCCTATGCAGCCTGACACAGCTTGATCCAAAGGCCACTGAAGTTAATGAAATGACTTTTGTTGTTTTCTGTAGGCTTTGGGTCAAGCCATTTAATGACCAGAAAAGGACTGAAAGTCCTAATGTAGCACCCCCCACTGAAAACTGACTACTGGCAAAAAAGGAGTAGAGCTGCTCCATCACTCAGGGCATCACTGAACTGTTAGCACAGTGAAAAAGCAAGTTTGCAAAATTCAAGCATGGATGGTAGGAGTTCAGCAACTGCTTCTGAGCTACATGTTCCAATCTAACAAAAGCCATATAAGAGAATCATCGCAATTCTGCTGCTGTGCAGGGCCGGAGGGTCACAGCCTCTGGGCAGAGTGTGAGGGTGCTGCTGAGTGGTACCCACGCAGGAGGCGGCAGGGGGCAGGGGAGGGAGAGGGGGACAGCGGGCCTAGAGGGTGAGAGTTATGATGAGAATGTAGGTGAAAGAGAAAACCTAGAAATCTCGACTAATTAAACACTTAGCATCTCTCGAGTGCCACTTTGAAATTACGACATGGAAATGTTTTGAGCTAGTAACTTATTAACCCATTCTTGCTGTGACCACCCCTTCTGAAAGCAGTTCCTGTTGTACAGCCTGTCGCCACCTGCCTTCCAGGCAGCAATAACAGTGTTTTGCCTTGGCAAAAAGCACCAAGTACTTTCCAAAGTGGGGAAAGGAAACTATTCTCCTTGCCTTTCAGAAACGGCACTGCACGCCGCCCCTCGGAAGTCTGCAGAACCCCAGAAAACAACGCGCCTCTGTCCCCGGTGAGTCTGCCTTTCCATACAGTTCGTTTTGCCAAGGAGACCGTTTGTCACCCCGTACCTTAAAACATGGGGAACGCTCAAAGTAAGTAGCAGGTAAAGATCTGGTTTCATGTCCTGCATGTCCTGAGAGAAAAACCGCACTGAATAAGCTCAGCAAATACACAACTCCCAGTCAATTAGCCTAGAACTATGGCTGGGTGAAAATTCATTAGGAAAACATCGGTATCTGGCGAAAACTGGCTGGTTTCTAATTTTGTCTCAAGTCTGACCCTTAGGCCAGACCTGCCAGTGAAGCTTTTAGGTCAATTTTTTTTAGGTCAATTTTCAGCTTTGCATGGAAACCAAATAAAATGAGGAAAAATTACCGTGGTGATTTTTGGGGCTTTGTGTTTTGTAATTCCATGTATTAGATTGTCACCTTGTAGAAAACTGTAGAGCTCCACTGAGCTTGGTGAAACAATACTAATTTACACCAGGTGAAAGCCAGACCTGGAAGGTATAAGCCTACATGAGCAAAAACAAAAGGGGTTTATAATCCAGAGTTTGCAAAACAAACAGAAGACCTCCTGCCCTGCACAAAGAACTTTAGATTTGAATTATCCCATGCAAAGTAAATACAGTTGGCTGCACAGCAACCGAAGCCTGTAATTTTGGCTTGCCAAACTCGGAAGGCTTAAAGACCTGTGAAAGGAATCACTCCTAATAATTCTTAGAATAAGTCCAACGCATATTTCGAATAAAACCAGCACTGGGAGAAAGGCAAGCAAAAATTGGCTGTGGCTCATTCATTACTTGTATTCATAGAATTATTAAAGCATAAAAAAGGGGAAAAAACACTCAGCCATCAGCAGACCAACGGGGAATTGTTATCATCTGACTAGAGGCCAATACCTCAAGAATAGCAGGATTTAGGGAATAATGAGGGCTTTTTAAAATTGAAAATTGCATGTCTGGTAAGCAGACAGTTTTCAAGACAATGAATAAAGGCAGCTGGAGGATGTTACAAGACTGTACAATCTATGCTACAGTGCACAGACTGAACAAAGCAAAAAATAAGAGCACAAAAACCGATAGCCACATTAGCATATGTGAGGGCCAGTTACGGCTAGCCGGGGCCTATACACCGGGTCACAGAAAAGCACAAGGATGTTTCATCCTTTTTGTTCCCTGGATCTTCCAAATCCAATTGATTTCAGAATGCTTTACTGCCAATTTTGTTTGATGTGCCATTTTCCACCGAGAGAGAAGGAGCTTCCCGGTCCCAGGAAGGGAACCCAGCTGTGTCACCCTCGTGGGAACTGTAACGCCCGCTTCCTCCGCCCCTGCCTCTCGCCACCGTCCCTCTCACTGCTGCTGCTCCACACTGTCCCTGCACGGACCTCGCTTCTCGTGGCACAGTAGGACTTAAACTGAGAATTTCAGAACGTACGATGGAAAGGGACTCTGCTGACTCTTAAGTTGCCATGTTAGCAAAATTCATGCACAAACCTGGTTTGTGTGAGACCCACAGTCACAGAGTGCACGAGATGATTTCCCTGCACGTGCCTGCATGGGAAAGTGCTTGTATTATGAAAATCAAAGCCCCAGGTGGCAGATTCTCAAAGGCCTGTGCAATGAGAGAAAGGCATAAAAAATACATGTAATAGGGACTATGTATATGGGAGTGATATGCCAAATATATAGGCCTTTTGAAAACCTGGTTTCGTGTGTCAAAATTCAATCTCTTTTAATCTACGTTTAAAAAATGGTTGGATTCCTAAAATTAGACTTAGAAGCCTGTGATTTCAGGCTGGAGAGGCAGCAGTATTCCACCAGCAATTGAGTCAATTCTCGTTAAGAGTCATGACTGTTTGCATAAACAGAAATGACAGTTTATAGGTAAATCCTACCCAGTGTGGAGTCCATTCATTTTAAATGTTATGCTCAAAAGGCCACAGCAGCGCAATAATGTGAAGGCAGGCATGAAGCCTCCAATAAAGCTGCACCCACTGGGTCAGTGCCATTGCATAGCGTGCTCTGGATATTTACAGAATGATTATACGCTGGGTGGTCAATCACAGCTCAGTCTGTCTGTCATAAATATTAGACCTAAAGGCCACAGGTGTGGATTTTACAGAACTGTTTCTTGTCTCCACTCTCATAGGATATAATACCTCTGTACCTTTATAAAGAATTTGCTCTCATTCATTCAAGCTTTTCTTAAAGTGACTCTTCTGCAGACTGCATCTAGTGCGTTAGTTTATTAAGGATACTCTCCTGATGCTCATACCTCCTGGCAGAACTGTACTGTGATTTTTTTTTCATCTCTCCTGTGGTCATGCAGACAATGAACTAGGAAGTCTGTTGCTTACATTTTTCCACTTACGCCGTCTTATCAGCTGATGGCAGATGGTTTGGGGGAATCTTAGGGAGAAAAGAGCCACTGCTAATGTCACCACCATATCTTGAACTTTAGTCTTTCCCACTGCATGTTATTTGTTAGCAAAACATGGACACCAGAGCAACAGAGCAGCCTGTCTGAACAGTGGGAGCGGCTTTTCTCACCAAGAGACACAAACCACAAATAACTTTGTTCTGTATATCAGATGGAAAAAAAAACCCCAAACAACCAGCCACCAACCCAGAAGCACTCCATTGGAGTAGTTTTGCAAATGTCAGGTTTTAAATGCTTTGCAGCACACAAAATGCAGTAACAGAATTTTAATATAAAATAATGGTTTTACAGTAAGGGGTAAAAAAAACCCAACCAACCAAAAAAAACCGAAACCAAAAAGGAAGAGAAGCAGAAAAGTTGTGGGATAAGGAAAGAAGGGGAGCAGAGCATCCAGAGGATGTCCACAGAACAGGCAGCATTCCTAGGGGCAAAGCAACAGCAAGAAGTATAACTGCAACTATAACACGGCATGGCCGCAAAGGTGGCCGGTACAGAGAACCAACCTGTGCTGGCCCATCTACTGTTTTGTCTCCCCAGTAGAAGAGTGTACTGGATCTCTCTTGAGCCCTGGGAAGCACTGAACTGTGTCAGTGCAGAGCTCCCCCAGACTGATGAAGACTTGAGCATTGGCTACATTGAACACCACAGGTATGGTACCAGACGGATGCTGCCGGAGTCGCCCAGGGCACGAGCGGTACCACCCGCGTATGATGAAGCCCACTGCCATACGGGCATACCAGTTCAGCTCAGAGTAGGGGATTATGGTAATGCAGCTTTGCAGTTTATGGACAAGTCTAGTTTTTTTCTTTGTGGGTAGCTTTTTTTTTTTTGTTGGTTGGTTGGTTGGATTTTTGACACACAGCAACATCTTCAGCAAAACACATTAATGGCAAGAAACCGCCTCAAACAATGTATCTCATCTGTGCTACAAAAGATTCTGAACTTAATTAATTACACTATTTTTGTGTTCCCTGTGACTGAAAATCCATCTTAATGGTTTAAGAATGATGCTGAAGTCTTCACAAACCTCGGGGTTTTGCATCATTCTTGAGCACATTTATAGCACATCTCTATAAAGCAAGCAAAGCCATACTTAAATACGTAGGAGTACAACTGAATCGCAGTGGTCTCCCAGCAGAGAACTTGAAAGAGACACACGCACCATTGCCATTAAGCCATAGAGCTCTGCTATGTGTTCAATCCCGTTTTATTAACTCATACTGCTCCTCTCAGAATTATTTTAGCCCGGACAAAATCAACACTATTCACAATAATAACTCGTGGTTTCATATGTGCAGAGGACACACTACTTTTGGCATTACTCTACATGATGTAGGGCTTTGAATTCTTTCCTGTGGATCTTGGGGGAATTTGTACTGACTGGAGTTAAATGAACTGCATTACCCTCTGTCCTAAGCAGAAAGTGGTTGTGTAGGAAAATGATGAATTTTAGTTTGTAAATTCTCTTGGCCCAGCCACTGCCAAAACCCTGTAGTTTGTGTTTTAGGCAGACTGGATTTAGCCAGGTTTGGACTCGCTGAACAGCCCGCCCGAAAAACATGTCCAGGCAATCCAGACCGTTTTCAAAGTATCACTGGAGGGCTGCAGGCTTTCTTTGCGGTGTTGTGGCAGGACACCAGCACCAATCCTATGTGCTCATTTTCCTATTTGAGAACTGCAGCTGAGTTTTCCCTGTGACATTCAGGAAGCAAATCACAGCCTGTGTGGTTTTGTACTGGAACAAAAGACTATTTTCATGTAGAATTAGCCAATTGTCAGATTGTAGCTAGAGGCTCAGAGGAGATTTTTTACATGACCAGGAGGAGATTATTATTGCAGTCAATTTTTTCATGAAATTGTGAAACACGCATCATCAATATTTAATGTGAATAAAAATATAGCTGTTTTATACTAAAATTCACATGTACAAATTAGCACTAAAGGAGACTCTTCTGCCTCCTGAAGGATTTTAAAAACGCCGTATCAGAGTAGTAGTCACTTCTGCTAAGTGACTAAGGTTTTAAAATTGGAAGTATTTATTGCAGAATACTGATAATCTGTTTACACACAGGAAATGTTTCAAAGAACTGTCATATACTTCTCTCCAGAAAAGAAGGCATTTTCCATCCATAAATAAAGATGCAAAAGGTATTGCCATAAACTGGGTGTGCATCGCTACGACTTAACATTCGGCGTATTACGGTTACAAATGGAACAAATCTCACATTCCTTACCAAGGAAGAAATCTCGCAGAAGCGATGCGTGCCCATTTACCAGCTCTTCAGTATCAGCCAGGATACAAGAGGCACTGGAAGCAGCACTGGAGACAGCATCAGCTTACAGAACCCACTGACCATGAGCCGGGCAGGCCGCTCTGGCACCCCCACGAAGGACTGCTAAAGCCAGAGACGAGACGAGATTAATTCACAGTGTTTGGGATATTCTAGATTCAGAAAATTCACTGTCAGTCAAAACCACAAAGGGTCAACTATTTCATTCCACAGCAGGGAAGAAAGAACGGCATTCTGGAGTTGTTGCTTCTGTGAGAGGATCAGTGTATGCTCTTCTCTTCCTTCTGCTGCTTTTCCATTAGTCCGGGAGATAGTGAGGAAGATAAAGCAAGGCTGGAGCAAAAATTATTTTAATTTTTCTGGCACAGCCAAGACAACAGGGTACAAAGCCCTACTTCAGCTGTCAAGGACAGTATGTAGGATGCTACCACTGCTATTAGATCTTTTGCCTCAGCAGCAAGGAGAGGTTCTTTACCCAGCTACTACCCGACTTCACCTGAGAGCGTGGATTGCAGAGTCTCGATAGAAATGGAAAGATGCTATCATGGCCGTCCTCCTAGGGAATCTGCCCTAAGAAGTTTCCAAATCTCTAGTTTTTACTATAAACTTGTGTGCATTGGTGTTTATATCACAGTGAAATAAAGCATGTATGCAAAAACTGCTTGCTCCTTTTTCATGAGATATATTGTATTCAGTTACTCCCCAAATTAAAAGAATAGCCCAAAATTAAAATAGTCCACCTTGTCCTGCTGATATTCAGCAGCTATTGATACATTTGCAAAGGAAAAGTTTTACCAGAAAATGCTACTGTCTTTCCTGGCTGACACTGATGATGAAACCTGGAGCTCAGGAAAGGTTTTTGTCACTGTATTTATGAACACAGATAGGCAGGGGATCTCTCTAATGCATAACAACGCATTCCCTTCATGGCAATATTAGCTTTTACTAGTTAACCTTGAATGGAGTTATTCTTACAACCTATACACAGGAGCAAGGTAAGAATCAGATCCTAAACACCAAATAAACACATTTAAAAATAGGACTCAGTCTTGGCTGGAGAAAAAGCTCATACCTGAAGTTTTGCCAGTTAGCATTTGCCATAGTTTGATGATGATGAATTACACGTCGAGGGATGTCATTATTCCCCTCTGTTTGGCACTAGTGAGACCACATGTGGAGTGCTACGTCCAGTGGTGCGCTCCCCAGTGAAAGAAAGACACGGACATACTGGAGCATGTCCAGTGAAGGTCCACAAAGATGACTAAGGGCTTGGAGCGTCTGACATACAAGGAGAGGCTGGGAGGGCTGGGATGGCTTAGCCTGGAGAAGACACAGTTCAGGGGGACCTTATCAACGGCTACTGATTTCTGATGGGAGGGAGTAAGGAAGATGGAACCAGACTCTTCCCAGCAGTGCTCTGTGACAAGACAAGAGGCAATGGGCACAAGCTGAAACACAGCAAATGCCATTTCAGCATATGAAAAAATTTCCCTGTAAGGATGGTCAAACACTGGAACAGGTTGCTCAGAGAGGCTGTAGTGTCTGGAGCTGCTCCAACTGGACATGGCCTGAGCAACCTGCTTTGAGCACAGTTGGGCAAATGATCTCCAGAGCTCCCCTCCAACTTCAACTATTCAGTAATTTTGTGATTATGAGGAAAAGAGACTCTTTTCTATGCTGTCAGGAAACCTAAGATATTAATTCTATTCCACATACTGACTTTGGGGGATTTTTTCGTCATCTCAAATCAGAATAAAACCAAACTTATGAAATATTTCATTTTGATCATCAAAATGTTTCAGACTAACAAAATGTGCTGCATTGTACTCTTAAAGAACATGATATATTGATCTTTCTTACTAAATATTTCAATACATTCTCACTAAAAACTCTGATGAAAGCAGCATGTCCCACACAACATTTTTATTTATTATCTTCCTACATAATCCCTTCAGTTGGCAATTGTCCCACCTGTTCCTAAAGCCTGGGCCAGACCACTCATTTTCAAACCCTGGACTCATGGCACGTCACTGATACCACGGAATATTTTTGCCTATAAATGCCTAATAACTAATGACACATCACTAATATAGAAAATACATGCAATATACAGAAAAGGCCCGATCTGAAGCATAGGAAGATTGCTGTACACAGCAATGCATTAAAGCTTTAAAACACCTCCACAGTTCGTGAGTAGTTTTATTCGTTTTCTCTTTTTGCTTTTGCTTTGGTTTTTTGTGGGTTTTTTTGGTTTTTGTTGGTTTTTTTTTTTAATCTTGGAGGAACTTACATACTTCCTCTTTCAAAAAAGAAACAATAAAAGAGAGGAGAAATTGCTAGCAGAAGCAAAATAAAATGGGTAGCAGCGCACGTAGCACAGGTCTCCGAGGTAAGCATGCTTTCTCAACTAACCCTTTTTTCTCTGCAGCTTCCAGTACCGAGGGAAAGAACCCTGGGCCAGGTTTGCAACAGCATTTCTGAGTATTGTCTGACTGCAGCATTATGACGGAAAGGTTTGTTGCAAGCTGCCAAATTAGGGACCATGATAATTACCTGAACCAAAGACTCTGAAGAATAGCTTCTGGGTAATGGAATTTGATAATACATGCTGTTCCTTTCATGCCGTGTGATTCGGTATTATCCTAGAACTGTTGGAACAGTGGTAACAGCTCCATGAAGCCTTCCTTCCACGTGCAGATCAGCCATGTCGACATGCAGAGCAATGCCCATTCCCTGCATACTTTCCTTCCCTTTTCTGTTAGAGAATTTCTTGCTTCAAATAGCCTGCAGTAAAGCTCGGGTTTATTTGTCTTTCTCAATTATCGTAGACCACTGCATGCAATAATCCTTTTATACATTCTTTTAATTAGGTTGTAAAATGTGACCGCTTCCTTTCTGAAATGTATATTTATCCAATTAAGAAATATATAACTACTGGTATTTATCATTAATTATTATTTCCCAGATACAAGGTAGGCTTTTGCATTTTATTACATACCATCAATAAGTCAAGAAAACGCCAAGTCATGTTCATTCCCCTGCAATTACTACAGTTGCACCTAGCCTAAAATTTGACTCACACTGGGCACCCACAATTAAATAAGTGTATGTTAAATGATAGTAGGTGAGTGCGCGACAAATCCTTCAGCATGTTTAGAATGCCAGACTCTTTACAGGAAAATTTCATCAAATGCATCATACGTAACGTTATTGTGACACTGGTGACCATGTATGGCAGTGCTAATTTCCCACTTCAATCTGTATCTAACGTGCAGTCTTGCATTTCTAAGATCGTAGTTAGACTAAAGCGAGATATACATGTTTTCCATTGAACAATGTCAGCCAGGAGTATTTTTGTAGTAGCAAAAGCCCTGGGGTAGACACAGTCACACTGAGAAAAAACATAACTTATTTCATTCGGGGAAGTGGCATAAGCAATTCTGACAAAAGCACTCTTTTACTGTTATAAGTTGCACCCAGACCAGGAGGATTTTCAAGTAGAGTAGCCTGTCTTTTTGGTGAATGTCTGAAAGACTGGGATTCAGTGAATTCCATCTGCGGGTTTAATCATCAATTTTCCCAGTAAAGACCAGGTACTGACAGGGGACACGATAAGAACACTGATTTATTGCTCTCCTCTACAGCTCCACCGACACATACAGCAGCACACCTTTGCTGTAAGGACTCGCTCAAAGGACTGAATAAACCCACTGTTCCGAAGTTAAGGCCTTGTCTGCACACAACAGTTCAATTTCTTTAATTATATCGTAAACTGTATTGATAAAAATGTTCCTTTGCTGCTATAATATTCTCTCAAATACTTAATATGCTCAGCTGGTCTGAGGCACCCTCACAGTGGTATAACTAAAAGCACACTAAATGAAAATTTATATGATTACATTATATAACTGGACCACACTACATTAAGGTCTTGCAGTGAAACTTTACCAGTTAAAACAAACACGGAAAAGAAAGTCTCCTGCAGAAGACAGTGGAAATAGACAAAATTTAATTTTTGATATCCAAGAGGGAGAGACAGGTAGGAGAGCAGGTACTACAAGCCATAGAAACTAACATAGCTTTTTCTTCCTAAACAACGGAGCGCCACGCGCAGAGCATTCCCATGTTTGGAAGACAGACAAACCCACAAAGCACCGGAAGATTTGCATCTTGGTCCTTGGAAAGCAAAGAAACCATCCAGCAGTATGCTTTTTAGGCGCACATCCTAGGCAGTGGCAGTCAGGGCTGTCTTAAACTCAGCTTCGTAACAGAGACAGACAAGAGAAAAAGAGGACAGGCAGGGTAAACTATGGCTGCTGTGGGTTGTGAGATACTACAGTAAAGGACGGAATATGTAACATAACTCTGTTCTCGCACTGTAATTTAGCCAAGCAGGCTATGCGGCTTGCGTGAGAACTCAGTCAAGTGCCAGATGATAATAATAAATTTGTAACACAGTCATTCAAGATCTTTTTTTTCTTTTCAAATTCTTAATTAAAAGTACTTCATTTTAAGAAGATGGTTTGTCAACCTCTTTCAGAAAAATTACAGTCAAAACCGCAGGGCAAGCAGACTGTCGTGAAACAGAAGGTTGTGTGTGCCAGTCTGGACACTGTCCTATTGTTAAGTCAGACTCACATGATTTCCCTCAAGATTTGGGGTGCATGGATTCAGGGGAATCAGAAAGGGGACCAAACACTCACCCCTCCTCCCTAATTATGACATTTGCTGTATCACAAATCAATATGAAATAAACAGAAACAATGTTTGATATTGTGGCTATTTACCACAAACATTAATCCCAGACAACAGGCGCTCTGAAGAGAAGGAATTCAGTTGACCAAAGCGTCCTGATTTATGCTGGGTAAGAGTCTGCACTTACCAGATATTTGCTCTTACAGTGGTATTAACAGTGCTCCTGCAAAATAAAGCAATACGCGAGTGAGACTGTATTTGATAATGTGCTCCTAGAGAATGTAACATGATAAAATTCTTGGATAGCACCTCAGCTGGCAGAACCCCGCTGGAGTCCTGCCATTTACACCAACTGAGGATATGGCTGATGACCAAATTTTTACCGTAGGCAATGAGAATTGTATTTTGCAATGTGTCAACACTGCTTCACATGCAAGCAGAGATCCATAACCATTAATGAATGGCAGTTAATTCTTCCTGTACACACTGGCAGAAATGATTAGTGGCTAAACTAACGAATGGAGCTCTACACCAGTGTTCAGACAAGTGTGGTGGGATCTCATCTTGTTAGTCAACCTCAGGGAACTTCTGACTTCAATGGCAGTTTAGCAATGCTCGTATTAGTACAACTCCTTGAGTTACCACAGGATCCCTTTGCACTAGGGAACAATATCCATAGACTGTTCAGTATCATGATACTTTCAAATAAATTACTGGACACTCCATTTTTATTATTCACCCAGTGCTAATAACATCGCCATGACTTGGCATTAGATCTGATGTTTAACAATACGGATTCAATAAAAGAATTGTATCCAATTTGGAGTCCAAAGTTGACAGGTTAACTCAATGTAGTTCTAAGAAAATACATCCCAATGACAATGCGATAAACATACCAAAAAAATTTGGGAAGGGAAATTAATCTTAGAAGGCTTCTAAACTAACAGATGTGAATGGCACTATTTGGTCAGAGATGGGAAATAGAGCAAATATTTGAAAAATGCCCCAAGTAAAAAAAAAATAATTGTCTTATAACTTTGGAAAATGAGGTTTAGCAGCTAATGATGATAAACGCACAAAAGAAGGGTTAAACGGAAACATTTCCTGTGCCAGGTTATGAGAACAGTAACATCAGTGCTTGTAATTTACATCTAAAAGGCATTTTCCAGCCACGTTTCACTTAGGCCAGAGTTTCTCCTTGCCTGCAACTAAGACCAAGTTTTAGCCTCCTTGCAAAAATTCTAATTCTCTGCTTTAGATTCATTTCTTATTAAAAGAAACGAAACCCCACACAACTCTGAGGACATATTTGGGGAAAATACATCCTGCTGTGACTACACCTCCATACACCTTCCCCCCAGCAGTGAATCTTGGAAACAATACATGTGTCAGGAAAGAAAAGGGGATTGATCCCGTCCTCTTCCCTCCCTGAACAATATGGAAGTCACTCTCTCCTGAGAGACAGCATCAGGCTTTAGGTGCTGTGTTTGGGGTTCAGACGCCTACCTTGGCTCCTACAATGGGAGACAAGCAGAATTTAGGCACCTATGTTAAAAAAGAATCAGCAGCATTAGCAACAGCCACCTGAACCCAGAGGGTATCTAAAACACAACAGGCAGCTCTCTGGCCCAAAACCTTAGAGCTGGAACATGTACAGACCAAAAATGTACCGAGACGGGAAAGAGAGTGCCTACTCAGCCTAAGCAACTTTGTGAATTAGACATTCATTTCTGCCTGTGTTTTTGGAAACCCCAATTAATTAAGCGTAGCATATGCACACTTAACATGCAGAGACTGTGCTTCCTGAAGAAGGGAGCCACCAAGCAGCCAGAACTGAAAATCACAAGGCCTCATTAAAAGCATTACCACACTGATTATTGGCCAAGATACTGAAAAACATTGGTATTCTGTTTTTCCGACTATTTTATTCATTATAATAGATTCAAATATTCCATACTACCGACTAGCTTAATATCCTTTGACTTTCTGGCTGCACAGTGGTCCAGTTTCAAAAAGAATAATTTACATTCTGGTAGTCTGTGTCCCCTAGGTATCTGTTACTTCCCTTACTCTTTGACTCCCTCCTTCCCCCATCTCCCTATCCCAACCTTTCCCCAATGCTCCTACGTGCACAACTGAGTCTCAGGACCTGTAGCGTAGAGCTAGATCTTCAAAGAGGAGGAGCAAGGTTTAGAAGGAGTGCACAAGAGAAGTGGGATGAGAGTAACACCCCTCTCCTCAGCTCTTTCAGCTTATTTTCAGAGCTTTCCTTTGTCTCAGTGTGCAACATGCCTGAAATGAATTCCCAGGCATCAACCCTTTATCTCCTGATACAGAATTTAATCATCTGAATTTGTCTACAAATTCTACTCCTACATTTTAGGTAATCTAGCCTGTGCCTCACAATGAACTCTCTTTTTTTCGTCAGGCCATTGGTGCCTAAACCATAAGCCTTATGGTGCATCAGTTGTGGGGCCTATCTTTCACCGATTCATGCAGTCCTCAGGTCGTTTGGCATATGGCTGATAACGTTCCTAAAAGCAGCAAAATATAAAAAAAAAAAAAAAAAAAGAAGCAGCAATAAAGGCCTCTAAAGATTTGGGCCTTGGACTAGTCAATGGTGAATGGAGCCTGTCAAAACCCATTAACTAAGGTAATGCGAGTCTCGGTGCCACATTCCACCACGTGTAACACTACCCACTTCGTCATTCCACCACGTGTAACACTACCCACCTCATCGGCTATCAGACACGTACAAAAAGAAATGGTGAAAGACTGTAAAGTGCTCGGATACATCTCAAAGCAAACTGTAAGCGTATATAATCTGTGGAGATAATTATTTTTCTTTCTCCACTATTTTAAGAAGAATACAGCTGCTAAAATTTGGCTCTCTTCTGCATCTGAGGTAAAAACTTACCAATGACTTTCCACCTTTCATTGAATTTTCCATAATTATTTTTATTTATTATAGCCATAGCTAGTGACAAAGTTTCCACGAAGAAGCGATGGTGCAGACTGAGATGCTGGCGCATCTCTGATGAAACAGTGATGCCAAACTTACTCTGTGAGCAAAATACTTGCAGCATTTTCTATTCTCAAGTTTATCCCACAACCACTGCTGTGTCTTGCACCATTCACATCAAATTTAATTCTATTCCACTTTGAGCTAAGACTTTTTTTCTTCAAGAAGAGTGGGCACAACAGTAAGAATTACACAGAGGAGAGGATGCTAAAACTTATCAATCAAGAGTATTCCTGTATACAGTCATCCAGGAACTGAGGACTATGACCCTATGTGTCAAATAAGCAACGGCTTAGGTCTGCTTGTACTCTCCGACAACCCAATCTGAGGTTCTGAAAAGCATCGTGTTGCTGGTACACGAAATGGTGCTCTCCCTTTTCATTCAGATCTACATCAGTGTTGCATGGGTCCGATCACAGGTATCAGAAGCAAAGTGGTTTAGTGAAGTGATCCTTTGGCTGACAGCCAAAAACTTCTAAGTGCTGTTCTTAGAAATGCATCACATCAGTGTGTGCTTTTAAGCAAATCACTAATCCAAACCACATCACTCTCCTTATTTGCAAAAGTGGGAAATAAAGACACTTTCATATTTTTGCAGCGTTCTTTGAAATCCATGCCTTGGAAGGTTCATAAGAGCATTTGATATTAATGATTACTATTGTTACTTAAGTCGCAGGGAAACTGAGAACAGTCACTAGTTAATATTTAAAAGGCAGTATGAATTCTGTTTATCTCCAGGGCGTGAGTTAAAGGCTGTCTTTGACCTCCTCTCATCGCTTGTTATGGAGGAGAATATTTCAAATAAAATGTGGCAGATAATGGTTGTGTCTTGGCCATTTTCCAGTATAAACACTTGCATTTTGCTTACTTAAAATTCAGTGAATTGCATATGTTATTCTTCAGTACGTGCTCCATATTATTGTGGGATGTTATTGAAAAATGCCTACAATTGCTATTCTTAATATCTGTTATTCACATTTGATAGTACTGGATGGTCAAATTCCGCTCTCAGGGCCCATGCAAACCCAGGAATGTCATGCAAGCACTGGAAAATCAGTGGTGTTTCCTGGTTGTAATCAAAGTCACAATTTGTTAAATTGAAATTGAACTCTATCATCTTCCTAGATGAAAACAAAAGGTATAAAAGGGGGAAGGGAGCACAGCCTTGAAGAGTGCCCAGTAACACGTACTGAAGGCTAAGCTGTTACCACGAGGCCCCTTTGACGTGCCGCTAGTGCAACACTGCAAAACCGAAATGCTACTGAAAACTTCAGCAGGGCCTCTATCACAAGCCAATACTGGATTTAGCTACGGGCAGACAGAGCTTAAAGCAGCAATTCACCAAGTGACCATAAAGTAGCCTTAGGTTTATGACAACAGTCATACATCTAGCACGCAACTTCCTACGAGTTGATCACACAGGTGACGGGTGCTAGTTACGGAGCTGCCACAGAGGTATGCTTTTCGGTCTGGCTCATCGTGACGGCTTACAGCCATTTGTAGGGAAGTGCTGGACCAGCCTTAGCACAGCCGAAGAACCAGCCTCGGTAGCCTAGCATGCCACGTGCCCAGCGCTTAGCTTACGCTGCCAGGGACAATAGGCACTACCGTGTGCTTAACGTTATATAATGACTCTTCTTAAAAAAATAAGTATTGTCTGATCATCTTTGAAAATTACGATTTTAGTAATAACATCATATACTGTCCTTAAAAGGGAATGCTCAGCAATAAGCAGGATTTACCTTATTTCGTCTTTGCAGTGCAGAGGATGCAATGGAAGCAATATAAGCTGCAGAGAGATGTGTTTTATCACACGGGAAGCCATCAAGAAACTCTTCTAGAAGAAGAGACCATATGCGGACTCCGACAGCATGATGTATGAATCACATTGCTGAAATCAACTCTTGGATTCAACAGTGCCATTTGAAGGGACAAACCCATTATTTTCGTTAGCCATTCAAGCAAGGGAAACATACTAACTCAATTGCCAGCACAGCTACCAGAAGGAAACTGTGTATTCCTTTTAGTATTCAAGACATTGCTCTATTGCCTTATTCATATGAAATTCAGCATCTCTTTTAAAAACAGCAAAACAATGGCTTTGTCTCCATTTTAATTTGGAAGGGGTCCAAATTAAGCTATTATGAGAGATAAATGATATAATGAGAGCTGCATGCAATTTACTGTAAAAAATGAACAAGCAAAATGACCTCTCAAATGTTTGCATTTTTCTTTTTTGAACTTACTGAAATTTTAATGTTCTAGGTAGTGAAGTCAAGTTTCATATTCAGCTTTCCTGTTAATGTCAACATGCACATGACAGGTTCCAACTAAGCAGAAAAATAGGACATTAGGATGCCAACCTAGCGTTCCGTTATTATCAAGAATAAATGAACTCAACTTACACAGAGGTTCTATATTAACTGTTTCCAGAATACGCTCCTATGTACAATACTGTCTCATAGGAATTTGTCTGACTGGCAAATATTAGATGTTCTGGCAGTGAAAAGAAACTCTGAGAGCCTTCACTGTTCTGAGGCTGTAACTGCGAACAAAAATATACTGGGAGCACCAGTGAAAACACAGGCTCCTCGTCCCTACGGTCACAAACCTTTTGAGTAGTAAAGTCTGCCAGCTCATAGCAAAGGTCATCTTCAGTTTTGCAGCTTTAGGCTTTTAATCCTAAGTAAGCCAATCAGATCCATAGTAAGGGATGAACACATTATGTTAATGAGCATCATTATGCTAATGAACATTCCTTCAAGGAATCTTCATTCTTGATTCATTAGTTAGATATTATCATCTGAAACCAATGGAAAATGTTTTGAAAAACTCAATTAACCACTTTGGGGCAATCACAGACCTCGACAGATTGGCTTTCAAAACTACCTCTCTTATTTATTCCCAGACTTGCACCTGTCTGTGGTCATCATTTCACTGGGAGTTCTCAGCCTTTTTCAAAATTGTAATTTTATTTCTGAGAGGGACTTCAACCCTGCCTGGAAAAAAAACCCAAAACCCAACCACCCACAGAAAAACCCTATGACCATGTTTTATTTCTGAAGCCCTCTGTATTTCTTTGCAAGACCTAATACCTGGATTCAGTGGCTGGTGGTGTTGGTTCTACAGACTATCCCAGCGCTATCATCTCCCGAACAAGAATGGGAAAACACTAAACCAGCAGAAAAGTGGTGAGAGCGCCTGCACAGGACTGAAGTAGTGTGAGTGGCCAGGGCCTAGCCGAGGACTGGCACTGTCCTGGCCAGTGTATATGCTGCATTCTGCAGTGAAAGGAGTACTTGCTGCACGTGGTACTTACTGTTTTCTGTCACAAAGCTTCACATTCCTGATCCGACACGATGACGTGCATTTCTAAGGTTGTCCTTACCCTCCAACGCATTAAGGCACACCCAGTATCATGCACAAAACACATGTGTTTAAAGGCCAGCAAGCTATTTGGCCAGATGCCTTTGAGGCATTTAAATATTCTTCCATCCATGTGCTCCTATTAATAGCATCAACATGTGTAAAATTTATATTGGTGGACATAAAACATCATCACTCCAATATACTCAAGGCCACATCATTTCAGCTAGGCAGCTGGCACTACGGGATTTAAAAAGATACATTTAAGATACACTTTTCTAATGCTGAAATACAGGAATATGTCTGTCGATGGTTGTTCGTTCTCCACAATAAGCCTCTCTGCGCTGTAAGGTTAGGCTAGTTTACATTCCATAGTCAGCTCTGCCCCACCAGTGGGTTTTTAATATGCTTTATTGGCTTAATATGCCTGAGCATCGCACTTGCGTGTAGGAAGGCCAGGGGGTTGTCAGCCCGGGACCCAGCTGCAGGGAGAACAGAGCCACGCAGCCCTGAAGCCCCGACTGTGTGGGGGAACGCGCACGCGGCGTCGGACTGGGCTAACGGGCCTGAGAAGTTACAGGGCTTGTAGGTCTCCTCTCGCCATTGTGGCATTGCTTCACTCCATCAAACCCGAAAAATAAAACATGTGAAGCACTCTGCAGTGACCTGCGTAATCCCACAAAGGTCACAGCAGAGACTGATTTATGATGATTGACAACTGCCTGTGATTATGAAAATTGGAAGCCAGTATAGCATATATTACTCATGCCCGCAGAACAGGGCACAGAGAAATCATTTTCCCTTTTAGTATTCCTAAAGGCTTACTGTTCTTAGCTTTATTCAAAGAAACTTAAGGCCCTGGGAAAACGATGCAGCATATATAAACAGGGCAAACAGTATGTCAAGCTATTTTAAAAATGTCACTCTGTTAGCTGATATAAGGTTCTGACTTAATATGTAAGAGAAAACAAATGAGTCTGAAAATCTCTGTTTAGTAGTTTAGAAAATGGGATCTGAGATTGCTTTAAACAAGGTCATAAAGACCTCTCAACCTCTCCTTTTATTTATTTTTTTGCAAATATATTGACTGGCTTGATGGTGCACCACAGACAAATATCTACATGCTTCACATAATGAAACAGTGTCATTACTTTATCTGGACAAACTCCCAGTGTAATTGCAAGCAAAGTAAAACATCTCTGAGACTGCAAAGAAGTGTCAAAACAAGAAATAGAATAGCATAGACCCGAGATGTTTTCCATTTGCAGACCTTCATATAGGTGTCTTTTTTCATACTTTTAGCCGTATATTGGAAAGCATAATTTGATGATAGACGTGAAATTCTGTATTAGTTTTTATTTTGACAAATTCATTAAACATCACATAGCTTGAAAAATGAACCAGGAGGCACTAAGCCAGCCTGGGAAGATTGTACTTCATAAACTGAATTGCTCACATGGGTAACATTTTGGTGGAAGTTATAGATTTTCTAGCATATCCCTGATAGATAGCACTAATATAACTTCAATAAAAACTCCAGATATGTCAATATAAAATTTTTTCTAGCATCGAAAGATGTAAGATACTTCAGCTAATAAATTGGAAGACTCCCTATTCCTCACGGTACGCTAACTTACACATCGGATTATAACAAGTATTGAAACCATCTAAGGTACAGCAGGCAGCCGTAGGTTTGCTGCTTATAAAAGTTGTACTAAATTAAGTTATCAATGTACTATAGACAATAATTGGAATTTAAGATCTAGAACCAGCATTTCTGTAAAATGCTAGCATTGTTCTATTTTTAACTCTTAGATAACATACGATATTTCAAAACTGACAGATGACTGAAAAAGATAAACAGTATTTGCTGCACACAATTGATGCTCTTTCTCTTTGTTCCCAACGTATGACCTTTCACTTACCTGCCCAAGATTTACTGACTTTTTTAAACTGCTGCCTTTTCTGAATTGATTTGGTATGCAAACAGGTATCTTGTTCTGAAAGAAAAACAGAAAATGGACTTAGAAGGCTGCGGGTGCAGGAGGACAGAATAGTGTGGATATACACACACACATATACATACATATACCTGCATATGTGTATGCACACAAACATAAACATACAGCATTAGATTTTGTTCATGTATTTCTGCATCCTACAACCTTTACTCCATAAAACATGTTTTTACATGCTTTGTATGTTTCTTGTTTGTTTTCAAGACAAGATATCGTTCTGAAGCTAAAGGCTCTTTTGAAGGTGGAGTATTTGTCAAAATGAGGGGGGCTGCAGTCAGGAATGTTTAGAAGGAAATTCTGGTAGCAAAGTTGCTAAGGACACACAGTGCTTTGCCTTGGTTTGTCCTCCCGACCGGAGAAGAAAGCCAGATGCCTCCTTTCTTACATCAGTCTTGTATCAAACAGCAAAGGCATTTATTGATGGTACACCCACATTGCTTACAAGCCATAATGCACTGAAATACTAAATCAGACAATAGTAGAGGTTAATAAAATTTGAAAGGCTTAGAGATTTGACCAGGCAGAGAAAAGCTCTTCAAGTTCATGAATCTCCTTACATTACTGTTACATTGCGGCAGAGCATTCCCCACCTGTTAAGAGGAAGCAATTATGGGAGCTGAACAGACTGCACGGGTGACCTGAACCTTGTTCACAACAGATGAGAAAATATGATATATTGCTCAAATGTCTAAAAGATCTTTAAAGGTGGTGGAGAGGAAATCTCAGTGGAAGCGTGGAGATTGAAGGCTGGGCTGGGGGTAGGTCTATGAGACCATAAAACCACTAAAAGTACAACTTACAGTATAGACATACTTGAAAGTGCGTTCCATAAGAAGAGCAACTTAAGATGAGATATATGTTTTATAGTAAACGTGTGTGTGTGTGTAAAATACACATATATCTCATATCGCCAGCGATGACAGAAAAAGCAGGTATGACTCGTATGTGTGAGCATATGCATGCTGGCAAAGCTGTCTCTGACAAAACAGCCACAATTTTTCTGGGTTACCTTTTAGTAGGCTAAAACAGCCTCTTGAAATGTGAAGGGAGTTGGCATCAATTTAAAATTTAATTTCAAATTGATTCAAAAATAGTCCAATTCAGACTTTAAGAACAGTACTCAGAAATTAAATTTATTGGACCGGCTGGCAAAGCCATATTATGATTGAACATATTTCCTAGCTTTAAAACTTATACAAATTATTTTTGACACCGTAACTGTTAAAAATTTATGCAGACATAGAAAAGGAATAATGTTGCTGAATGTTTAATGCTATTCATTTCCCAGCACTGCCTAGGAGTAAACAGGAATGACATGTTCCGTTCTGATTATGGGCTGTGAGTAAGATCAGCCGGCTCCTTCATGCTGATTTCTCTGTTCTGTGTGCTTCTCTCGGAAACCTTCACATCTGCCTTAGTCTTGCTGCCCGCTAGCATATGGTGCGCTTGTGCGCGAACGTGCTTGCACACAACAAGAATGAAGTGGGGTTTTATTTGATACATTTCTTTTACCAGAAGTGGAAGCTATTCCTTTGATATTGCAATAGACAGATAATGATCTCTAAACACACTAATTTCCTTAAAGTTTTTCCTTCTAGATTTTAGCTATGCTGTGATTTCTTTCTTATCGTATCTCCTATTCTCATCACAATAAAAGTATCTAAGAACAATACATAAAAAAGGGAGATCTCCGTTTTCATCTATACAGGAATGTATTTCCTGGGCTGCGTGAATCAGCCTGGTGAATATTATCCTTGGATTGCTTTACCAGTGTATCTTTACTTACACATTTATGCAATTGTTATTAGATTTTCAAATCCAATGCAAAATAGATATCTATCTTAAACTTAATCATATTATTATCTATTTTAGATTTATAGAAAAACAAGGCTGAGTATACGAATAGGGCTTTACTGATGTGTTTTAAAGCTCACTCGGGCATTCTTCAAAATGATGGTCAACATGTTGATTCTGACTAAATGAAGCTGAAAATCAGATTTTCTCAATATATCACATCAGCATACACATCTGCTGATCAGTGTTAATTAGTCCTATATTTTCCAATTTGTAATCTGTGTATGTTTTATGGGGATGTAAGTTGTAATACATTAGCATATATAATCTCTCTGTGGAAAGCTTCTGCTGAGCAAGTGACCAATAAATTGCTGTTAATGTAAACATTAATCAAATTGAATGCCAGTATGGAAAAGGTCTCAAGTTTAGGGGGAAAATCACCTTTCTATTACGTATCTTACTGTAGAACTGTAATTAAGTAAGACCACGATCTTTTCTGAATATGCAATGACAAATAAATATATTTGGTTTAGCATCCTTTATGCCCCCTTGAAGAGCTAATCACTTCATCGTTAGCGTGAACGCACACCAGTCAGTCTACAATGGTGAATTCAACTTCCATCCATTGGATGAAGGAATAAAAAAAAGAGAGAGAGGAAAAATTTGCATAAATTAGTATGAAAAGATTTAATCTGAGAAAGAAAAGGTCAGCATATAATGCCACAAAGTGATGAATACTCCACAGAAATGGAATGACCTATATTTGGCCTAAACAAGCTCTTGAACGAGCATAAACGTACCATTACTGTGAAGAAATGAGGGACTGCAGTTACAGTATGTAAACGGTAATAAATATATAAAATACAATCTGTTGTCACAAACAGAGAGAGCATGTAAATTACAGTGCTGCTGTGCACTTCAATAACATTCTTTATGGTAGTCACCATTCAAAATTTCTCTTGTTCTAACAGGACTTGTCTTTCCTCAAAAAACCCCAACCACTGAAAGAAGTAAAGCTAAACCAGAGCCCTTTTATGAATTTCCCAAGACACGACTATGCACATATACAAACTGAACTGAACATTTCTACGGAAGGAATGCTTATCTTTAAGTTTGACAAGACAAGGAAGAATTTGTGAATAGTTCCCCAAGAGGCCAATTGGAACGCTGGAACGTCACAGATTCAGTGCAAATACAGATAAAATAGGTTATCTAAAGGAAGAAAAAGCAGTCAAAGAAGGCTGAAGAAGTGAGATGACGTGAAACTTCGTTATCTATGAATCTTACATATATTCCTTTTTTAAACTATGATGAGGCGTATACAGAAACCTACCCCTTCAAAACCATTCTCCTCCTCAAGCTAACTGAAATAGAAATACCTTCAGTCGCACGCTTCTACATAATAATTAGAGGGACACAGACCACAAAATAGAAGTGATCATCCCCAGGAAACCTACGGGACCGTGATGATGTGCCAAAGGAGATAGGGAGCTAATTGATGAAATGAAGAAAGGCAGGAGGGATTTCTAGAGAAGACACGGTAGGGAGAGCGTCAGTTGTTGAGGGGACAAACCCTGGCACTCTGCCGCTAAGTGCTGACAACCATCAAGACTCACTCATGTCAACAGAAAGTGAAAAGGCACAATGTTTCATAGCAACGTGACTTCAGAGAACAAGACTGAGAAGGTAAAAAAGGATGGAAATAGCACATGAATTAATGCAAAATTTAAGCTGAAAGCAAAACAGCAGAGCTGAGGTCTTAAAAAAAAAGGTAGGTTATTTGTTAGAGCCCGGAAGTCTCAGTCTACCAGGCCTAAATAGTCGACAAGAGGAATGTAAAATGGGAGGTCTGGCGTTTGGGTTTCTTCCTTTTACTTTCTTGTTTGCTTTCTAGCTAAGGGAAGCCGGGGAGACTGGTTAGTGAGAATTCTTTTGCGGTGTTACATTTTCTTTATTAAGAAGTACCATTGTTGAAGCAGATACTACACTACAAAAAACACGCGAAGTTTTTGCCAGAACAGGCAAAGGTACGTGGCAGTCTTTCTCACTGCTAAGGAGTGAGGCAAATAGTTTAGGAGGGAGATGAATGCTAATAAAGACCGGCTGCCTTTTGTAAGAAAAGAGGTGGTTCATTTCTTGACTGGGTTTCTAAGTACGTTTTTCTCCTGATCAGAACAGCCATTTGCCTTTTTATACTACCTCTTACTATTTCCCTTTAACCTTTTTTGTGAATTTTATTTTGACTGATACTGGGTGAATTGCAGTAATAACTACTAAAAGAAAACTAAAATACAACGACTGTTTAAATTAGCATTATTTACTGTAAAGAAAGAGGAAACACTATTTCTCTCTGCAGTAAAACCAGTAAAAGCACAGGAGGTTTTGGTACTGTTTCGCAAAGATCGCATGGGAAGGTAACTATAATTACCACCAGGTACAGCTTTGACCTTACCACAGACCTCAAAGGACAATTAGGTTCAGCTCTGCAGGTTTTTATCGTTAAGCCTCTTGCTGAATAAAATCACTTTCTTTCTATAGTCCAGACTTCTTTACGTGCCAAACGTAGTATTTGTGGCTGTGAAAGAGCACCAGATATTTCATGTTCGGGCTGTTATAGCATATGCAGAGTAATCTACAGATCCTGCCACCTTCTTCAGTTTTGCTCTGCTGACTCCCTTCTAATATATCTTTGAAGACATTTGTGGTATCATTCTTTATTTCTTTTACATGGTGCTCGCACCCATTGTGGATAAACATGAGTAAGACTTTGGGAGGTTATCAGAACAGTTAGTGGCATGGAGATTTGGTCAGCTTTCACAATACACATGCTGCCAAACATGCAAGTCATGGAGCTCGGATGAGGGAAAATTAGGCCTGAGCAGCAAATTTCTTTTCTTGTCTTTTCTTTTTTAAGAAACTATTTGATCAAGCTGTGAATTTACAGGCAACTTCTGAAAAAAAAAAAAAAAAAAGTAAAAGAAAAAAACTGCGAACTGCAAAGACCATGCTCTCCAAAGGAGAAAGGATGAAATGAAAATTGCCCCCTATTCCTTGTTAACAAATTGCTCTCCAGCATATCTTAAGTAAAGCAGCCTGAGGTATGTCCTGTGGACACAGCATCAAATACACGCACGCTGCGTGTGTTCATGCATAGTAAGCAGGTATGAAATTGTGTGATTAGTGAAGAGGAATCAAATTGCCTCACACAAGTAGGTCTGAAAAAATGAAGAGATCATTGCAATGTGCCCAAGGCCCTGTGAGCCCAAGCCAGGTAAGAAGGGCAAAGTATTGATGAGGTAGATGAGGTGTGTTTGTGCAAGGTTTAACAGCACATTTTTCACTTTTTACAGCTAAAATTATCAGCCCATTAGGAAAAGGGTTTTCCAGTAGAAGTCAGAAAACACAATATTCATTCTGTTCCTTTCACAGGGAAAGGAGAATGAAGAGTCGGAAGAATAACCAGAGCTATGGCAGAGCACTATACCCTAATGAGGGAAGTCCACGCTTCCAGTGCCTGAGTTTTCTCTCATTACTCCTTATTCTCTCCTTCTCCCATTCCCTTCACTATTTTTACAATTCCTTTGCTAGCAAACAGCTCACTCTTCTATTTCCTTGACTTCAGTGTGCTACAAATCAGCCTATGGACTATATAATTTTACAAATGCGAGAGCGAATGAATGGCAGAATAGGTGGCATAAAGAAGACAAAGCAAACATCTCCTGAGCAGTTCCTGGGTTCAGGAAGGTAACTGCCACCGTCTGCATGTGTCAACAGGCACACGTGCGCGACGCGGAGAGCAGCGTGACACGCCGGGGCTGTGTCTGCCAGAGGAGACAGTAGACGATGGGGCAACAAAACCAGCAGTTACTGAGGGCTTGATGCCCATGCCACATGTGTTCTGCAGGATTTATTCTGGACTAACTTTAGGCAGGTTCATCAGGGTTTGGAAGAGATCTGCTGGTTTAAGTGAAACTGAGTGGAACCCTGTTCATGTCCTCTGAGAGTACAGGTGATGCGAAACAAAGCACAGCAACTGGGAACGATCAGAAGTGCCCTCCTGCTCCAAACCTGAGCACTGATGTAAGTGCATCCTATGTCATTTAAAATTCTCTTGATTTCAGAAGGATCGTATGTCATTTTCCCAGTCAGTTCTGGGGAAATGGACCTAAATGGAAACTGACTTTTAAATAGGAAGCGATAGTGTCCTGCTCAGGGAAAACAGTAATTTCCATTGTAACAGAAGTTTGTGTGTCTTGTTCCAGACTGTCTGGATGGAAAGGAAGAATCCGTATGGAAGAGATGTTACAGTCTAGGATATCTCTAAATGTAAAGATTGAAAAAGTCTACAAAAATACCCCTTGAAATTTAAAATATTGTTTAGGAAAGGAATGCTTTAAAAGTTTTTAGAGCAACCACTAGCAACATTTTACCCTTTAAGGATGAAAAAAATAGTCTGAAACATGAAAATAATGAGAGGGGTTTTTTCCTCCAAATGTGGAGCACGCTCAGGTGAAGCTGAAACTGAATTCCCAGCTAGAACTCTGCTGCAGCATGCAAAGCTACCTAAATCAATGTGACAGTCCAACCAGGAACTGAGAAATATGTCACAACAAATTCCTTTAAAATACACAATAATTTCACATGCTCTCCAGACCATTACCATTTTGTAATTGTACAGAGAGATGAAGATTGCACAAGGATATTTCAGGTGTTCTTTACTCTTATCCATATCCACATTTTTAGTGATTGCAACTCTTCTATTCCATTGCTATGTTTATTAAAAAGGTGCTTTATGTAGAACATCTTCTAGGCTTATAATCTTAAGGAAATCTTTCTTTACATTGTGTCATTTGCATTTTTTTCATTATTTTTTAGTATGAGTAACCTGTGTAATTCATTCCATGAAAAGATTTTTTTTTCTTTAAAGAAATTAGACCTACTTTTTGGATCATTAAGCAGTGCATAATCTTCAAATGGGACATTAAAAACCGTAATCAGTGACATCACCATGACAACCGATTAGGAAATGTCTAGAGAAGCTTCTGAAAATGTAATTTTTTAATATAATACATTTAAATGAGTTCATCAGAACAAAGCACCCTAAGTAGATTTATTGTGAACTGAATATCTAGAAATAATTTCGCTATATAACTAACACTGAAAACCTTCTCAACGTGATTTCAATAGATTGGTGGGGGCATCAAAATTCTCCCCGTAACTTTCATACATTTAGCCGGGGGGGAGGGGGGAAGCATCAAAAGAAAA
Organism: Charadrius vociferus; assembly: GCF_000708025.1. Taxonomy (NCBI): domain Eukaryota; kingdom Metazoa; phylum Chordata; class Aves; order Charadriiformes; family Charadriidae; genus Charadrius; species Charadrius vociferus. The sequence continues at coordinate 3,409,660 of NW_009649588.1, forward strand.
ATTTGGTTTTCTTGCACTAACAGACATATCTTCACTTCAGTGCACGAGTCGCAAAGTACGGGTACCGACCCTGCCGCCGCTTTGCACAACTGCACTGCTGCTGTTCAGATGGCAGCTCCGGCAGAGAAAGGGGCTGTCTCTGAGCACAGAAGGCAGACCACATCTTTACAACAAACGACACCAAAGACATTATCTGATTCCTGGTTTAAGGATGTAAAGGTCCAAAAGCTAATTCTTCAGAACCTCTGCACACAATCTACCTGACTTTAACAAGCTCTAAAGTTCCTCAGTGCAGAGGTGCATATCCTTAAGGATGAATGTACTTCAGTTGGAAGCATTAAACAAATTAGCTACTTCAACACCAATGGGATTTCCAGCCCAAGGCTCAGCCCACCTTTTCTAAGTCTTCTGGCCTCGCTACATCACACATTGCATTTCATCAGTTGTTTTTTGCTGCATACTTCTTCCTATATCATTTACAAAGTCACCTAACTTGTAGCTACGTATTACACCAGGTGAGGGCCTCTAAGAATTAGGCATTGCTGAAACCCTATGGTGCTTTAGCTCCCAGTCATTATAAGATGCTTTACTCATTGTCCTGCCTGCTCTAATGAGTGAAATTGGAAGCAGCAGAAACATCGTTATGGCACATAACAACAGTAAAATATGAATAAAACATGCCATAAAATGCCTACCTGCAATATATTGCGTTACAAGTTTATATAAATTACATGCTCAGTAGTTGAAGAAAAGGCACTCGTGAGAGTAAAAACCAATCAAAATAATATATTCAAATGTATCAGCAAAATCTTAAAAAGAAAAAAAAGTATTTCTACAGATAATCTGTTTGAAGAGATTAGTTATACTTCACAGGAGTAAACTGCCCAGCACGCTTGCTGCAAAACACCTGGCTCATCCTCAAAACAGCTACAATGATAACGGAATTCTTCCTCACAGCTTCCGTTTTCCAACCTGTCCACTCAAGTTATGGCTTGCTCTTGTCTCTTAGGGTTGCGTCTCCTGCTTCTGCCAGCTGTGTTTATTATGCCCTTCTCTAGATTAGATCTCACGTCAGTTCCGACTGTTGCACGTTTACAGTAAAGCATTTCCCAAGTGCTGTATGGTGGTAAGGGCTGTGGTTGCACCAGCGGGGCCGGGGGGGGCGGCTTCCCACATCCCCCACAGCTTTCCCTCAGAACCACGCGGCCTTTTCCTACCGCAGGGACTTCACGGCAGGGGCAGTATCTCAGCCTTTGTAAACTGGCACTGCTCTGACCACATTGTCTGCGTCTGTGATATTTTATATCAGCTGCAAATCTGCCTCTTAAACCATGCTGGCACGTCTTATAATACTGTGAATCTAGGTGGGTTTTAGTCAAGAATCTTGTCTGAGACTGATAAAAGAGTCTGCTGACTTTGGGATTCTCACCCTCAAAACGCTTTAAAGCAGTGGCAGGAAAAGGTTTCAAACACCTTCTGAAAATTGGGTGTTTTGAATTGGTATCAAAACCATAGGCATTCCCAAATCACCAATCCGTTTTGAAAACCCAGGCCATTAGACTTACAAAACACCGACTCTCTATTAAACTCCTTGTTATTCTTTTACTAATGAGACACTTTACCAGCCTGTCATCACCCACTGTGATTAATTCTCTACTTGTAAAATTTTAGCTCTCTCTCTGCTGCTGCTGTTAATGTGCTTTGTACCAAATAAAAATGAAGTTGATGTTTACAAATCCTGTCTGGAGGTTGCTTTAAAAAAGCTCTTCTTTGGCTTACATTAATGAGGCCAAATGTACTGGTTTTTGTTCAAAATTGTTCTACATAATTAAACACTGCAAGAGACTACCACGGAAGGTGTGAAACTAACCATTGCTTAAAGAGCTTTATAACATAGTATCTTTTAAAATACATCCTTTGTTATTAGCTGCCTATGGTTCACATACAGAGGAATCTAGATTTGAAGATCGGATGCATTCTTTGAATCTCAGTCACATTTGTGAATCTAGGAACAAGCATCGGAAACATTTCTAAAAACCAGAATCTATCTAGTCGTATAGTCATCTTGAATAAAAACCGCTATGAAAAAACTACAGCACAGAATCTTGCACTGTGGAGCGCACATGGCATTACTAAGAACAGTGTGAAATTGATCTCAAGCAGCTCAGGAAACAAGAGCTCTAAGCAATAGAAACCCGCAATCCTGGTCTGTGTCACCCCTTCTCATGCAGCTGCGCGGTTCTCCGGGGAAGGACTTTCCCTGGGGTGTTACCTGAAGAGGTACGTTAACATGCAGGTGCTGACTTGTAGAACGGTAAGCATATACGCCCCCTCCCAGTTCTGCGTGTTCTGAACCCAATCCAACTCACAGCCCACGACCGTCTCGCGCTTTCCACACTGCAGGTGAGATGCAGGAGGTGTTACTACTGGTAAGTAGTAGATCTTTGTTGAAGTTTTTTTTTTTTACTTCCTAATTAGATCTTTGGGATGGTATAGGACCTTAATAGACAACAGGAGTGAAAAATAGTTCTGAATTACATTTTTGCGGTTACATAGTAATGCACTTGAAATTCAAGACTGGATGCCTGAGTATCCTCCTGTATTAGAAGAACTTCAGAAGCTCTTCTGCCTCACAATTTATAAGGAATGAAGGAAGACAATGTCTAATTCATCTGAAAAGCACAGTGACAATGTTCAGACTGCAGGCCTCTCAGGAACTAATGTATTTAAAGAGCTTTTATCCTGGAGACAGTTAGCTTTCTCCTTTTTTCATACTAAATAAATTTCATTAAATTAAATAGGATGAAGCCATCTGCTTTCTTTTTCTTCTAATCTTAAAATCTTCTAATGCCTTGCAAATCTCAAATGTCCAAACTTCATGCAGTAGATGGGTGTTGCGACAATACAGATTTCTAAGCATATTCATTCTTCAGTTTACTCAGATACACATATTTACCAAAAAAGACACACACAATTTTGTATTTTAGTGTTGTGATTTTCTATCATTTTACCAGAGCTGGAGAGGGATTCCTACTGCCATCCTGGGAAAATGCTTCACTTTCAAAAATTTAAAACACAGTAAAAAGGAACAGACAGATGAAACTTCATATTTATTATAAAACTAGAGAAAATGTGGCAGGAAAAAACTAGCGTTCAATAAACAGGTGTGTATAAATTATAGTCACTTCACTGAAAGATAGACAGTGGAAGCCAGATTATAATGAAATCTGAACACACCAGAGTTGGAAGCCATAATAAGAGGAAAAACTGAGTACTGAATCTCAAGGCCTGCATTTTTCTTCCCTAAAGTATGGAATGAAAGCCAGAAAAATCTCAAACCAACTCCTTCCACTTGAAATCTGAAGCGATCCTCAATAACAGAGCGCTGCAAAACAGCATTTTAAGCTATGGTATTAGAACATTAGAACCATAATGAGAATGAATGGAAAGATGCTCATGCTTTATTTCTTTAACAGAGAATGAACTCTTCTAGAAACATTATGGCAACCACAATTTTAATTTTTTTTCAGGATAGTTTTTTTTTATATAGTCTGAAATCCCAGATTAGATTTATATATTGCAGTGAGAAACACACTTAAAAAAAACGGGTATGTATCATATTTGCTTCATTTTACTGCGGTGTCAGTTTGGGTGTAAGGTGTCACAGTTCTGGCACTGGTGGACACCTATCCAGGGGAAATTAAACTGAGCTCAGCAGAGTATTTCACAAGGATCCCATGAATAGTGGGATCCTTCCTTTATTTCTTTACTAAGATCTAAGCTGAAAATCTAGGGTACATCTACGTGGATGGGTACAGACAAACAGGAGTTCTCTCTGCCAGCTCCCAGCTGTATGAATTCAAATCGTTTCCACTCAAAACGTCACGTAGGTTTGTTAGTGCTTAGTCAAGCTAATAACGCCCTGCCATGCGGCACAGGACAGATACACCTTGCTCAGCACAACCTCCTGAGTCCCACTGTGCCACTTTACCACTCATACTTAGTTTAGAAGTACCATTTTAGGACTGCATCATTTGGAGACGTATATGGAAAGTATTTAAAAGTGTATCTTTATGTATTATACCTGTTAGAACCTACAGCTCAGACCTGAAATGAGTACAGAGAAGCATCGTTATGCATCAGCACTGAATCCAGTACTGCAAGCCAAGAATACTACTCAGTATCAGTCACGGTGTTCCCTACATTACTTCCAACTGTACTGAGAACATCACTAGAGAAAGCAGATATTGGGCTGACCATATTCTCCGTGAAGTTAGTTTAAAAGTGCCCATTAACTTCCATGAGAAAAGCCAACCATTAAAATACCACCTGTTCAATTCTGTTGGCTTATTTTTCTGCCACTGCTTTTTCATTAAAATCATTTATCTTGCCTTACTAGGAATCTGCCACATTGATACTAATGAGTAATCGATGCGAAAACTCTACCAGTGGCTTTAATGTGTATTTCACAAAGGAAGCCAAATGCTTCTCTGTTATTTTGATACCTAACAAAACCAAAATTATTTACATTATAATTTACTAGGGCATAGCTTAAATACTTTGATGTACCCAAACTGTTACAAAGCTACAACAAGCAAGTAAATACCCTGAGAAAGCTTTGAACTCTGAGATTTTACTCTTTTTCATGCATTTTGTGACCAAAAAAAGAGAAAGGAGCATGGCACTCAGGTTCACAAAACAGTCAGCTGTTCAGTTGTGTTCACTGAGAAACGCTGAAAGTTCAGCTTTGTGTTTGAGTCCCTGTTGGTTCAGTTACACTGCAGCTTTTCAGTCCTCTACAGGCCAACCTCCAGCAGTGCGATCAGCCCCTGAGCGTCTTTCACATCCGCGCGCTCCCACTGAACTTGGTGGGAGTCCATCTGGGCGCGGGGAGTCCTCCCTACCGACTGCACTGCAGGGTTAGGTCAGAGCCACTTACAATTTTTTAAGTCTCTTTCTTTATTACATTGGTCCAGACAGTGATGGAGTAAACAGCATTAATGTTTTAAAAAGGTAAATAGCAAATATCAGTATCACTATAAACTAAGATGACAATTTTGAACAAATGGCTAACAAGTCTAGGCATTGCTTTCTTAAGTTAAATTATTGCAAGTCGCTCCACTGTATAACATATGAGAGAGACATGTATAAATAATATTAAAATACATGGCTACAGGATGCTATCCATTATTTCGTAGCACTTACACATTATAATATGCATTAGTTCTTACTGTCCTACTCAACACTGCCCTAAATAACTACAGGAGAAAATGTGTATTAATCATTTACTGATTACTAATATATCACTTATAAGTAGCCATAAATTAAAAGTGTAATTTTTACAATAAAAATGTGTTCCTTAAGGCACAGACATGATGAACTTCATGTGGATTCTTTATAAGTTCAACAAAATTTATATATAGTTTAAGGTTAAGAATGTGGGAGAACTTTGTAAGAGTGAAAATGATACATACTAATGAAGTGCTACTGCCCTAAAAAGAACTATACACCATACTGCAGTATGCAATATGGTCAAGTTTTATCTTCCTCCCATAGTTTACTCATCTCCAAACTACAGATCCCATTAAAGTCAATAGAAAAAAGTTGCAAATTACTTAAGCCACAGTTGAGTGGGCCATTTGATACATCGGAAACTATATTCAGCGTAGAAACGTCTTCTCCCTCCTTGCTGAACATAGACACAGGAATAAAATATGTTTGAAAAGATATAAATGTCAGGGATGTCAATAGGATTTAGAGATAGATTATATATGCTGCAATTTTCAAGATATCCAAAATGGTTTTGGACCATCTTTAATGACAGGCAAAATGCAGAGCTTATCTGAGGAATGACAGGGACATTGGCTCACCTGTGATTTACCTGCACGCTAGAAGATGAAAGTTGTATTTCTGCTCCTGCAGAATCAAATCAGAAACCTGGTTAAGAGCTGTCCCATAGTCTCCCCGTACTCCTGGTATGGAAGAACTAATCTAAGCACTTTACCTGGGGCACTGTGCCAATTCTGACTTTTCTTCCCAACACACCTGCACCAAGGGGCACCGCGTGCCGGAGACTCCCCCTCTGCAGGGCTGCCTGGACGGGAGGGGATGCGCTCAGGCATAGCACCTACCCCGGGAATTCCAACAGTCAGCACACAGCAAATTGAAATCTTGCCTTCTATCTATGAAACACACTGCCCACCTGTAATAGGATGCTGACATGAAATAAGTTTGAGTTCTGTAAACTTGTAATTTTTGAAAAAAACTTTTGTGTTTACTCTAGCAATTTGGAGGAAGATGATGCAACCAGCACCCAAATGCCATCAGCAGTATTTTTATCAACTGCAGAACCAGGTATTAAATTCTCCCCATGCCCCCTGCATGTTACTTGATACTATGGGTAGCCTGTCTGACACGCGTGTGGAGCTACCCCCTACAACCATTGTAGTCATGTGAGTTTGGGGTGTTGATTGAGAATTTTCTCATTCTACTGATTACACAAAGCCTTTCCAGTGAAAGGACTGTGCATACCACTAACACTCATCTTAGACATAGAAATCCTGGGACGCTAGGAAAAAAGCCTCTGGGTTTTTTTAGACCAAATACGGGGTTTTTTTTCACAGCTAAGTTCTCTACAATTTTTTCTTAATTTTCTTTTTCTTTATGCTCAAAATGAGTTTTAGATAGAAGCACTCTTTTGTGAGCAGCATCTGCTCAGCATACTAGTTCAGGTAAATATTGCCTGATAACTAATGAAGTTCATATGTTTTCTACAGGTTTTTCCTGAAACAAACTTTGCTGTTACTTCTATTTGAATTTTCTAAGAATATTTCTCTTCCAGAGAAGCATTCTGAAGCAAAAAAGAAGACAGCGGATTATCCACACCACATTTGAGTGGCATGAAAGTCTTATTGCAACCAAAACACTAAAAGATATCCCTTTTCTTTTTAATCTACTAATGGATAACTTAATTAGGTGGCAATAATAGTTAGCATTTTATATGCCAGACGAAATACTCAAATGTAAACAAATCAGTTTTTAAAATCTTGTCTCGCTGGGCATTTCTGTCCCCAGTTTCTAGTTAGGGAAACTGAGGCAGGAGGCAACCCCATTACACTTTGCTCTCTTTGCAGTCCTTTGTGCGCTTACAATCCCCGTTGGTGGCGCAAGCAGGGTCAGAACTCAGATTAAAGACAGGTACCCACAGCTCATTTAACAGCGTAAAACAAATGCATGCAGCAGTACCAGATGGTATGGAGTTTTTTACACTCAAGTAAATCTTTAAGCATTCTTATTCACATACCCCACAGATCCCAGAAACTATTTCCTACTGGTAGAAAGCTACTGAAAACAATAAAGACCTCATACATGAAAAGGAACCTGTTAAAAAACATGAACAAGTTTCTCAGGTAAGTGAAGGGACTGGGGCTCAGGGGAATGGTTATTGAATTTTAGAAAGCTTTAAATCCAAGACACCTTTTGAATCCATCCCAGATTCACCGTGAATGAAAACCATTACCATCGTATATGCGCCGAGGTATGTGAGATGAATTTGGTGTCTCAATCTAGTGTCTTTTGAGCAGTCATTCGGATCACAAAGTCACTATGACATCTTTCAGTAACTGGCATCCTTATTGATGGAATCAACAGGATTTAATGGCCATGGAGACCGAACTACCTGCGCTCACACTTCAGGCATATTGATGAGGCAGAGGGGATGTTTGTGCTGTCATTGACTACACTATTGCAGCCTCCAGATAAACAGAGGGATTTCAGTTTTCAAGGCTGTCAATCTGGCATTTTCCACAAGAAGAAAACGCACTAAAAACAAAGGGGGGGAGCAGTCCAGCTCCAAATGACACTAATAGTGATGAATGGCTTGGAAGACCACACTTAATATCATTCACGTTTGTCTAAAATAAAAGGCACATGCCAAGTTTTCATTGTCCCGATTCTCAGTCCTTTTTAAAAGAACCAGCTGTGTGTGGAGAGAGAAGGGAAAGACAGCCCAAGTGTGGGCTGTAGCACTGCATTGAAATGATACCGGACTGAAATGACAGAAACTCTTTGCATATAGCAGTTGGAAATCCAAATGTAACATATTTTCTGTATTTCAAGCAGCTCAGGCACAATAAGCATCTAACCAGAATGCATAAGGAGTAAAAGTATCACCACAGAGTGATAGCTTCAGTAAAATTAGTCATTATGGACAGGAAACACATTAATTTTTTATTTTTCCTGACAACGAGATTCCTATCTGTTGACAAGTTTATCAGGAAACTTGGTGAGATTTATTGTGACATTTCATAGTAATTCCACTTTATAGGAAAAATTCAAATGGCTGCCAACATTTTGTGGTGAAAGAAACAAAAAAAGTACTTTTATAGTAACAACTGCTGGGTGAATCTCAAAATCTGGAGACTTGTATTCTCCTACTGAGTAAGCATCTGAAAGTGAGGGCTTTACTTTGAAAGGCTAAGAACTTAGGCAGACTGCTTTAATAAAGAGTGATCTTCAATTATTTCAGTTAAGTGCTCACTTTTCAGCAAGAAAATACTTCGGATTTTTCTCTTGAAACAAAGAGGTGATTAACCACTGAAAAAAAGTTTGTTTTAAAAAGACTTGCAAGAACATTTCCACGGGCCCAGCTATTGAGTTGAGACACGTGCCAGTAATTTCATCGGAAGTTATGAGAGGGCAGGGGAAAGAACTACCAACCACTTCATTTCCTTCACAGCTCACTGGGACAGGCCAGCTCAAAATATTTTTCTTCACAGTGCTGGTACAACCATTGAAAACAACCATGCAGAAGTTTTTTAAGGGAATCTTTTCTTCCTATTATTACTGGCTTACTTAGAAAACAACATACCAGAAATACCAAAGGAGGACATTTTTCAAGATAAATACTACAGCCCTATTTTTCAAGGCCAGGAAGCGCACCTCATTGGTGTGAGTTGCACGGAGGCTAGACAATCCTGTATGCTCGACCGAATGAGTTGCGGAACCTTTCAGTACGTTCCCAACATTTCAAACAACGTCTTACTTCACTCAGTCACTTCATGCCTGGGCTCGCGACACTACAGACAACTATATAAGTCACCTGTACCTGACGAATCCATAGCCTGAAGTAAGTAAGAAGACACAGAGTTTCTGTCACAACTAGTATGTATTCCAGCAGTCAATCAATGTGTTACATACCTGTAAAGATACACAGGGCAGTTTGTCAGTAAGAAGACCTTTCTGTCACCCACTCATTGAGCTGCGGAATTTATCAGCCCGGAGGCTACAGACTGGAGACTGCAACAATTGTGCCATTGCAGGAAGGCAGCCTGAGAGACGGCGTTGCCTTCCGCAAGCTAAGTGCTCAGCCACCACTGCACCAGAAGCGGATGTGAACACATTTGCTCGCCAGTCTCATCTTTCCAATGCTCAGCCTTTGGTTCTTTTTTACTTTTCCTCAAGTTTATTTTTTGCATTTTTTTTACCTGCAACACTAATTTCAGACACTAGTTGTAGCTCATCTGTAGGAAACACTAGTTAATTATAAAACAAATCTTCTAAAATTTATCACGTTTTAATCAAGGAGTTGACACAATTAACAAAATCTACTCCCCTCCTGCATTTGTGTCGGTTCCACAGTAACCAGCATAATTTCTGAGAAAGGAAAGACTTAAATTTGCCTTTATTAAGCAGAAATTACTAGCACACCTGTGTGAGTTACAGGATTAAATTCCACAGAGTTTTCACGGTGCTCTAAAGGGTAAGAAACATTAGTAGAAATCAATGGATACTACAGTGCCAAATGATGCACCTGTGAAAAGGTCATTTTATGTCCGGGAGTTAAACCTGGATTCCATCACTTAGTTATGCTCTGATACGTGTCCTCCTTCTGGAGGAGCTGAGACACAAAGGTAGCGCATCAGAGGAAAACAAACAGAAACAAGCTCATAGTTGTCACTGACTGTGAGAAAGAGCGCAGGGCAAAGGTCACATTTTGGTTCAAGTTCACTCCCTTAAGTCAAAGAAAGTCAAAATGCCCACTGTAACTACGGCCTTGGTTTTTGATCCACGCCACTGAGGAAACTTTCCCCTTTACTGGAAGTTACTTTATACGGCATTATGTTTATCTGTAGCAAGTGTATATGTTAGGAATGCATGTGTATATATTCTCACTGCTCCCTTGCTGCTCACTGCTCATTGCTATGGGACAGCCTTCAATACCGCATTATATCATTTTATCTTCTCTCTAATAAACATCATCTCTCAAATCTTCCTTGAATCCAGTACACAGTTTGAAACTGGACTGACCACTGCATGTTTGATAAGGTACAACTAAAATACTGACAAAGAGGCTTACAAGTAATCCTTTTTTGGTTTTCAGTGACAAATTAGTCATACCTGAAGTAACAACACAAAACCTGTATTTCAGTTGGCTGCCTTCCGAAACTGTTGTAGTAATTGCACATAAGTAAATTATGGTTTCTAATGTAAACATTAATAAAGTCTATACCATATTTGTGCTGACAAAGTGCAGTAACAGCACAATATCTGCCTCTCCAGATTGCCAGTATTAAAAAACTGATAACAATATGTTTCCCTGGTTGTTTGTTCTCTAGAGATAAAATTAAGAAATTATTCTTGTAACACTGCAGAGGGTAGAAAATATTTCTGTTTAAATGATAAATATCTATACATTCTTGTCTGAAAAAAGTAAAACAACCCAAACCAGTGTACATACATGTATGACATCCATGAAAATGAAGGACAGTTGTATACTTAAACAGAAGGACCACTGTCCAGATCACAGTGAGTCGCAGAGGATGTCAATAACATTTCAGAAGCACTGCTAGGCTTTAAATGGGTATGTAAGTAGCAATCACATTATTTAATGCTTGGCTGCCAACACGGACACGCGTAGCAAGATCCCAAGTCCTTGGCCCATATTCCAAGGCGACAAAACAGAACATGAAGCAGCCTTGTGTCAAATGAGCAAGCCCAAATACGCAGTAGGTAGCTGAAACGCAAGGCATCGGCGTGGGGCCGAACACTACATCAAAGAGACAGAAAGTTTCTCTCCTCCAGCTATCTAACAGACACTACACTGGGAAAAGGACAAGGCACTAGAATCTTTTGCACCCATTTTTATGGCTGCCGGGGCTGTCAACTGCCATAGCACAGAAACTGAGCACAACGTTCCCGTACAAAACATGGATCTCATTGAGAAAAAGAATGGGGCAAAAGAGAAAGCAGGCTGACTTGCCTGTTCGATGGAATTTAGCAGGGCTAGAAAGCCCACAACCTGCATTCTTTAATTTACTATGCCCTATTTCCTTCACTCTAGTTCTTACTTCAACTCTGTATGTGTAAGTACATAAGTTTGTGCTGAATCAAGAAAACTGTGCATATAACAATCCCAAAACATTTGCTGTACCTTGGTAATGTTTCCTATGTTTCCTATTAAAGTGTCATGGGATTAAGGGCTTTTATCGCAAGTTACTGGCTCTTTCATTTAGAATTTTGCCTTATTGGATTATATTTGTATATCGTTTCTATTAAGGCACTATGAGGCTATTAGATACAGGATGCCAAGAAATGGAAGTCATTCACCAACATTAAGAAACACCACATCATTTGGATTTCCTTTTTGCCTAATTTTAGAACACATTATGTGTTAAATCTGTGCTTAATATACAGAATGTATTTCTTCACTATTTATCTGCCACTGCAGTGTGTAAACCAGTTTTCATCCCCAGAACAATAAATAGCTCTTAATCCTGTCCTTTGTCTCTGCCTTGGAGAAGCCACACCTTTGCCTGAGCTTTCAAGCTGCTTCAACAATATTCAACAATATGAGCAAAGTGCAAAAAAAAAAAAATATCACTGATATTCTTTACCTTAGTATTTACTCTATATTTTCCTGTAAGAACATTCATTCACATATCTTCTCTGTCTGTAGCTCTACATGCTCACTTGTAAACTGCTCAGCTAAAACCAGTGCTGCACAAAGTCTGGGAGCGTTCCCCATTTTAGTGCGTATTATGAGTGCATTCTGTAGCAGCTAGGAAACCTTAGGCAATAAATTGTACCCATGCTGGATTCAATGCTGAATTCAGAATTTAAATGACCAAAGCACTATAGGGTGTATTTTCATATCTATGCTTCCTATGTGGGCATCACAAAGAATATTCTATCTAAAAATATCCAACAGAGATTTTTATTGACATGAAGGTGATCCTTATTGGTACAAGCATTCCAGCCTTGTACTTGTACTTCCTTGCCTTCATACTTCAGCTCATGGATGTGATCAATTAAGCACACAACATGGCAGAATATCATCCTAATATAGTTATTCTTTTTTTATATTGAGTCCACTGCATACACACACCCCGGTGAAATCAGAGCTGACTGATACTAAATGAGTTTCTCGGGGACTCTGGGATTACAGATCGAGAACCGGGACCATCACGAAACTACCTGATTTGTCATAGACAGTATTGGATCTGTGAGAAAAATCCATTGCAAAGCATTTGATGCAAGCAAACATAACCCAAGGAGTGAAAGGATGACACTGCATCTGGTTCATTACTATCACGACCATTGCTTGAGATGTCCTCATTCACAGACCGACCTTCACCTTAAAAACAAAACAATTTCCTGAGTACTTAAAGGAACTTGATTAGTCCACTGCCTGCAGTATCATTCAATAATTATTTTTACATCTTCCCCACAAAAAATGGTAACTATTACTTAGTTATATAACCTGCTTTAAGCTTCCACTGATCCCACGTGTTTAACCTGACCCCTCCCATCCGCGCACAGGACAGTTACACAGCCTGAGCAGTAATTGCTTCTTTCTCCCTATATAAAATTTTACTTGTACTTGCGTATGTATACATATACACACGATACATACATGCAGAGCATACAGGAGAAAACCCAGTGGGATGTCGCAAGTTTTAGCTTCATCATCTATGGAACAATGAAGGATAACAGGTAGGGAACCAAAAACCTACAGTTTTGGAAGGAAAAGTAATTGCTCAATGACCCTACTGAGTACAAGACTAGATACCTTTGCTTTTTTTTTTTTTTTAAAAATCACATGTTTCTGTCGTACCAACTGAGAATGTGAGTGATACTAATCAGTAAAATGAAGGAGAAACACTGAAGGTACTAATAGGTTTCACTCAAAATAGAAGAGGCATAACATGTATAGGTAATGAGACACACGGTGGACTCGTTATTTGGCTTGCTGAACGCAGTGGCACCATTACTCTGCCGGATTCTATAGCTCCCGCTTAGCCACTACTCCTCAATGTCCTCATATCAGAAACCAGCCTGGCAGAAGGTCTAAAGCAACACAACAAAACCATCTAAACGGATGTGAAATAATATCTAACTCCTGAGATCCTACACTGAAGCTGGACTGAATTTAACCGCTTGGGAGAACGTACTTATGGCAGTGTCATGCAATGCCCAGCCCAGTGATATTTTGCAAGATTGTACCTGTTGCCCTGTGTTTGGTGTTAAACACACAACTCAGTAAATGCATCCATTTTTGTTTGCCTGTTTTGATGCAATAAAGCACTGAAAATCGGAATCGTGTGCAAAAGGAAAAAGATTGCAAGCCTTTCATTTACATAAATTGGAAAATGATCTGAATTAAACAGACATGGTTTTCCTTTATAGTTGCCAACGTTCTGCATGTCTGAAAACTTTATGCTTGAAGTGGTTTATCATAAATAGACATTTCTGAAGGTCCCTCAAGGCAGACAAGTGCACTTCTAGAGAATTAGACACAGCTTTGTTTGAAAGCGTCCTAAATTTTTTTAATTTCAATGAGAGAAAAATTGTCAAGTAATATGTAACATCAATTTTGCACTGATTATCTGTGATGGAGTCTGTAAGTAATATCCATTCTTAATTCAGAGTAAACTAATTTTATTTTCCTTTTTCTAAAACAGAATATGCATCTCAATGTTACTGCTTACAGAGATTACAAAATAAGTAGCAAAGAAAACAGGTAGACCCTGTTTATCCACAGGCAATCACATAACCTTGCAAAATCATTTTGGTAAGTGTCTCTGTAGACAGCTGTCTTCCAGTATGAACACAAATTACAATCTCTAAGGTTAAAGGTTAGAAGATTTCTTCACCTACAACCCATCTCCTCTGACCTGGTCCTTTGGTTTTTCTGGCAGAGTGCAAGTGCTACACTTAAAGCCTTTGTTTAATTAATTACCATTGCAACGAAATGGATTTAAAGTTTTTAAACTGTTTACCTAGATACTTGAAGGCAGCTCCCAGTGAAATTTCTGCCCTCACACCAGTATATAATGGAGTAGCTGTACTGGCATCAGTGAAAATACTCTAGAAATTCATCGTTGTAACATAGGTCAGACGGTGGTCCCTGGGCTCTGTGAGACACTGACCTATTCAGAGAAAGGTCAGTTTGCTGTAGGAGACAGTTTATAAGCGGAAAAGAACCGAACATATACTGATGCTAAACGCTTTTGATCTGACCAGGAGTATTCTGCACACACATGAACTAACAGAAACACAGGTATCTTGAAGTCCATGAAAGCTGATCTTGTGTTGCGTGAGGTTTTGCAACCTCAGACACATATCATTAAAAGACTTTAACATAGCCTCCTCTTCATGAGACCGGAGCAAAACCTTTATCAGTCTTTTAAAGCAGGCATTTCCCCACCCTAACATGTGTGTGTTCTTACCCGCTTACCTCAGTCAGTGATTTACAGAGTTTCAGCGAATTTTGCAAGTGTGTAAATGGGCTCTTAACATGCAGACCTTGACTCTGAAAAAAGCCCACAATATCCAAACAGAAAAGAACCGTGATGAAAGCAAGGAAAACTATAATGCTTATTGCCTTCTCTACACAAAAGCCTATTCACCAAGAATTGTCTGAGGTCCTGAGCTCTGCTGTTCTCCTCAGCCTTTCATCAATTTTGTATGCAAAATTATTTGCTGAGATTCTTTCTGCTTCGGATAAACCATTGTGAAATTTGGATATTTCTTTCCCAGTTTTATGAAGCTAAAATGAACAAGCTGACAGCGTAACTCACACTATATTGATTCGATGCCAGTGGTAGTTAATGGAGAAGCCGATTCCCACTGAATGTATGACCTACTGATATCCCAAGGCAGTTTTTGTTTCAAATACCTCCAAACACACTGAATTATTTAGAGCGCAAAAACGTTACAAATGCTTGGTACATCTGCAATATCTATACCTATATAGAGAGGTATAAATATCTATCAACACCTTTGTAAACATACACATGCACTGAAATTTGGCTGAATGCACCACCACTACGTTGCTTTAATAAATTTATAAACTGAAGCTAGAAAGAACTACATAAGAATGCAGAAATATTGCGATAATGTAGGTATTATGCAATGTGCAATCTTTAAGGCAGATACGGATATGTGAGCGCATCATAAATTTCTGGTCCGCAAGGTCCATTTGATTTCACACAATACAGATTAGAACTCAGAAACTTGTCACAAAACATCAGTGTTAAAACACACAGTAACCATATGTCCTTCAGTCTCTTAGAAAACATTACTCGTGGATTCATTGGGCCAAATCATTTCGACTGTAATTTGATTAACTGTGATGGAGTTACACTAGAGACAAATTTGGTCGTTGTTAGTCTACTGCCCTCAGGTTCCAGTTTACTGACCCTTTTTATGTCATTAACCACTGTTTTCAAAGGAATATACTATGGTATAGAGTATTTGTCTGCGGATAAGGGGTCTGATTTTTTCTGTAAAGTATGAAATCTGTGTCCTCCTTAGATATTCAAATAAAGCTTTAAAAGCATCAGCCATGACATTTTTTATAAGTATTTTCCAACTGCCCCATGGATATTGGCACGTATGTGTTCCAACATTAAGAAATGATAAGAGACTTAAGAACAGATATACCGTGAGAAGATATCTTCTTAAATTCTTTATTCAATCAGGTGTGAAACAGTATAATATCTTAAAAGGACACATTTGGTAGCATGAAAGACAAGTGCAGTGAGGCTTGAGCTTGCAAAATTCATTGCATTCTTCAACCTTAGAGCTGCAAATAGATTATTTTTTAACCTATCAAGAGGATGGCAGGTATTCTGCAAGCAACTGGCATTGTGAAGCGATTTAAATCGTCTCTATTTGTTAACTGGTTTAGTGATTGCTAAACTGTATGGGTTAAGTTTCTTATAAGCTTTTTGCTTTTTTTATTTCACTCAGTAACTTCTAGGCTAACAGCCTGCGTTTCCAAGCCTGACACAGACAATGCATCCACTGCTCAAAACGGATTTGAAGGCACAGCTTTAGGAAAGCTGGAAGCTTGACTTTTGAAGCAGAGTTTGCAGGGTAGGTTAGAATGTGTCTATGCTAAAATACAGGCGTAGCTTTTGCTTTGTGAACCGCAGACCCGCCAAACTACTCTGAAATTATTTGCTTAGTCCCCGGGAAATTACTGCAGTTATCTAACCAAGTCCATCCCAGACTACTATGACAGCAAAGTATCTTTTGCCCCTCTCTTGTGTTTTCCTGACCTCTTGGAACAAGGAGAGGTAGAAGCGCTATTCAGCCTTACAGGTTTTTATTAATTACATTTATGAAATGGATTTAATTTCTTTTGAAAACGGTATAAACTTGTTTATACTTTCAACCTGGAACACCTTACCATTAAAAAGTTATTGACATTTTCTGAAGTCCTAAACTTTGTCTGCATTTTTAATTGATGTATATCACTCATCTTCCTTTGAAACTTGCACTTGGTACACAGACAGATGGATGCACTGAAGCATGATATTAATCAAAAAGAAATCCAAAAATATCCTGTAGCATACAGGCATTTTAGTCCGTCCACATACTTGAGTGCGCATTTCCAATCTGGGCAGAGAGTTAGGAATCCCCTTGGTTTTGCATAGAAAACTACACACATTTTCATGCAGATAGAACACTTTACATGATATTTATCAACAAGGAAGCATCCTTCATCTAGTCTACTAATGTGCCTTGTTCTGATGCTGCAGCTTCTGATGCCCAAAAGGCTGTTGCCTCCATATGCTCACTTGTAACTGCCACGGCAAAATCTCTGCTATGGCGAGACAGAAAGGGAGCACAATCTCAAGCTTCACACATGAAGAGAAACAAAGTTGTCACTGTGTAAAGGACGGAAAGACTGGTTCAGAGGGTCATTTTTTGACACTGGCAACCAATCTTTGGCTCTGGCAAATACAATGGGAATTCTAAACACGGAAATAATACATATACTGAGACATGTTCAGTGGCATACTATTCTACATGCAATATTTTCCAAAAATATTAGGAAGTCCTTTGCAATGCTTAGAGTATAATTCTCCTTGTAGCTTCTTTCTCCATTATATCAGACAGAAAATACAAAGAGTGTACTGAAGGTATATGTATGGGCTTTAGGATTCATATATCTTTTATAACAATTTAATTGCACAGATTTCTATGCATACACATTTTTCGATACTTACAGTGAATATCATTGCAGTCTACCTGGGCCAATCAATATGGTATAAAAATACAATGAACACAGCCTAGTTGCGAGCACAGTGCATTTTAAATGCCACTGTCTCCTGTGTGGTTCTATGACCCAACTCATGCCTGAGTATATCTTCCTTTTAGCAAGTCTTAGCTTGACAGCAGATCCAACCAATAACTTCTTGGTTGCTAGTACTAAAGGGATTTATTATCGTGTGCGGCTTTCCCCTCACAGACCAGGCTTTATGTCTTAAACGACTGTTCACTATGTCTGCTTTCAGTTTGAACCCATCTTTTCAAGGCATTTCTAAACCTGTCTTTCTTTTCCCACAGATGTTTCAGGAGGCCCTTTTTCTGATATCCAAGAGGGTATGCACATGCAAACAACTGCGTTTGGATGTATCTGTTTAAAACCATCTCTCTTTTCCCTGGAATGGGTTAGCCCACCTCCCTACGCATACTGGGAGAAGCGGGTCCTGTGTTTTGAATGTTTGTGTAAGGACCAGGGTAAGAAACCGAACTTACTGCAAAGGCTGTTGAAAAGCCTCTCGTCACCTCCGGAGCCAGCTTAGGGAGCAGAATGCCTGCAGCGTGGGCAGGGACTGCCAGGAGGAGAGAGCAGTGCCAAACAGAACCACAAACCAAAACTGTTATGCATCACCTTTACCCCAGGGCAAGGGTCCACATCCACATTTTTGTACCCAGATGGTAACCCAGAAGCTTATCACAGAAAGCGAAATCCTTTCTTACTATTGTTTGCCACACAGAGACAGAACAAAGATAATGGGCCGGCAGTGCCACACTCAGAACTTAACAGCAGTATGAGTTCCTTCACGCACTGTACTTTTAGGACTGTTTTCAAGTTCTTCTCAGACAAAAGTGTTCTTAAAGTTTTATGTTTGAGCATGCTATTTGTGTTTCAGTCTATTATTATACATGACCAAGGAATTTTAAATGTGTATTTCCCTGACAGTATGAATTGTGATAGGTTTTAGCATTCACATCTCACAGTCTAGCTTCCAGCTTTTCTCACACTTGATTTGTATCGCATGTCTTAGTGGATAACAAAAGCGCTTGTATATGAGCTATGAATTTTATGCATTCTTTTAACACTGAACCCCATATTCAAAATCAAAATTACATATAAACAGTATTTGCCAAGCAGTCAAATCAATGTCCAAATAGTAACTAAAAAAAAATTTATATTTTCAAGAATATAAGACAAATTAATATAAAGAGCATTACGAATCCTTTGAAGCACAACAAAAGGAGCCATGGTTAAAATTTTAACAAGTTAGAATCATTAGCTAAACAAATTCTGACAGCCTAGCTTTGCACTTCCAGTCACACATGCTCAGAACAAAGGCTTTCTATGTGAGGCAACTTTAATAGGTCCCTCTGCATATGACTAATTTTTCCTCAAACAGTCATTTTTTATTTCATATTTTACTCTGAATCCTGAAATGCCACATTTTATTAATCTGTGTCACTCATATGGATTGTTAAAAGAACAGACTAGCATTGAAGGAAGTGCATCTCATCATTGCCATACATACGTGGGATGACAAAGGAATGTGTTAAAATTTGGAAGAGTAACAATTATTAAAAGTAGAACAAGCAAGAATAGAATATAACCTGTTTTCCCCTAAACTACATTCCAAACTGCACATAGACAGACAAATGGCAATGGCAAGAATTTGTCCAGACAAGTTCTATTTTGCATTTGCATCCCCAGTAAACAACCAAATGGGGACACACTCGCTGACAGCTGCACCAGCTATTGTAGAGCTAAGTCCATCTCACTGAAGAACCGAAGGTGATAAAACTGGGCATTTGCCTTTATTCCTTTTAGATAACCCTCCCTGTTTGTGTGAAACAGTACCATCCTGTCGAAAACACTGTCATGTATTCAGTAGAATTAGGCAAAAGCAGAAACAACGTATTTTGAATAAATTGGCTCTCCCCTTGGATAATACTGACTGAGGTAACCTGTAAAACTCAAAATACCAACAGAGAATTCAACACAACTGCACTGTATCTTAATGAAAGTATAGGATGCACTTGGGACAGAAAAGGGGCTTGAGAAAGTTATTAATACTTATCCGAGCACAGAAGTCTGTTCTAAAGTTCATATACACACACAATAAAATTCTTGTAATGGTGCATTTTAATGGCACATCTTTTCTTTTAATAACAAAACATAATTGTAAATCATTTCTATTAAGAGACAAGGAAGGAGTGGAAAGAAGAAGCAGTAGAAAAAAAGATAATAAAATATACAAAATCTTAATATAAAGTTGTCTAGAAGATAATATTTCCAATACCTAACACTTGCGTGAGGAACAGGCAGTACAAACTCAGTTACATAGACCATCCCAAGGAGGAAATAAAACCAAACAAACTACTGAAGTAATTATCACAGCGCAGTTGTTTACCAACCTGCTCAAATCTAAACAAAATAATATCACAAAAATAAAATAGCCACACTACACTGGCAAAACCAATGGGTGGCAGGCGAGGTAACAGAAAAATACTTAACTGTTCACATTTGCTGGATGTAAATATATATTGTTTTTATTTGATACCGCAAAAGAGCTTACCACGTTATGATCTCAGCTAACAACCCACATTTCTACTGCAGCTTTCCTGTCTGTGCTGTGCAGAATCATCTGTTCCTAATTCCCAGCTTTACTTCCTGAATTTTGAGGACCAGTTGAAGTGTGAGGAGTAGCTGGATTGAATAAGATAGAAAACCTCTTCCCCTCACACAGTGCAAAGTCGCAGATGAGCACTGAAAATGCAACTGACAACTTTCCTTTTAATTGATTTAAATTAGGAGTCTCTCCAACTTTCAAATGGTTTCCTAATGAATTGCTAAACAAATGATGGCCCTGAACGTGGATATTTGAAAGCTGAACGTTTCAAAACAGCAATGTAGCAGAAAATTACCTGATTTAAAGATATTGAAATAGTGATGGGATGAAAATCCATACAGGTCAAAGCCATAGTTGTAATGAAAACAAACTAAGCCTAACTCGTGCTGCATGGTAAGATACGGTTGTCTTTTATATTGCGGTCGCTTCCTATGATGCTTCCATTAAGCTCACGTTTTAACTGCCTGCAGTCAGGAGAAGCTGTAGGACTTTGGGCTCCCCCAGAGACCCTATACTATTGCAGTACCTTCTGCTGCTGCCAGCTCCCCGAATCCCACTTACTCGGTCCCATCTGTGGTCAAGACAGGTCTACCCTGCTACCCACGGACTACTATAAAACCCGGCAAAACTTGGACCACTGTTCTTTTTTCTTCTGTCTAGAGAAAGAGATCTAAAAGCCACTGAAAGAATGCAGTGGATTCTATCCTACCTTTAAGAAAGGTGACATCAGACTGAGTAACTTTTGGGCCTAACACACAACCACAAATCTTGTTAAGAATTACTCACACCTGCATCTGTAAAATTATAATGTAGAGACTTGTACAGCTACTGGATAGCAAAAAAGTTGCTATATATTGCAACACGGTTAGCATATAACATAAAATGGCATTTGACCCTAACTCTAGTATATTTGCTCCCCAGGCTACTTCTTTGGGCATCTGCCTAAGGAGAAAACGTGACAACAGATGCATATAGACAAAGATGGAGATCTTAAAAAAAAAAAAAAAAGCAGAAGAGGTTTGCCCCGGTATCAGTACACCATGAATAAACATCCAGGCTTAAAAGATGAACAATACTCAATAGCATGAGTATTTTGCTGGCCATAACATCAGACACAAAACTATAGTAAACAAAACTAGAAAGTGCTGCGTAGATGTCAGTGTAATACATCAGGATTCAAAAACCTCTTCTCACCTATCTCTGAAAAAAACAGAGAGGAAAAAAATGGGAGGCTTTTAGGTCAAGCTAACACTTGATTTATTTTGTGCCAAAAAACCCCATAACTGCAGAAGTTGAAATGCATTCAAAACAAAGCAATTGTATCCACCCAGGTTCAGTGGAGTGGTGGAAGAGAAGGGAGTCTAAAGTTAAATTGAAGGCTGTATAAAACAGGCAAAATCCCAACAATTCCCAGCCTTGGCTGAATATGTGCAGAGCAACATGGCGATTTTTCAGCAACACCTGCATTCACATCACACCCTGGAATACCCCAGCGCTCACCTGCAAAAGCCTCTGATTACCAACATATTGTTTCAAACCTCCTTGTAAGCAGTCTTCTGAGGGAAGCTGTGCTTTTTGCCCCAGAGACAGGTGGTTAGGTAGATGGGAATTAAAAAATTGTCTTTCTTACTTTTCTCTGGTTCTCTACATGGCAAGCAAGACTTCCTAGACAGGAGGAGCAAAGATAATCATTAGACACTCCTAAATGGATATAGTGATTTCTATCCCCACAAGACTGGATGATAAAAGCAATAAGAAAAGTTGTCCCTAAATTTCGAAACAGTTTTACTGAAAAAATTGACACAAATCAACAGTGCAATTATACTTAAGTGACCCTTCCAATGGTCCATTACCCCATCAATCAGATGTGGGAAGAACGATTTCCCAGGCCCAAATCTGGCAAACAATATAATCCTGCAATTGTGCGTAGAACACACAAACCAGGGCTCTCAGAAATGAGATATTATGACAATATAAAGGCCATTAAGTCAATCAAGAGCAAATCCCTTGAAGCTATGACTCCTAAACTAGAATTAGAAATGAACAATTATTTTAAGTTCCAGCTGTATTTGGATCTGGCAGACTTCTGGCCCACTTCATGTTTATTCCTTTGGCAGGCCTGAAGATGGGAGAATTGCTTTCGAACCAGACTCTACAGCTTGCAGAGCAATCTTCCATTTATTAATAAATATAGCTGTTTTAAATTACATTTTCTGAGAAAAGTAAGATTTTTAAATTAAAGCTCAGCCTTCCCGCTGCCCTCATCTTAGAGTCTCTACATAACTTTGCTCCTCCCTTCTCACTTGATTTAGTCTCTTCTCCCGTCACCCTTCACCTATATCACTCCAAAAGCAATTTAACATAATGAAGTGTCCACCTCTCCCAAAGCCACTTCTGCACGCTTACCTTCCCCTTCTTCAAAAGAATACATTTCATGAGCTAGTTTACTAGTAATATTGTCCCCTCCACATTCAACCTGAAGGCTCAGTATTTTGCATTCACTATTCAGAGTTACCACACAATTTGTTTGGAATCCTCCATTTAATTTATTTATCTAATTTCTTTTAAATTTCATTAAGCAAGGCGTTGTTTTCACTCATGCACAGTCAGGTTGCTTTGATCACAGTAAAATTTCCTCAGGGAAGCAATTGCTATTTTCACTTAATATTATATCATACACCTTTAGAAACAACAAGAAGATAGATTGGGGCTTAAGATAAATGATGGAGTTGCTCATATTTTATAAAAGCTAATGTACTTAACACTAATAGTGAAGAGGTGTTGACAATTTCGGCAACAATTTATAAAGTAAGAGTGGAATGAAATCACTGTGATTTATTCTAGTGCTGTTCTGTGTCTATATTTGTGGAAGTTACGGGTAAGAAGCCTGTACCAGAGAAATGGAAATACAACTTGAACGCGTTAGCATTTCCAGGACTAAAATATTGTTTGCAAATCTACTGTTATGTGGCGATAATAGCGTACTACTGTGATTGAAAGAGAGTCCCACAGATACATATACCCGGGGCGCAGCGAGTAACCCCAATCTGAAATAATTTCTTCTTCACAGGAGTACTTGAAACATCTCTAGTTGGAGTTTCTTTAAGGAACGCCATAGTACAGCTTCTAGATGTTTTAATCAAAACCTAATGTTTACCGTTTTAGTCCAAATGAACCACTGCTCCTCCGCTGTTTGATGAAAAATCTTTTCAAGTTGTTGCACCAAACAGCTGACAGTAATTACATTTACACCATTTTCTTTATCCCATTTTCTCACTGTAGGCATCTGCGTGCCATGCAGCTTCAAGAGGCAAACACAAAAAAGCCCTGCAACCTCTTTGACAAAGAATATTTTTGGCAAACACACTGCACTAACATGAAGTGTCAGGATATCAAAGACTCCCTGAGGAGTTCAGCAAACATATCTAAAGAAATCCAAAGGAGTGATTATGAATCCTTTCAAGACTCTTAGACCCTTCTTTAAAAATATGCAGTCTGAATAAAGAGTCAGTTGCTTATCCTGAATGACCTTCCTGATAAGGTAAAAAAGGGGAATGAGGAATAAAAGATGTTGAAGTTAAAAATAATTCTGTCCAATCTGTGATAATATTTCCATGTATAATTAGTATTTAAATATATAGCAGTTTGTTAAGATACTTAAACTATTTCATACATACATTTAAGAAACACAAATGGTCCTTCAACACCCAGGCATATGTGCAGCAGTGAAATATAAATGAAATGAGTACCTCTACCAAGATAAACCTGAATGTTTTAAAATTCATATAATTATATGGAAATCCTAAACCATCGCTAATTTGAGTATTTCTAAGAAATATTGATGACTATTCAAAAACTACCTGATTGTGCCTTATGTCAAATAGCACCTGAACTGGTTTTGCTTAACTAGTATTAATTAGCACAACATGGAGATAAACCAAAAACATTTTCATGTTTATATTGCCTGCTATCACCTGATACTTTTTTGATGCTTTCTACCCTAAAACTGAAATTGTGTTTCCACTACACATCAACAGGCTATGTGCTGTGAATTCTGGCTACACACGGAATGAAAACTACTCTGCTCCACTGGGCAGTTACTACACAAGACAAGTGAACAAGTCTACTGATCGTGGCCAACATCCTGACTGCTCCCTCCACATTCAGCATATCCTGCTTTCTGCAAAAGTTTTCTGCTTGGAAACCCCTCCTCATTGTCAAAATATAATAATTTGCAAGTTTTGATGGCCCCATTTTCACCTTTCATTCCCTATGATGGTTACTTCCCAGCTGATATGAGACTTTTCCCAAGAAGCCTAACATCTTTTAAGACCTTAAAAAAAGTTTGGTGGATTGTGTCCAATTTATCTGAAGAGTGCCAATTTTCAGAAAGGCTATTTTTAGGAATGGGAGTCAATCCAAATTCACTCCCTAGAGAGCTAAGAGTGTATATCTACAACGAACATAACTTCAGGAAGCAAAATGGTATCATTCACTCCATGCTGATGCAGTTGTTGTTAGAATTTTTCCTGGAATTTTACTAGCATTCTTGAGCCTTCAGCCCTTTGCATGGCTGCACAGGACAAGCCAGTCACAGGTATGTTTTAACCTTATAAGGACTGACATCTTTTTTTCGTGTGAGCTGAGAAAGCCATTTTCTTCTACTTTTCAATAACTAAAACAGTATTCAAACAACTACAATATATAAAGGAAGCCTATCCGCTTAGCAGGGACTGGAAGAGTACAAAAGATTCAGAAAAAGAAAATGATTAAACTAAGGAAATTTGACCAATTACCAGTCAGTGATAGGAAAAAACCTCTCAGTACTTTAACTATT
The DNA here is from genome assembly GCF_000708025.1 of Charadrius vociferus. Taxonomy (NCBI): domain Eukaryota; kingdom Metazoa; phylum Chordata; class Aves; order Charadriiformes; family Charadriidae; genus Charadrius; species Charadrius vociferus. Next base: position 3,434,677 of record NW_009649588.1, read on the forward strand.
AAAGAACGTGCCGACTAAATATACACAAAAAAAAGCTCATCAGTATATTCAGAGAGGAAAAGAACCGCTACTATCTCATTTAGCAAGCACAAGGGCACATCCTCAGCTTTTTATAATTACACGTCACTCAGTGAGACTGTGCACATCCCAGCTTGTTCTTCTGTGACAGCAGTAAACACGGTTTGATGAAAACTGCTAATTTAGAAATTAGGCACCAAAAATAGAATCTTAATCTGCCACTCCAGCAAGTATGACAACATAAGGGATAGATTCATCTGAACTTTCCTACAGCAGACAATCTGGTCTCAACAAGGGGTGTGCGACAGGCAGGTTATGGATGATGATCTTAATGAACCACTACTTCTCCATGTAGTTCCACTAACATCCTTCACTTTATTCTATTTCAACTAACTGAAGTGAAAGAAACAAAAATTTCCATTCAATCTGATGCATTTAAGATGAATATTTCTTCTCTTTTAGTGCAAATCTGTTTGCTCTCTGTCCTGTAAGTCAGTGACAGATACTTCCATCATTAGCAGCAGAAATGCAGCTTTGTATGGCACTTTGTACAGCCCCTCCTCAGCAACAGAAAGAAAAAAAGAAAAAAAAAGCACTTTCCCTTCATTACCAAATACTTGATACTGAAAAAAAATCCATAATTTTGGATTTCTGCATTGCAATAATTTTGACAGGAGTGGGCTCCAACCCATGCTCAGGGCTGCACAAAGAATCGCCTTTCTGCTGTAGCAGAGCCTCATTGCAGTAATTCCAGATAATAAATTCAGGGAATACTAAAAATTAATGTCTCCAAAGCATATGCGTTCTTTTACTTCAACGTGTCCTTGTTTGGTGAGGTGATGTTGTATTTTAGTGTCAGTGAATGCTTACTTCAGGAAAAAAGCACACATCCTCTTTTGGTGAAACTGATCAACACCCTCCTATAGTAAGCAATCGGTAACATATCTTAATTTGATTATTAAATTAAACTAATTAAAGTTGAAGGCACTGGTCAATAAAATTAATCAGTTCATTTGTTGTTATTAATGTAACAGTGTATATTGTCTGCATATAAAAAATATATGTGTGTATATATGTGTATAAATACGTTATACATAAAAATGTTTTTTAAATATATATTAAAAACTATGTATCAGTGAAGGGTATTTCAAAGTGAAGACTGTATTATCATATTGCTTCCTAGGGTTCTGAGGAAGCACGAAGAAGCCGTCTTCTTCCTCACCTTGGGATGAATAATTCTCCTCTTATTCATCTGCACTTTCGTATTGTTTCTCCTCTGCAGCATGATAAACTTGCACAGAAATCATTCTTTGTGATATCTGAGAGATGCAGCTTCCTGAGACACGCAGAAAACTGATTCACAAGAAGATATATTCATACACCACAAGTGACAATCTCTCGTTTCTGTGCACCCTGAGCCACAAACCAGGACTACCACAGACATCCGAAACAGGGATGGACCCCCACCCCCTTCCGTCCCCCTGGCATGCCCACACAGGCTTATAAATGTTAGAAGAGAGCTAATTGCAACCCAACACTACACAAAGTGTTTTTCTTCCAATCTCTCTGCAAGTTTAGCCTAAATTCAATATGTTTCTACTGTAGGCTATGTTTACTGAAATAAAGCTACATTCAACTATGGGCAACCTGTCTTTGAACATATGCTGTAGGCAGCAATCTAGCAGAGAAATGGGCAACAAGCTGTGAGACTAAACTTTTATCATCGTCTCTATAAATCAATATGAAAGCTATAGACTTCCTCCTGTGGACCTCATACAGCCTTGAGAAAAAAGTTAAAATATTTAGATTGAAAGAACCAAATAACATAAAGACAAAAAGAACTCCTCAAAATTAAATTAGTTGAAGTATTTGTCCAGTACCAAGCACAGGTCCGGTTCCCAAGAATGAATATTTTTATTTATTTTTTAAAGATATACTTGATATCAATGACTAATTAGTGAGAATAATGATGACTGTCCCATCCAGAAGTGTTCTTTCTTCAGTTCTGTTCATGTTGCTAGCACAGACTACGACTAAGAATGAATTCCCAATAAACCAACTGTACAGCAAGTTGTAACGGCACAGCTTTAGGGCAGCAAGTGAGAGATACCACTTGGTAATTCTCACCTGTCAGCTAATTAAGCGATTTAGAGTATGTCATATAGACAGGTAATATCACCTGAAGTCCCTGAAATATGAAATCCATATAGATTCCATTAAATTTCCAACGTATACAAAATTACTCTGGTGAATGGGCTTTGCACTGATGTTTTTATAATAGTCATGAATGTGCTTTCTTTGGAGGATACCAAAATACTTCAATATATAGTTAAAAGAGACTGCAATTCTATTGTAGTCGTGCTTGTATTTTGTAGTGGAAATATTAAAGTACCAAGACGTTTAGCAACTCACCAAAAGTCAGCGTTAATCTGAACCAGAAGCCACACCTAGCGAACTGGATCTGTATGAAAGACCTCACCCCTTACTTTCCGGAGAGAAAATAACACGGAATTAACAGCTACTACCCTTCAGCTGTCACCCGCCTTTGTGCCACAGGTTGTCACCCCTGCAACACAGTCAACAGAAAACAACATTGCCTTTGACTTAACTCAGTTTACAATCAGACAGATTAACTTAACCCCCCAACAGAGAGGAACCGAAGTAATGGGGTCTGCCCCGTTCTACTGACCCACTCACCCGGATAGGAACCTCTTGCAGAAATATAATGAGAAAGCCAGAGGCTGTTAGCAACTCCAACACCTGTTTCCTTAGCGATTGCAAGTTAAACTGTACTGTAGGCTGCAGAATACCTAGAATGCCCTCCCTTCTTTTTTATTTACACCATTGTGATACGAAAATACAGAAGAATCATCTCAGTCACCAAGAATTTAGTGTACTTTTCTGCCCTCTTTCTTTTCCACTCTTCCTCCCTCGTTCTAGAAACTACTCACTTTTGCATCTACATTAAAGGATAGTCACCCCTTCTCCAGGTGACTGTATTTATCAGGAATACTGTACTCTGTGGTGATGTGAATGTGGTGATTGGTCTGATTCAGGGGAAAGAATGTGGCACAAATAAGGTTGTGCAATTATCTTTTAGGACCTGCTTTCTGAGACGGCTCTTGCATTGCTCCTCTCCAGTCGGTTTGGCTGGATTCAGTCCCTACACACAGGCACGAACAGCTCGCTTCTGCCGTCCTACACAGGAGCCGTACGTAGCCACGTGTCTGCTTTGGAGCAGTAAGAGGAATTTTCCTATAAAAGTTGCATTGACTGAAACCGAGCAAACGTTTCTGCCTTCCTCACAGCATCAAAGATAGGGCTGAAAAATGTGGATTTATGTGTCACGTGCTTGTCCCAACTGCAGTATGGTACAGTCAAGTACCACTACCTCGATGGCAAAATTTCCATGCCAGTCAGACACAAAGAGGAGACAGAGACCCAAAGATGTTGACAAATCTGGGTCTCTTCCTTTATTCCCCTTAGCATTCTCTAAACACATGGACGCCCATGTGTCTACACAATGGACTAACTGTGTCTACATACATTCAACAATTTGGCTACATTTCTGGCCCACTGTTTAAGCTGTACCTCCCTGAGCTGCCATCCCTTTTTGCAATCAGAGGGATAAAAGAAATAACCTCACACTGTACACGAGCATCAGAGGTAGAAGCTGAATGTAAAGACAGGGTCTCCACTTTTAGAAAAATAAATAAAAATAAATTCATACTTAGGGCAGAGATGTCCTCTGACATCTACAGAGCAAAGCTCACCTCTAACACGCTGTTCTTACCCCGCATGCGAAAGTCCCATTGATGGCACTGGGTGACCCACTCAAAGTGAGAGCGCTTCCATGTGCAGATCTAAGAGGGAAATTTTCTCCTTCAGACAGAACTACGATCAAGACATAAATTGAAGCAAAAAGGAAACAGGAACCTGTGAACAACTGCTGTACATGCCCAAGCAAAGTGGGTAGCAAGATAGCCACAGTGAGTGCCTTGGAACGACCTCTGCATCGCTGCATAGGCAAAACTGTGAAGAAATGCAATGCAAAGGGAGAGGGATTCCTTTGTTCGAAAGGCATATACCAAATTGTGAAGTTCCTCACAACAGGCAGCAGAAAGAGAAATTACTAAAATAGTTTTGCCCTTATTTTGTATCTACCAGTTGTCATGTCCTCTTCTACCCTCTCTCTAGTACACTACACATTCCAGCTTTTTGTTTAATCCTCTGTCTTGGAAATAATGAACCACATGAAATCAACAGTAACCTTCATACCTACCACACTGCTGCATAATAGCATCAAATAAAAAAGAGTGGCAGTATCTCCCTGACTTACATTCCTGTTAATGTGGCTCTGACAGAACATGCATTTCATAGACCTCCTATATATTTCTTTGGTCTTTGAATTTGAGCTTTCCTATTCAAAGCTATTTATCGTAACCACTTCAGTCTAATAGTAATACGCTGAAGAGCTACGTATGAAGTATCTGAATGTTAATCTTTCTGCCTTTTAGGAGCATTGTGCAAGATTTTTTATCTCCTGATTTGAGATGGGAAATGACCGGTACATGCCAAAGCTATTCCTATTACATAAAAAGGCAAATTTTCCTCATTTCAAGACAAGACATTTTTCAAATTAAAATTAATATGCACATAGATTATATCTTCTCTTACACAAATCCATGCAAGATGCTATTTAGGGTGTGCCTTTTTTCCTAACCACAAATTCTTCTAACATCAGATAGAAGAGATTTATTGTCATATTCCCATTTTGTCTTCTGAATTTGCCTAGTGGGAAAGCATAAAGGAGATAGGTCACGCCCCGTTTGGGGGTTTGGATCAGTGTTTACTAATTCCCTGAGACAAAGCCTAGTGAAGAAGCAACATTCTTGTTTCTGGTTTTGTTAGACTTAAGCATTTGACACCACGTTTAGAACTACAGACGGTCAACTTACCTATCAAAAATTTTAGGAAAAAAGCAAGCATTTCCAAAATGCACTCTATATCTTTGGGTCTGAATTTTAAAATCTTTGTATTGAAATAAAATATCTAGATGTCTTGCTAATTCTAATGTGTCAGTGCACAGTATGTTGCTGAGGCCAATAATGCAGAGGCTCCAGGTGACAGGCATTTGTGAGTACAAGGGTATCTAGAACCAGAATATTTAATACTACAGAAAGCATTAGCAGGCACAGAACTTCAAACTCACATCTTCAAATAGTCAGACTCTAAATATTGGAAATTCAGTGGCAGGAAGCCCCTGTGTTCGATTCGATGGTCCCTGTGTTATCACACACTGACGTTTCTGTTTCTGTTACACGGTGACCATGACCATCGTAAAAAATTACCAGGTTTTGAGATCAAGTGCCAGTGCCTGGGAGTGTTCCATATCACTCTTCAATTTGTTACTACAGATCCAGATTCTGCACTACCTCAGAGAAGGACTTCTGAGGGAAATCAAAGGACATTAAGTATAAGCGCAGGGGGGAGGTCACAAAGCTCTGGAGGAGGTTCTGCTTTTCTTCCTTTCACCACCATAAAACTAATATCCTTGGTAAGTACAGCTCTATCCTACCTTTGCCAGCTGACATTTAAAAAAAAAAATAAATTATAGACCTTACCTCCTACTGATGTTTCCCAGCTGTCATGCAGCTGGAAAAATCCTGCCTTCTCAAAATAAATTCAGTAAAGCACTGGTTTTGGTGGCCTTGCTAAAATGCCTGTGCTGGCTCTGCTTCTGTTTAGGCCACTGCCACTGGGAGATGGAAATGCAGGAGTCTCTGACAGCCTTGTGGTTACAGAATGGCTCCAGAGCTATTGCTTTAGCGGAGGAATGAATCTGAGGAGAGGACCAAACTGTGGCCATGGACTGAATGGATGACGCTGTTTCAGGAGGGGGGTGAGGCTGGGGCGTGTTACTGCAGAAAGTGCGAGAATAGTGAAAATACACAGTGAAGTCCAAAGTTGTTTATTTACCTCGAATCATCCAGGCTGAAGCAGTCCAAATCCTACAACAGATTTGAGAATCTCTACTTTTCAAAGCAAATCTCAGTAAATCTCTGATATACCACCGTACATACAAACAGCAAATCTCTGTTATAGCTACATAGTAAAATGTAAATAGTAAATGACGTAGTAAAATGTCATCATGAATCATTTTTGTGAAGAGAAGTATTTTTAACCTGTAGTTTTGGAAATTATAAACTTCAGCCCTTTGTGTTCTAAGGAACAGAAACAAAACCAGATTTAACTGCAGACAAAGCAACGATAACATGTGCTGTTAGATCCCCAATTTTTGGAGAGGAAGATGATACCTAGATTAGAGACAAAGAAACACTGACTATGCAGGTATTGTAACTGCTACAAGTGCACAGGAGTTACATAGCACAATTACAGCAGCTGGAGAAAAAAACCCCACTGTTATTTAGTTTAACAAATAATGTATTATTTATTAAAATTAACATCTTCATTATTTTAATAAGTAACACATTATTTATTATTTTCTTTCTTTCAAATTATTTTCTTCCTAGGCTTACACTTTTACATTTCTCTAACACTTTTGAAATGGATGACTTATGGAACAAGGAGTCCCAGATGGAGGAAAAGAAAGTAAAAGAACGGAAAACAACGGAAAACAGTTTCGGACAGAACAAGAGATACAAAATCTGAAAACAGTAACATTATTCATCTGAACCAGCTTCTCATATCCAGCACTCTGGTTTATGAATCTGGATGCTAGATTGAACTCCAGGACTCCACATTCATCTGCTTTGGCCCTTACCAGGATACGTTAGCATTTTGCTTTAAAGTGGAAGTTTGAATAATTTCCAGCTTGGACAAGGAACATTCTTAAAATTACATAGTGAATTTAACAAATCATATTACTTTGTTGAAATTATCTTCCTCTGGTGGATATTGCTGAAAGCATGGGCCCTACTGAGGTAGTTCCATCAATGCCATAACACATCTTTTTTTCTTTACCCTTTGTCTCCATCGCGTGCAATTATGCACACCTGCCGCATCCACGGATAAGTTATTCTCCCTACCCTAGTCTTGACTCTCTCACCCCACCTGAAATGCACATCATCACATATGCATTCTCTCACAAGAATTTCTACCATAAAAGACAGGGGTTTGGTTGCCGCTGCAACTCTGAATAATTATAGTAATTATCGTATATTATGATATAGTAGGCTACTAGATACCATGTTGTTCTTGGTCTGCTTTTTTATTCTGGCTTCTATCCCAGCTTTTTTGAATCGCAATCCATGTGGCAGATGAAGAGTCGGGCTTATTTGTGCCGTAACAAACTTCACCAGAGACCTGCGTCACCTGGGCCTGGGAGGAAGCTGGTGTGGTGGAAGTAGGTATTACCACCTGCTTCCAGCAACTTCCTACTCAGCACTGCCACTGCACTCTTTTCCCATGGACCCAGTCCCTGGCAGCCTGTACATGAGCCTTGCCCTGCTGGGGAGATGTCAACCATGCTTTCCAGTACTTCTGGGGTAATCTGTCCTCTCCTGAAACAACCCAGAGACCGACTTCAATTCTCTTGCTGATTTGATGGCATTTGAAACTACTTTGGCAGCCATTAAATACAGTAAGCAGCAGTTAGGACTTTTCTAAAATATATTCCTGATATGCACAAAAGCACCAGGACAAAGGCAGCCTCTGCGCCTGAACAAGGCACTGCAAGTGACAAATCTCTTTAAAAATTAACCTCTTCTGTCCACGCAAACCGCACAGAAAACCCAGATCAACAAAAAATATTTTAAAACCAACCAAAATATTTTAGAGCCAACATGAATAATCCACTGTGCACTGCAAAAATGAACCCAGGATAGCAAATAACGATCATCTTTTCAATTACCACAAGGAGGAAAAGCTTTCTTTTAATGGTAGAAAAAACATACGTTAACCATGCTCCTTAGGGAGCAAACAGGAGTAATGCAGAAAGGCTCCTCCTATATAGTAACATGACTAAAGAAGTATAGGTATAAAACCTCTTGAGGAGTAGATACGTCACAAGGAGGCTACTAGAAAAAAGACGAGAATAGCATGATAAATAATATCCACAGAATATGTGACAGGTTAAAGACAGCAGGCACTGTTGCTCTTCACAGCCAACTTCTTGCAGCCGAGAATTCAGCACAGAATATATTACGCTGCTGAAAGGCAGCCCTGTGCCTGCACAGTGGGTACACCCTGGGTTAATTCGCCTTGAAGGTCGTTGGTGAAGAATAAGGATCAAAGTAATGGACACAGCTATCATCCACCCTACTGGGCACCACACCAGCCTGTACCTCTCCTTTTCCTCTTCTGCCCTATATTTCAGGGGAATAAAGCAACACACTTAAGCATGCAAGCAAGTTCATTCACTCTGAGTAGACTGCTAAAAGGTGCAAAAGAGCTTTCCAACACACGTTCTTCTCCACAAACTACCAAATCACGGGCTGTGGAGAAGAGCTTTGACCGTATTCTGTATTGCTCTTGTCTTCACGCACAAATAGCTTCCCACGAACACACACTATAGTTATTATATCTTACCGCAGAAAAAAGCCAACTTATCTACAGGCGATCCTATGTGGATTATTTTATTATGTTCATATTTATGCATTTTCAAAGTACATGCAGCGCATAGGTCAGGCTCAGTCATGTCTTGGCTGCAGAGTAACAACAGCAGGACCCTCTCTGGGACTCTAATTGCTAGCAGAACTCCTCAGCTCTCTTTCATATCTGTGATGTGTGTATATTTTCTTGCTTAAATCCTG
>NW_009649588.1:3443496-3529894 GCF_000708025.1 Charadrius vociferus
ATATATATATAAAAATTAATAGTACAGTTAAAGCCAGTTGGGAACTCTTATTTATGCTGATCTAAATTAATAGAACAACGGAAATTTCAATGGGATTAAAAGGCAAGAAATTTAAAGCCAGTTTTAAAAATTACCAACAATTAATTTTTCAAGCCTCAAAATCTATTGAAACAAACAGACTGATAAGATTTAAAATAATACCAGGTATACAGATCATCTCTGACAAGAGCTTTTCCAATTATACCCATTATGGTACTGCTACAAACTTTTTATGTTGTAGCATGACTGTCTCTCCCCTTGTATAAGGCAAATACTTGTATTTTGCTGGATTTGTCTCAGACCACTAATAAAACCAACAAAGAAAAACTACAGCGCAGGCCATTATTTTTCTGCAATTAATTCTCTCTATTTCCTCCTACTCAGCCCTTTACTAAATGTTAAATAGCTAACTGGAAGTTAAATAAAACACGGGATTTGAGCCACTGTAGAAAACATAACAAGAGACTATCTCTGAGACACCCAAGTTAGACATAAGGATAAGAAAAGATAAGTCAGGAAAAAAGTGGCACAAAGGTCACTTTCACATTTGATTATATATTTCATTATATTCTGTACATGGGCAGAAAGTTTTACCATCAAGACTCAATTCTGCCACTCCCAGCCCTGCCCTCGCATCAGCGCCCCAAGAGAAATAGAGGCTGAGGAAGGACTGATATTCTATTAGAGGACATATTAGATAATTCACATGACTTTTTATCTGCAAATCAATTACAATAAAGTCGATGAATGTAATTACAGGAGATCCTACAAATATCTAACTCTTCACAGCACAGTATTATTTTGCAATCAAAAAAGCCCTGATAAAATCGGGTTTGTACAAGTATAACCAGTACTGACAAAATTGTACAAATTGTACAAGCATAAAATCCTTGGGAAAAATTAATGTGAACCTGGAGAATTTCATGGTGGCAAAAGGAAGGAGGTCCTCACATAAGAAGAATTTTATTAACCCTAAGTAAGCAAGTAACAGATAACAAACCTGGAAAATACTGGAAACTAGAAAGACCATGATTTTATTCCAAGACACTTTGATTTAAGCACAAATCAATGAAAACAGAGAAATTATTTTAAATGCACATAATCACATTACTTTATTAAATGAAATATTCCATTGGTTTAAAGTTTGATGGTATTATCTACCAAGATTGATATTATTACAACAGATTATCCTTTCCAGTGAGACTGCAGACAGAAAAGTGATGCTGTAGAAGTATAATATCACGTTTAATCAAAGTTCTTAGAAATAATAGTTCCATTATATTAGCATTTGAACAGCTTTTCAATGAACCAACGGGCAGTGTGTCTTCATCTTTTATTTCTAATCAGCTAATAAATCTGCAAGTTGCCAAAACCATGCCGAAATGTTGGCGTGCATTCTCATTCATCATAATTTGACTTCAGTAATGTGCCGTCCACTTTATGACTTCTGCACACAATGTCTCGAGGAAATAAAAGCACATTTTTACAATTACCTTTCTGTAATTGGTCCATCAAGCTGCCACCCTAGTATTTTGTTTATTGACTGAACATTGTAGTTTAGAGCCTCTTATAGAATAAATCACAGTGGGTGAATAAGAAATGAAAGCACAGTGGCATGTTGGGATTACCTACGGGCAGAAATGGAGGTGAGGGGGGAGGCATAGCTCCTAAAGTCTAGAACAAAAAATACAGGACAAGAGTTCAAGCAGTTTAAATCTTAAAAAAAAAAAGAAGTGTTACTGGGCAAAATAAAAAAAAGGTCAAGTTTAAGACTAATTGTTTGTGAGTACTTTAGAGGCAACTAGAGAAGTGAAGTTAAAATCAAACCAGAAATGGAGAATGGGGAAAAATACATTTAAGCACCAGTAAAAAGAATTAAAATGTTCTATCAGGTGAAACCGAAGATTCCTCCAACTGTCTTTGACCGCAAGCACTATCTAGAAGAATATAACAGAAAGATAAGCATAAAATGATATCTCCTCAGAATGCTCTCCTAACAATCTATCGCTGCCCTAACAATCTATGGCTCTAGCACTCTACAAGCCTGAGAGATTCCTCAGCATTTCAAACCCCTTCATCACAAGTGGTGTTCCCCAGGGCTCAGTGCTGGCACTGGCTCCATTTAATATCATTACCAATGACCTGGACGAGGGGATCGAGTGCACCCTCAGTAAGACTGCAGACGACACCAAGGTGGGTGGGAGCGTCGACCTGTGGGAGGGTAGGATGGCTCTACAGGGGGATCTGGACAGGCTGGATCGAGGGGCTGAGACCAACGGTGTGAGGTGCAAATAGTCCAAAATTTCCACAACAATCTGTTGAATGTATATTTTGGCAAGAGTTAAGCAGGGGCTTAATTACATGGTTTTGAAGATGGGGTTTTGTTTGTTTATTTTCTTGTTGGGTTTGGGGTTCTTTTTGTTGCTGGGGTGTGTGGGTGTGGGTGTGTTTTTTGGTTTACTTTTTGATTTTTATTCCCCTCCCCTACTGGTTTAATTTAGCTCTGTACTGGAAAAGACGGAAAATAAACTTTCCAAACTCACCTTCTACATGCGACTCGCAATTGAGCAGATCTCTTACTATATCCCCCCTAAAGTCATCTCTTTTCCAGGTGGAAAAGTCCTATTCGATTTAACGTTCCACATACAGAATCTGTCCTATATTTGATTATCCCTGGTGGGCTTCTTGAGAAAACTGAAATGCTTTTAACACACAGACACATTACTGCATAAAATCCATGGGATAGTACTGTATCTGTCAACTGAATGTATCTTAAAATTAGACATGAGCTATTTTAAGCCAAATGACTTGGATGTGGATAGCAGTGTAGTCACAACAGCCTAGAGAGAACAAAGGGAAACGCGCTCAGAGCAGCCCAGCCTGACTTCCTTCGAGTTTTGCAGGACACAATGCAGGCTCTCTAGTCCACCCTGAATGCCAAGCCGCTGCTATTACAAACTGTGTCGTAGATAAATCCTACCAGCTAAGCACAGAAAAAACGATGTATCAGAACTGTTAAGCTCCACAGCTGCGAGAACAGTACTTTAAAAATGAAGTACATAAACTGTACTGGAGAGGTGCTTGATAATGGTCCCCCAGTTAGAGTCCAAACGGCTGCCTGCTCGATGGAACCTTTCAGAGACGTGCATAATGCTTTCTCTAGCTTTAGGGTCCCACTTAGGCACAGGCTTACAGCTGCTCAGGCCAAGGCTATTCTGGCTATGTGGAGAAAGCAAAATGGCAGGCACTTAAAAAAACTTTATGTTGAAAATGAATGCTGTCAGCAATAGACAACTTCTAAAGTAAAAATGAACCTTTAAATTGCAATTTCTGATTTAAGCATCTGAACCCCGCTTGTGTCTTGTGAAAAGCCACACGCACTGGTCTGTAATCATTGTTCAGCACTGCTCTATTGGTCTGACCTGATGGTTCAAATCATGTGAAGATGATGAGTCTATTTGGAAGGACGATTGATACCAGTCTTTTAAATAGACCCATCATCTGCATAGGAATTGAACTAAATCCAAATAAAAGCTTGATGGTGAGCTGCCTATTCAGCTACCCATACTTGTTTTTCCTGGAAGGTCAGATAATTGAAAACTGCGATTTCCTTTGCTTGGAAAAAAAAGAGGAAAGCAGAAGCTGTGATACAGACTTCCTAATAGCATACTCAAGACACGTAGTTACACTTTGCTTACCTCATCTGCATTGTTTTCATTTACTTAATTTCAATTAGATTGCAAATTATACAGGGATTAAGGTGTTTCTACTGTGTGACCTATTCAATTTTGCAGTCAATTGATTTCTACTTATTTAGTAAGTGTTTGGACATTAGCTGCCTTAGCAGTTACATTTACACTTGAAGTCAACTCTCCAACATAGCAAAATGCTCACAACTTGAGTTCCTCATGGAGATGATAGAGGAAGACTAAGTCACAGGAAAGGAACTGGATGAAGATCACCTATTAACAGGACTTAAGTCACCAATGGCATAATTAGACAAAAGCAAACGCTATAGTAGGACATGCTAACAGCAGCAGTTTGAAAAACACTTGCAGTCATCCTTCCATGCCACCAAGGTCTACAGCTGAAGACTTCAGCACTTTTCTTCACGAAATACTGATGGGAAAACCCTAATGGGACAGAGTTTTAAAGAAAAAATGCAATTTGTTAGCTAGCCAAACTAAGAAAGGAAGGAGAAAGGAGCAGGCTGAATCAGAGTTGCTCAAGGTAGAGAAGGAAATGCTCAGGGGAGGGGAGATAAGATGGACGTAACAACAGTCTACAAAATATAATATGCTGCTGCATACAAGAACAGTGATTATTTATGTCTCTGGTTGATACGACAGCAACAGGATTAAGATGCAGCAAGGAAAATTTGGGTTAGACATGAAGAAAAATGTTCAAACAACTGAAGAAGTTAACTGAAGTAGTTTAGTCTCTGTCAGCAGAGATCTTTAGAAGTCAGGCATGCAACTGTCAGAAATGACAGAGAGTTCGTCTTTATTTTCACAAGGGACAGAAATTACGGCCTTTTGAGGTTCTTCTAATCACATGCAAATCTACACAGTATTAATCTTCTCTGCTATACTAATAAAATCTTGAAAACACATCGGGCAATTTCTTTCTTAGGTGAAGGAATTTCAAGAAAGGGATCTAGAAAGATTCTAACATTTTAAAAACTAGATTTAGTGAAAACACACTCCCTGCTGGCAAGCCAGCCACCTTAATACATCGGCACAGATGTCGTAAGTTAATAGGGTGATACTGAGACAGATGCAATCATTAAGCACTCGCCTTCTCTTTGCATGTTATAACGTTGGCAGGCCAAGTTTCTTCTGACTTTTCACTACATCAAAGATTAGAAGCTGATAATGGCATTAGGATAACTAATAAGGCAGGTAAGAGAAATTCTAGATATTCTGATGAAATTTTTAGAGCTCTCAGTGGAACATCAGGGTCCAGTAACATGTGTTTACAGATGTGTAAAGGGAGAAGGTGTTTCAAGATCTTCTGTCAGGCTTAGTGCTGTGCTGAAGGAGTCTAACTAAAGAAAGCACAGCTATACCATTACTCGAGAGCAATTACACCCGAGTCACACAGAAAGCGAGGTCAGCTTTCACTTCAACTGCTTGCATGTTGTTTATAAGAATGACTATGCTTGACCTCTAACATTCAAAGGGAAAGAAAACCTGACAGCCCATCCTCTCTTGTGCTTCTGCAGTTGTAGGTTTCAAGGTGTTTCCTCCAGGAAGTTACTGGTAACAGCAACTGCATTCCTTGTGTCCTCCCCTCAGCGCAGAGTGACCCCACAGAACGAGCGTTTAGTATGGGACACGCTATCTACAGTAAGTCCAGTACATGGAAGCACTGGGGAATACTACTGACACTAACTCAACCGTTTCAAATGCAGTACAAGTAGAACTTGCCAGATCTTCCCCAAAAGCGTACTACAAAGTTAACTACTTCTTTTGTCCAAGTAGAATTTTTTCTATTTCGTATGGAGCTCAAACCTTCTCTTACTCAGTCCAACTGTCCAACCCAGGACGGCTGTGCTACCCTGTGCTCAAAGCCCGTCAGGAAGACACTTGCTGGCAACTGCGAGAGCCATTTTTTAAGTTCGCGTTTCTGCTTGCCAATCATGTTTTACGTTACCTCAATTTGCATTGCTCTTGTTTAGCCTTGCCGTTTAGGGGGTTGTTCTCACATGCTTTGTGGATTGAGTGGATGTGTTTGCCACAAAGTATTCCAAGAAAAAACGCCCCAGATTAGTATTCTGGGCCACAGGTTTAGTTCTATTTATTTTTTTCCTTGCTGGGTTTGCAAAGCATAGAAAGAGCAAATCCTCCACCGTTTCCATCATGTTTACTTTCTCATCACTTGTGTTTGCCCTGTTTTAGATTTTTTCTTTAGAAGCTTGTTTTATTTTTAAGAGCCAGAGCACAGTTAGTTAAAAGAAAAGCAATCAAACGGTCACAGATATTGCTCTTTAGATTAACAGATAATAAATAGCATGTTTTTATGAAAGACATATTTTATGTGACTCGTCCTAAAAACCACCGATGTCAATAAGAATACATTCAGCTTGTAGATGGGAATCAGTGTTTAACAGGAAAGGGAACTGAAAATGAACCGATGATTCCACTGTATTTGTGAAGTGTCTTAAAAGTGATCTAAAGGAATTATAAGAACTTTACTCATGAAATACTAGAATGCAAAACTACTACTGCTAAGTGAGCATTTATGAAGAAAAAAAGCAGAATGATTTAACAGGAAGGCCTTTGAGAAGAGCATTGAAAGAAAAAGTATAATTAAACCAAGTAGTTACCCTATAACAAGCAGCAGAGAAGAAAGAAAGGCAGGCAGTGAAGAACCTAAAGTAAAAATATTCAAGAAAGGGTTGATACCCTTTACTCTCTCAAGCTGTGTTCTATGATGTATATCCCCACCATCCTTCCAAGTAGGAAATCACTGCAGGATGCAGGGCAGGAAGTGCAATGAGTCAAACAGAAACAGTCAGGAAGGAGAAAAAACACTGAAAGATACAGTGGCTTTGCATAATGCATATACACAGTCAGCAACGTGGTCTACTGTTACCACAATCATTTCTAAAGCAAAAGGTAAATATAAATAAATAAAAACCTAAAATAGTTTCTCTAACTCAAACACAAGTTATATATAAAAAGAATAAATATACTATTACTACTATTCTGACTTTGAGTAACCAGAAATAATAGAGGAACTTCAATGATTTTTTTCCCCATTATAAATAGAACGTGAAACATAGCAGTGGATCCACAAAACGATAGATGTACTGGGCCTCTGCCCAGTAATGCCAGCAATGCTCATTACTGCACCGTGATCTAGGCTCTTTGGGAGGTAAGTGGGGCACGTTGTCCAGGCTGGATTCCCAAGCACTTCCCACATCCACATTGCCCCTCCACACAACATATCCCTTCGCAGCTATACAGGAGAAGAGGCACAGGGGGCATAGAACAAGATAAAACACCCTTTTAGGGGTTTATCCTTTAGGAGGCTACGCTCTCTAATTCTCGAACCCTGAGATGGAAGCAAGTGCTTCAACTTACTAAAGCCAACGTAAAGATTGTCACAGCCATTGAAAGGCAAGCACCTTGCTTAAATACTTTGCTCACCCACAATCAGAAAATCCCATGCAAGACTGGGCTCTTAGAAACTACCTGCGGTTTTGCACCTTCTCATGCGCACTGGCTTTGTGCACTGAATAGACCCAGGCCTTGTAGGAAGACTGATTGTCCCTCTGATGCAACTGGAGGCTTAGTTGCAGCATGAGAACACACGCTCGAGTCACCTCCAATCCTGTAAAGTTTGATAGGAGTAGCTAAACACAGAACAGCGAAAGACTTCAGCAGCAGTAGACAAGTTCCCGGCAGTGATTCATGCAGGTTGTGTCAACACGCAGGTGTGGCACAGCACCTATGCGTAGGTGATCTCTTTGGAAATCAGAGCTATGACTGGAACGGGGACAGGCACATTAAATCTAGCTTTCACCTAGCGAACACGTGTACCAGCAACAGTGAGACTGGAGACGCGGGCTTCAGCTAGAGCAGCTGTCTTTAGAAGCCTACCTGGCTCTGGACTTCACTCGTATTAGTGGCTCAGACCGTCTATATCAAAGCCGACACACATATGCCTGTACCTGCTGTGATCACACTAGCACTGCAATGGAGACATTATTGCTTCACCTGCTGTTTGAAGACTGTTTTCCAGAGTGCACACAACAGACAGACTGTTGCTAGCAGGCTCTTCTTTCTTTGTTATCTAACATTTCAATAAAAATAAGTTTACTTGTTAAATGCAAGTTTTCTGCACCTTAATAAAAAGTGCAGCTTGCAGGGAAGGGAGGGTAATTCCTTACCATATGGCCCCACAACTGGAAGAAACACACCCCAATGAAAGCAAACAGTTAAATGGTCCGTGGAGAATTCTAAGCGCTTCAAAAAGACACGAACATTGGCATCTGCATCAGAAATTCACTGTATGCCACTCACTCCTAAGCTTATCCTAGCAAGATAGTCCCAGAACGTACTCAATATGTATCTTTTGGTTCAAATGACACATGAATTTTACACAACATGAATTCTAAGAATTTCACACAATTTCCGTGTAGTCTTATCAGCTTTGTTCATGCTGTTATATGTGTATGCTTTTACTATTAATATTATCCTGCTTGTCATTATGTGTGGTTTTGTTTGCAACATGTTTCTTACAAGTCAAGTAAAAAACCTGCAATAAAAATGACCTCTTTTCGGATTCTACTATCATTTCATGATTTATGTTAAGGAAACTGTACAAATATAACTCATCTCACATAGCACCAAGACTACTGGTAGCCTCCCACTAGGAAAAAGAATAATCCAAAATCAGAGGGAAGTTTCAAAGAATAAAGACGACCGGTTAATTAAAAAAAAAAAGACAGCATTGATTATATGCGAAACAGGTAACAAATAAGATACTCAGAGCTGAAGACATATATCTAATATAAAATAACATACCTAATGCATGAAAAAAATCAACATATCATCTTATTTTGCACATACGAACATTTCATAAATAAAGCTGGTTTGATAAATATTGCTATTCAATTTCCTTTCGCTTACTAAAATTTCAAAACCCCACACAACAGCAAGTTTGTGGAAATTGCATTTACTCCATAAGAAGCTAATATTCCCTCATACAGAAAAATCTGAAAATTATATTGTGTAATGTTTTTTTAAACAAAAAGATAGATTTCAAGTATAGTAACTACTGAATTATTTCTGATTTTTATATGGGAAGGATTAACAAAAAACTTTAGACGCGTGTAAGTATGATTTCAAGTAAAAAACCAAAGAAACAGTTTTAATAATGATTCTAAATTCCCATGCTATGGTTAAGGAAAGGACTTCTCTTTCCATGTGGTAGCTCTATCACTTTTACCTGGAAAATCCCTTGTTAAAAGGATAATTTTCTATCTGTGGATTCTGCCTTTTTTTTTTTTTTTTTTGGAAAAACCAGCTGGAAGGACTCAGAATGATAGGGTTTACGTGAAGCCACAGCAATTTGGCTTGCATCACTGGATCTTTTTTTTTTTCCACGACTCTAGTCCTCACACTCTGCTGTTGAAAAGAAGCAGCAAAAAGCTGCTAATACTATTTTTCAAAGTAAAGATCTGTGTAAATGCCAATTGTTGACCCTTATGGCCTCCTACCCACCAACGCATGTTTTTTCTCACAGCCGTTATTTGATTTGTTGATGTCGACATGAGCCTGCCTGACAAGCCTACAAGTCAGCTTGCAGCTTTAAGCCGGGTAAAGCTATCGTGTTCTTCAGGAGAGACTGCAGAATACACAGATGGGCTTAAACTCCACAGCCAGGTAAATGATCTAGCACTTAACAGTTTTATTTTTCTTGTTTAACAAAAATGATCCCTGACTAGTGAAGCACGAATAACCTTCCTCGGGATACTTTAAAAACATACTGTAATAAAGTATGCATCCTACTGCAATGATTACAATGTCATCTATTCAATTTCTGCATGAACAGCCTAAATTGTAAGTTATTACAGTGTTGCTTGCAATTTACTATTTTTTTAAACGATGAAAACTCATATGCTCATGGGGTAGACACTGTAAAAGACTGCAGTGTAGAGGTCAGTTAGGAAAAAAACATGCTGCAACTGTGTTTTTAGCATTTTGGCACTTCACTGTGGCCATCTTTGGGTACAGTCTAGTTCTCCAGAAGGCTTGAAGACACCTTTTCACCAATCAACCTTTAACTTTTAAATACTCTAACTCATTTACGTTTTAAAGCTTGAATGTACATTTTATGTGTTATATTATACATTCACTATAAAGGAATTCTCAAAGGAAAAACCCAGGGTTTCATTTAAAATCTTTTAAAATGGGGTGCTATAAAGAACCGGTACAGTACTCTTCTTTTCTTCTGGAAGTCATTCTTTGAAAACTTCTTGATCAGCACTCATTGTAATGTTTCCATCGTCATCTCCAGAAGGGAACTACGAAGCCAGAGTGTGCAGCACTCCAAACAGAATTCTATGGGAGAGCACAGAATTGAGCCAACTGCTCTCAGCACAGTCCAATCTATATTCGCACAGATTTGTCCTCCTCCTGCTTCATTCTGCCTGCATCCTCTGACATGTCAGTCCTATTCACTAAATGTCCAAGAATTACATGGTTCCCTGCTGTGCAACCTTTTAAAGGTTCAATGCCTAATAGCAGTGGGTTTTTTCACTGTTTATGTTCACAGTAGTCCGTGATGTGCAAACATTCATGGAAGCGGGAAGGAGTGCTTGATGAATACAATCTCTTACAGAATGCACATACTGATGAAAATCAATCTCCAAATCATAATTTAACAATAACTAAAAATGTTCAAAATTGGAGAATATCAAACTATGAAGATTAATGTTCACTATTGTTTTGGAATAAATATCTCCCTCCTCCAGTTCCCTCTGCATATTCAAGGCCCGGTTTTAGAGCAGGCCTGCACAACCCGCTGCGCAGGCAGGACTTTAGCACCATGTGCACATAACTCAAAGTTCAGGCTCATACACATGTGGACATCTATATTGGGATAGATGGACAGTAGTACTAGGCAATCCTATTGATCTGGCACACATATTACATCTATCTAAACTGCATGTTTATTGTGAAATACACCATTATATGTATCCCAAAGCACGTTTACATTATTTAACATTTGATAACTTCTTATTCTCCAACTAAATTGCCAGGACAGTATCTCTGAAGACTGCACGTTCCATAATAAGGCCATGACAATACTCACAGTTCAGTGTCAGTGTATTAAACATATGAACCTTCTTCTGACAAAAATACTTTGGGGAACGATCACATAACTGTTTTTTCTACGCTACTATTTTCACATCCACCTATTCCCTTCAAAGCCCCTACTGCATGTTGAGCACAAAGTAAGCGTTAAAATTGCATTTCTAAGCTAACTGGGATACAGCACTCAGATGCAGAATATCTATTATTCCCTGCTGTTCTAGGCCAATTGCTTTCAGAAGGACTCCAAGGTGAAAGGACCCCAACGGCATAAAGGTATTCATTTTCCAGTGCTTTACACAATTCAGCTGGACAATTTCTCTGTTGTTGCGTTTTGCAGCAATGATAAGAAACAGAAATACAAAATTATTAAATTCTAGATAATTGTTTTTTTCTTGGAAAGAGTGAATAAATTTAAGGTATACAACACTTGAAATGCAGCATTTGCTTTATTTAGATTTGGTCTAGAGGATCAGTCACATTATCATGAAAGAGGTGAAACAGTCCTGAATTGACCAAGGGTCATTTCTAACTGGCTTCTCACAGATGATACAGTGAGATGATCACAAGCTGTGGCATAGCTATATCTCTATTAAATGTAGTTGTGTGACACACGTCTAAGTCAGCCTTTGCTTTGCAGTGGTTTTCCCTAAGTTTTTCAGTAGCTCCATGGAAATTAGCTGGTGGAGACAATGTTATTAACACTCAGGCAAGCGTAAATGATCAATAAAGCTTGAGAAAAAAACCCAGAGCATGTCAAGGTGATGGTATAGAAACTGTGAGACAGAGCTCTGATGAGAAAGAACTCTTCACAAGGAAACATTTTAGTTGTTTTCTCAAGCTAACCCACAAAGTTTGTCTGAATAAGGACTATATGTTAAGAAGGAAAGGTTAAATCCAGAAGGCAAATATGAATACAATTGTCTAAATAGGATCATCAAGTCTAGCTAGTCCAGAGTTTGTAGGAGAACTAATTTTGAGTTTCCCTTTACTATGAAACGTGAAAAATTAGCCGATAAGAAATAGTGTGAAACAAAAAAAAGCAGTGGTCCAATGCTGTGTGGTTTAATTCCAGACAGCCTCAAGCTTGGCCCCCAAAATCCCTTAACTGAAATGTTTATTCCTCATGGGGGTATAGTGGGAAACTGCTGGTAACTCTCATACAAGGGTGCGCTCATGATGCACTTGCCCAGGCATATGCCCTCCAGTCTAAACCTTCTCACACGCTGAAGTACGAAGCCAGGCACCAAGTGCCACTTCCAGAGGTGCGGAATCCAGAATCTACAGGAAGGTTTCACTTGGTAGTGAGATTTGACTGTACATTATGTCCAAGTCACTAGGAAGCATACAGACAAAGCAAAGATTAAAAAGCTTTAGAAGATGAAATATCACTTTGGTTCAAAAATGAAACAGTTGTTCTGTAAGAAAGAGACTGGATCCTTATCATGTTAAACTCAATCTCATGAGTCTGGGCAGACGGATGAATGGGAAGGGTGAATGAAGAGCTGTAGAAACACTGATGACAAAAGAAAATAAGATATGGTTATACAAAGAAGAATTGGTGAAGATATTCTTTAGAGAATTTAAAATCATAAGGAAATTTACAATGGCAATAAAACGGCATATGACTAAGGATGTATATAAAAGAATAGCGCAAGCAAATTTTGGTGCAGCACTACACTGTAATTCGGTACAACTAACAAAGAATATGGAAGCCAAAAAGGAGTACAGACATTGTACAGATTCACTTCCCATCCAAGAAGCCAAAAGGACAGAATTAAAATTATCAGCCAGCCCAACTTCAATTGCTCGACAGTCTGGGAAAAAATGATTAAACAATCAATTAATAATCACCTACAAGATAATAAAGTGATGGAAATAGTCAACACAGATTTGTCAAGAGTAACCTGTGCCAAAGCAATTACATTTCCTTCCTTTACAGGTAACTGGCTTAATTGATAAGGTAGGAGAAGTAGATGTAATACAGCCTCACTTTAATAAAGCTTTCAACGCTGCTAGACATCGAATCTCCATAGGCAAGCTAGGGAAATATTACCTGGATGAAAAAACCTTGAGGTATATCCTTAATTAATTTAAAAGATATGTTCAAGGACCAATTATCAATATTCGGATTTTGAAATGAAAAAAGACATTACGATGGAAATTCACAGGGGTCCACCCAGGCAATACTTAAATTATCCTCCAGTGAAGAGGGTCAGGGAAAAAGGGCAAGTGAAAGAAGGCAGGAGGACATGCAAGCACTCTGGATCTTTGTGATCCAAAATGATCTTTACAAATTGGAAACAAAATCAATAAACACCTCTAGGATGAAATTTGGCAAAGGCAGATTCAAAACATTGCATGTGGGAATAAGTCATGAAATGCACCAAGACAAAATAAAGAGTAAGGGGCCAGACAGCTAAGCTGAAGAAGAGGATAGTGGGCCTAGAACATAAACAATATTAAAAAAAAAAAAAAAAAAAAAAAAAAAAAAAAAGGAAAAATTCTCTCATGGGTTACTGGCAGGACTGCAAAATACAGAAAGAAAATTATTCTTGACACTGATAGTATGAGCCAGGTTCTGAGACCCCAAAATAGATGCTGTCAAATTGCAGACTCTACATGAGAAAAACAATAAAGACAATAGATTTTAGAACATGACATATAAAGAAGAGTTGAAGGAACTTGATGTATTTGATTTACAAAAGAAAACATTAAAGTGAGATTCATGCGAGACTTACAATGCAAAAATCTGCAAAATGACAGTCATCCTATGCAGGGCAGGAAAAAACAAATGACAGGCATTATAATTTGGTTCAAAGATTTACTTTAGATATTAGGAAAAGTTTTCTGACTAAAAGAGGTACTAAGCCTTCAGAGGTTTCTAGAAAGGCTGTAGAAACCCTTTTGATTTGTTGTTGCTATAAACACATTAGACAAACAGCTATTTTGGTGCAAAGGAATGCACAAGACGAGTTCTTACACACCTTCTAGCCTTCAATTCCTATAGTTAATGGTTATCTTGTTACAGCCGAGGACCTCTTGACCAATTAAAGTCCAAGCAAACTTAAGAAATTATTTCTAATTGCTTAAGGAAAATTAAGCTTAGCAATTCTTAGTGAAAGTCACTAAAATACATACAATAAAATAGATACTGAATTCTAAACGTGATTGAAACTCATTAGAGGTGGCTAACGCTAATATTTTGCATATTTTCATTGATTTTACTTTATTTAGAGAAAACTTTTTTCCCAAGAATAATTTGTTACTACCCATCAGGTTACGTAATGGCAAGGACAGCTGAGCTTACATTGCTCACTGGGGTTCAAACCTTGCATTCAAAGACTAATTGCAACTAAGAAAAATGTGAGAACTTAGTACTTTTGGCAAAATACTTCTAAAAACAGCTCCTTCAGATGGAAAAGATGAGCCCCTTTGACATTCAGGACAAGAACTTAATGAACTGTAAACCATCACATATGGTGACAGCATCCCTGCTGTAGGAAGAAAGGGACAGAAAAATGAATGGAGGAAAACCACCTATTTTCAGTCACTTTATCAAATGACTCTAATTAAAAAGCTGAATACAATCAAAGTGCCAGCTTCAGAAATGAAAATTTTCACCTTACGAGTACAGTTGATCATTTACACCTGTTTTGATCAACAAAGAAAGTTATCTAGGGATTGTTTCTTACAAATGATTTGCCACCCAATCCAAATCCTGTCTTTTCCTAAACACTAATGAGCTGGATTAGGCATGGCCTCAGGAGTGAGATTTTCAGCCCTATGGAGAGGATGCTTAGAACATATCTCATATAGTAAACCCATCTGTTTCCCTAGCGCAACTCCACTGGCTGATTTATTAAAGGTTGCCAAGAAATCACACTGCTCGTTTATTTTCGATGTTTGGGGTTTTTACCTTTCGGGGTTTCATACGGGTGTTTAATTAATACCTTTTGTTTATTAAGAGAGTTAGTGCTTTTGTAAATATGAACAATCCACCAAGTAATCAGTGTGACGTTCAAGTAGTCTGAAAGGTGGAAAATTGGCATGAGAATAGAAATGACCTAAAGACCCGTGTAACAGAGAACGGACCATCTATTTACAACTGCCTCTTCCTTTTTCTCATTTGCAGTCTATCAACAGAAATTTCGAGGCTTTAGGAAGTGTTTTCAAACACACAAGCAGTTAAACTTGCATTTTGCAGTCAAAAATGGCTCTAGCGTTGTTATCACCTGACATTGTGCTGACCAGTTTTTGTGCTGCTGTGATATCCTGTTAATAAAGCTGAATGCATTCATACAAGAACAGGAACAAACCAAATTCTACTGCTTTTCTGGCTAACAGACTCGCAGGCACATAACAAATAAGTAACGTAATGAACATACCATGTGGTAGTCCTATTTACTGATAATTATCTTTTACATATCTGAGTAAGCTTATGTTCCTGAAGGTGTAGGGATGCCCTAGAGGAATAAAAGCAAGAATTAACACTCTGGTGCACATGCTAATTAGGATTTAATTAGGGAATTCAAAAAATGCAGAGTGCATGTTTTCAGCAAGTGCATAATTACCAACTTATTGCTTGTAGGGTTCTTCCACACCCCCCCGTATTTTTTCATTGTAAATATTATAATTGTCATTTTAGGTACAATTCAAGAAATTCAAATTCTATTTCAGTTTTCAGGAAGAAATATTTTTCCTCTGGCACATTTTCATCCATTGTAATTCTTTAACATTCCGTCCTGATTTATAACATTTTTCTACACTACCGATTCAGCATGAAAGATATTAAATTGCTGTTCTTTATGCTTTTACAATGTACACAGGATGTTCTCTACAAATTACACCATAACATTTTTCTTCAGCATCTGCTGTTAATCTGAACAACAGCTATGACCTATGGGCCAGTATAACTAGTTCCTCCAAAAAAGGTGCAAGCCTTTCTAGATTTTTTTTCCCCCGAGAAAGAGAACGGTATGAAAATGCCAAGCTCTGTTTCAACCTAAGAGCAGTTCCCCCCACATCTGCTTCCTGCTCCCACCTTTCTCTACCAACTAGATCTCCCACTCCATTCGGAGGCTGATGGGATCCTCATACTGAAAGCCCGTAAATTTGGAACCTCATCTAAAACTGCACAACACTAACCTGAATTCTTCCAATCATTTCTGTGGGAATTCTCTAAGTCTGCTCACCAGAATATCCACTCAAGAGAGAAATAAGCATGCAATAAAGGCAGATTTTAAAGACTCTCTATCTGGGCTCTGAAAGGAACTTTTGACTAGGGACTTTCTAATGAAAGGGAATTAACAAGATGATTAAAGCTTTAAGAAAATTCGATTTGCATCAGTATTTTAATTCTTACAAAACAGACTCTTTAAACATAAGGTAATCTTGTCAAATACCTTTCCTCCTTAATTATTAATGCTAATTGCTGTTCTTCATTGTTTTCTTTTCAAAATCAAAACTTTTTCAATGAGCTTCCTTTGCTATTTCTCGATTTCTGGTTTCACAGCCACAGTGCTCAATAAACCCTTCGACTATGCACAGCGTGTAATTTGCTCCATTGGAAGACCATCACAGTAATAGCCCCCTGAGACTCCCCACTTTTCCACTTTAATCCCTGGACATCTTTAGAATCTACTAGCATGGCTAACATCCTTGCAAGCGACTATATCCTTTCGTTCACTCCGAATATGACTGTATGAGAGAAAGGAAGAAAAACGGTAGACTTTATAACAACTGCTTGGATAGAATACCAGTGAGAGCACTGATAGCGCAGCCTGTCAGACCCATGGCAGGATTTTACATGGCACAGAAAACACACAGGAACCAAGAGCACTACACCTATTTGGGTTAGCAGTCACTACTGCTAACACTGTGGAGTAGTGGTAAATCGACTTGGGAGTTTAGGGATTTGAATGTCCGCATTTACTTTCTTTGTTTTCATATGCTGTATTTTTATTAATTTGCTGAACCCAGATATGAAAGAAAGGAAATGAAATGAAAACCAAGGAAAAACACCTTCACCAAACAAATGAATGAAAGATCCTCCAATAAGACAGAGTCCTGATACTACATTTAGTTGCGTGAGTGATTTTTCCTGCAGGTATCCGCGTTTGCCTCACTGAAGCCACCGGGGAATTACTGCGGGGGGTGGGGGGGTGGGGGGTGTGCAACCTTTTGGATTCACACCCACTCAACACAACTGGATTAGCCAGAAAGGAAACAATACCCAGGATGTTAAGTGGGAAATGCTGGTGATGTGCATTTATGTTAAAAATTAATTCATCTAACTTCAGACACAAATATTCTATTTTAAAAAGAAGCTAAAAACCCGAATTCCTCCCTTGATGTAACAATTACTGAATCACTTTAAAATGGTCTAGATTTGTACTTCATTTCCTTTAATGCTAGTACTGAAGCTTATTAGCAGCAACCAGAATATTCCAGAAAACAAATTAGGAGGAAAGATTTCTGACACTTAGGAGTCACCAGTTCCAAGTTAAGCGCAAAATTCATTGCTTCCAAAGATCATGCCCCATCTAACAAACAAGCGAGGTCTACTCTTAAACAAATGTGCATTTCGTTGTCTCGGCAAAGTTACATTTTTTAAAAAAATAATACAAGCTTAAGCAACTTTACTGCAGTATGTGTATATTGCTAGAAAATAGATCAGCAAAAAAGCTGAGACTTCAGACTTTATTTAGTCTTCCCTTTGCTTTCATTCAGCATACAGGTTCACCCGCGCTCAAACAGACTGGATTATAACATAATACCAGGCAATAGCTAATAAATTTGTGCTCTCAGTACATCACTCAACTGCCTTTGATATCACAATATTTAAATGATCTATCACAGCATGAAACATTTCAGCTAAGTCTTTGTAACGACTACAAATTAAATCCTTTAAAAACAGTTTTATAACC
Source organism: Charadrius vociferus (assembly GCF_000708025.1). NCBI lineage: Eukaryota > Metazoa > Chordata > Aves > Charadriiformes > Charadriidae > Charadrius > Charadrius vociferus. Next base: position 3,461,291 of record NW_009649588.1, read on the forward strand.
CATTTTGTTTGAAACAGTTTTTTTTTCCAGTAGCTGTACTGAATTTCAAGACATCATATTGGATTATGTTAAAACCAGCACAAAAAAGCAAAGCTTTTATTAAAACATAGCTGCATGAAAGATTTCAGACCAGATGAAATTCAGCAGATATTTGGTAGACAATTACTAGGTCACTTAAAGAAATATTCACTTTTTGACTGCTTACCACGTGTTTAGTAAGACAGGTATTTTCCCACTAGCATTGTTTAAAGCAAGATCCTGGATAGATTTTATCCCGTAGAAATGAAGTTTGTCATACTGAAATACCAACTGTGGTCAACTGAAATACTTCATGAATTTTTCCAAGATGTAACTTTTTATAGAAATACTAAAAACATTTGAAAACATCAGACCAAGAAATTAAACAGTTGATAACCCATTCTGCTCTTTTGTTCTCCACAAGATTTCAGTAACATCAACATCTAGAACACCACTGGAGAGCTGTGTCTATTCGCGTTACGGTTTCGGTCACCTCTGTACAGCTGCAACAAAACACGTGGAGACTAACAATTTCCGAAAAGAAGTATGCTCTCAATCACTTCATGGAGAAACTCATCTCTCCCTGGTAACTCCTACAGGAAGCCTGACAAGGCAAAGTCTATGCTGAATGCAGGAGCTGTGGGAGAAAGGTGGCATTTCTTGTCAGGACCAGAGGCACTTTCTCTCCACCTCGAAGGGCGCAAGCCAGGCAGTCAGGCGGGGGAGAGCTCCAGTGCATTCCAGCCTGGGCCCGGCTCTGAATGACCAAGAGACCATCAGTAAAACTTGTTTCATTTACATGTCTCTAACTAGCACTGGAATGTAAGCTGTCGAATAACGTGTCGGTTGTTATTACAGCCCAACACCGAAATCGCAGCCCAACAGAGCGATTCTATCTCAAGAGACCACTCTCACCAAAGAGACAGAATCCCAAGAAAAGTCTCACACTATGGCAACCCCTTGACACGCACAAAACCTGCATTCTCGGAGTCTAGTACAGCCAAATACAGAGCATCTACCTAAACCAGACACTCAGCAATACTTGCTTTTGAAAAATTAACAGAAATAACAACATCACGATTTACGTATTTTTGTGTAAAGTTACGCCTTGGAGCTTTTCTGTAGAATTTCAGCTGCTTAAGGCAAGTCTGCAGACTGAAGTATGACCGAGATACCCAAGCTGGTTTATCTACAGTGGAATTTTAGGCACTGAATTCTTTCTAACTGCAGCTACAGCAACACATTTTCTGTTGTGAAGGTTAATAAAATAAGACATATTTGGCTTAACAAGGCTGCTTCTACCATCCAAGTCATCTCCCCTAGGTGTCTCTGTGTCACATTATAATCTAGAATCTGCCTCAAAGAGCACCAAGTAGGAGGAATAACTGCTAAGGACACCACGAGCTCTGGCATTTTGTGTGCGCATTTTTCTTTGACATGAAACTTTATCCCACAGCACATAAACCGCAAATTAACCCCCAACCTAATCACTTCAGTCTACTGTATTATCTGAAGTTCTGGAAATAGTTGCAATGACTGATTTCACAGCATTTCAACAAGGGGTTCAACGGAATTCAAGGTTTTATAAAACTTTAATTATAATTTGGTTCTGCAAAAATAACATTATGATTTTTAAAAATTGTAAAGCTGTGGGGAATTTTCCACAAGGGATACTTTGTTGGTATGAACAAAGTAAAAATGCAGAATCTAAATACAGAAGAGAGAAAGTTCCTGACTCAGATTCCATTAAAGACATTAAGCACTGTTCCGGTGACTTCAGGCGGAGCGGGTGGCCTGTTCCAAGACTGTACAGGAGTGGTAGAAATAAGCACTGGAAAATATGAGATAGGAGCTCCTGGGCTGGCAGGAAGAGGGGAGACCACAGTGAAACTAAGTTTAACTTCTGCAGAGGATGTAGCAACAGCTAAGATCAGAGTTTTTCCTTTCTCTGTACTACTGGAGACCACAGATAATGCTACCTAAAAAAAGTAATCCATTGTGAGGAGTAACACTTCTCTCTCTCTTACCTTTACTTTCCCCATCTCATTTTCTTGAAATAAGCTAAATAAACATCCAGTTGTACTCCTGTCACATTTTTAAACACAAAATTTCCCATTAACCAGACTGCTAACATTCAGGTGCTTTTCTTAAACAGGGTATGTGAAACTTCTAACTAGGAAAAAAAAAAATCTGAACAATTCTAGCTCCCTCCAGACAATAGATCCACTCTATTTAATGTTATTAGAAGAATAAAATATAAGATAAGGCATTTAAAATTGGAGTTTGTAAAGCCAGAAAGATGTAGTATTTATGCTGTTTCTCACACCTGACTACATTATCATTCTAACTGTACACGTAATGATGAAGGAATGATGAAGAAGAGTGCCTAAGAACTGAGATGATTTTTCTTTTTATTCTACCTCTCAGCTGTCTCTATAGCTTTTTTATTGTTTCCCAGCACTACTTGTTACTTTACTTTCTCAAGGCCAACTGATTATTGTGTTGGATTGGTAGACCCATGTTCAGTTGGAAAATCCACAGCACTGCATCTTGCTGCATCAAGATTCTGCTTGCATCACAAGATGCTCCATGGAACCCAAATCCACACTGTGCTTCTAGCTCAAGACTGCTGGACCGAGAAGGCAGGAGGAGTTTGCATACTGCCACGGCTCCAGCGAGACCGCTTTGAAGAAGATGAAAGATTGTTCACACCTTACTGCAGAAGTTCCCAGAGCCCTTTGCGGAGGCATGTTTCTAGGGCAGTTTGCTACAAACAAAATTGTGTTGCATTCTGTTTCACTAGCAGAGGAGCATATTAGAGCAAGATAGGGAACCATCTCTGAGACTTCAGTATTCACCTGAGTAGCTTTTGCATCCAGTTCTGCCCCAGTTAGAGGGAAGGGTACAGACGATCTGTCATGACTAAGAAACATTTCTGCTTAGGTAATGGAAGATCTGAGATGCTATTCAGAAACAGAAACGAGTGAACGGCTTCTGCTCCAGTTCACCTATTCCAGTTTTAGTACAGAGGGTGAAATGAGAACAGGTACTATTTTAGTCATGTGCCTCGTTCTTAAATAGCAAAGAGGTGAGTCCCAGTAAAAATAAGGAAACCTCCTTACTCACAGTGCATCCTAATGAGAACTCACATCAATTTCCAATAATTTATTCAGCAGGCCTTTTAAATCAATCCTTTTCCTCATCACTGCCTCCTCCATCTCTTCTTTCTTCCTTCCTGACTCTGCAATTAAGTCCTAATGCTGAACTTGGGATATCAACATCCTGGCTTTCCAAAACATAAAGCCCACTGAATGGATCAGTTCCCCACTTAATAAGCTTTAATGTATAATGTGGCTTTGGCCAAAGGTGGAGAGAGGGACACGTGCTTTCCTTCATGGGTTTTGATGCCTTATTATAATGCAGTCAATGAGCACCCTGATGGACAGCTAACAACTAACCTTATAAACAGGATTTCAGTTTGCCTGCAGATTCAGAAAGAAGAGCCTGTCAACGTTGGTGGGAGCTCACAGGTGAACAAAACAGAGCTCTACCACTAGATATGTCGCAGAGGAGCGTATGAAAAACATCCCAATACTCATTTGGTTGAAATTCTTATGCATTTGCTTATGATATGTCCGCAGTGTTGCACACAACACAACCAACCTGCCTTACAGCTACAACAGGACCTTATTTAGTATGCATTAAGCACATATACCCCATTATCATAATACAACTCTCCTGGCATTGATTAAACATACAAATATACATTGTAAAAAACCCATCTGCCATAAAGTATCATAACTTGGTACTTCAGGCAACGATACCTTTTGGCTTTAACTTCCTTCTAGTTACATCTATTTAAATTCTAGTTACATCTAATCTATTCTATTCTAACACCATCATCATAAGATCTAGGCTTACTCTCATTAGAATAATTCAATTATTATTACTTTTTAAAACAGCAATAATAGCAAAAACCTCAAACCTAAATTCCTCATAACTCTGTAAGTGAAATGCAGCTTAACTTTGCACCCACTATTCCGAAGAAGAAAGGAGACAGTCTCATTTGACTGCGCATCAGGTGGGCATGCACGCGAGTGGCTGACTGCACACCACCAATACGCATGAATGAGTAACAGAAGTGAACAGTACAGGGTAAAAGCTTTCGGGATCTGCAAGTTAAACATGTAACACTTCTAATAGTCAATATTAGTACTACTAATAACGAACAAGAGAAACAATAAAAAATATCAATTGCTTGTGCTAAACAAGCCTAGTTCCTAAACAAGGCATCCTTATTTTAAACAGCTATATATGCAAGACATAGTGTAACTGTAACAAGTTAAGTGTGATGCTTTTACAGCCACAGAGGATTTAGGTCTTTAATTCTTTATTCTTTAATTCTACCTTTTTTAGTTTATTCTCCTAGTTTCCTAAAACATGCCAGTTCTTTCTATGAGGCTGTAACTTTTTTAAGAGGCCTTAAGGGAAAAATATTTGCAATATACTAACCACTAGGATGGGATAGCACATGGGTTATTAACCCTTAACTGGGAGAAGCAGCACTACTCACTCTTGCTTCCTCTCTAGCCAGCACTGCAAACTCATGTGAGAAAAGCTTTGTGTTGTGCCTAATGACCAGGTACACTTTCTATGTAATTAGAATCAAAACAATGATGCTTTTAACTGCTTTGATAGTCTCTCATGAGATCTGAAATAACCTAAAACTGAAAATATGAAATGTGCCAAGATGCTGCAAATTTTACTCTGTGCAGAGATCTCTCAAAGGACTCCCGCTGCTCACAGCTGTATCAGAGGTACAGTGGCATGCAGGGAGATTCAAGGAAGGGCAACAATTCTGAGAACACCACTAGACCTCATGATTTGAGAAAGTACTTCAGCCTTCACTGCAAGAACAGAAGATTAGGAAGGGCACTCGCTGGAACCTTTTCATACATACACTTGCATGCAATGAGGCAATTACCTTTGGAGCTCATTCTGACCAGAGATTTCGTGCATCTGCCAGAACAAATGATGATGTGCATAATAGAGTTTCTGGTGAGGATTAGCCACTGCACATCTGATTTGTACTGAAGAGAATCTGTTTAAGATGACAGGTAATTATCTTTGATTCAAGCTTGACTGCAGTTTACTTGAAGACAAGATACTGTGTGAGCTTTTCCAGTATGGAACACCACAAGGTCCTCACAAAACATATCAAGCTGGGATGGTATCGATTCACCTTTGACAGAGAGATGAATTCTTCTGTTCCCAAGAGATTTTATTTTCAGTTTTTATTCACTGTACACGTGGCAGTCGGGACTTTAGACCTTTACTGCAGTTACCATTCATATTCCTCTTACTTAGTTTGAATACCATATCTTCCAAACATATCCATAATTTATACATCATTGAAATATCATTTTGTCTGCAGTTCAGATATGCTTTTGAGCTCTCTTGTTCATGATCACACATTACAAACATTCTTTACTCCATCACTGTTTTCAGCTTTTGAGGTTTCCTACCCCCGTAGAACTACAGAGCTGCCCAGGGTTTCCGCAGCCCTCCCGCCCCCAGCCATGCTGCCAGCACTCTGGGCTGGCTGCAAGCAAGGCACAGACTTCAGCACGTACCTGAACTGCCTTAGAAGCGGCTGACAGTCTTCCTAAGGAGCTACAGCTTGAGTAGGTCTTAAATACAGACCTGATGAAGAGTTTTGAATGAAGATAGACAGTTTCTGGGAATAACATATATCTCAATAGTTCTGCAATGACAACAAGTAAGTAATATATTCCTGAAGGTCTTTTACTCCTGCCTGTCTCTCTGTTCCACAAACATCTCCTAGCACTCGTGAAACATTCCCTCACATTTTTGGAGTCTATTTATATTAAGCCTGAATGTGGAAGAACCCTTTCCTCGCGTTCATTGCACACAGAAGAATACACAAATAGACAAAATTCTCCCTTCTGTTGAAACACATCTCTGTGCAAAAGTGTGTTCTTTCACTTATTGACCATCCCCTTTGAAGACATTTAGTGAGCAACCAAGCCAATGTGTTTTCGCACTGGCATGCTAACAGGGCTTTATACAAGTGGAGGCAGATTTCTTGCAGTTCAAACAGGTTTGTATCCCCATGAACTTACTTATTCTTTCAAAATGAATGATACTAAAGATTCTATAAAAGAAAAGGAAGGTGAGGTGCAGCTGACAAGCTATTAGGTCAACAGAAAGGTGAAAGATTTGAAAGACTCATAAAAAAATAAAAAGGCTCTGCATGCTTCTAATGACATTTCTTCTAGTACTCTGGGGAGGAAAAACCGCCACTGCAAGGTGATGTAAAGGGTGAGATGGGGAGAATTTCTGTTGTAGGAGAGAGGAAAAGAGGAAGCAAAATCCTGCAAGGACATCTCAGAAATCCACAGTGGTGCTGTGCAAGAACAGAATAGAGGACTGAGAAAAAATTTTTGCAAATGTTGGAGAAGTTTAAGAATGTATAAGGGCATATAGAATTCTGCTAATAAAGAAGATTACAGGAATCAAACTAAAATGCAGCTTCTTACTCTATTCAAAATTGACATCTACAGACCAGGTAGATTCTTAATCCAAAGGGTTACAGTCCAGGGGTTGGATCTGGCCATCCAGCATCCTTTCATCTCAGCTTCTGCCCTTTCCTGGAGAAGCTGAGAAACACAGAAATTTGCACAGTGAATACCTATCCCAATGCCCATTTTTTTTTTTTTTTTTGGCATTATGTTGGCCATGAAAAACTGCTGTTGCTCTGCCACTTAAGAAGAGCAGATAAGCCTGTAGGCATTTATTTCACTGCACAGTGTGGTTCAACATAGAATCAGCAGTAACTATAATTGCAACCGCAACTCAAAGCTTGGGTTCAAACCTCCACAGCTTCTGAAATGGTATCGTTGCCTAAAAGAAATAATATTTTTCCTCCAGACATACTTCTTGACCACAGTTCCACGACCAGGTACTGCTGCATTGATTAGGCAAGTAGCAGAGCTCATACACACGTAATACAGGGAGAACAGATTAATTAAAATGGCTTTGTATTGTCTAAGGTATTTGTTGAATCGGGTATGTATGGGAGACAGGATGAAATGGCTGGCTATCAGAGAAAAAAGCTCAGGCTGCGTAAGAATAAAGTAATATTACACCATCCCTTTAATTTGCATCACATTCTTCCTTTAGCTTGCTATTTTGTGCTGTAGCAAGAGTCTGTCCTCTGCCAGTGAATTGTATTAACTGCCAGCCCAACAAATAACTTCAGCAAAGCTTCTCAGTCAAAGGTCTCCAAAGTAAATGGCAGTGATCAAATCTGGCTTTGGAAAATTCAGGTAAATTCCAGTAAAATTTTTTTCCATTAAAATTTATTTGCTGGGCTTAAGTTAAATTCAATGCTACCAGCCAAAAGTGCCATCATAAATAAACCTGTTCGTCTATTCCTTCCAGATTCTTTAGCCGTTTTCAGAATTCTGTTAGATTACACGGAGATTTAAAAGGGATACATCATTTCAGTTAGTAGTACCTCAAATTTGTTTCTGCTTTCAGTTGCATGCATCTTAAACTGAGTTGTACTTGTAAGATTTAGCTCCACTTCTTATGAAATAATAAGCGAGTTTCACCAAGGATCTACTGCAGATCAAGGCCTACTCAATTTGCAAACCAGGAATTAACACAGTTTTCTTTAACACCATGAAATTTTGAAAACAAACAGATCATGGGAAGTACCAACTCATCTCATTTTAACTGACACATTCACACCTTTGCTGATAGCATCTTTTGGCTAGAGAGCGCTTTCTGCAAGGTTGGGTTAACAATGCACCAGAGTTGATGTTTACATAGCGATAGCTGTAGCCTGGAAACAGAGAAAGACAGTTGCTTGAGCACTTCAACAATATAAGGTAGCATTGTAGATTCTAGCTTCTTTTGCAGCTTGGTTCCCTAGGTTTTTTTGTTTGTTTGTTTGGAGTTTTTGTGTGTGTGTGTGTGGTTTTGGGTTTGTTTTCTTTTTTGTTGTCATTGTTTTTAATGTCTAATGCTGCTTCTGATACTAAATCAATGATCATTGGAAAAGTTTCTGGAAACTCCATGGAATTGACTGTGGCATAAGCCAAGCAGATGTGGTCCAACAAAAGTTCTACCTATAGGCAGGCAGTGAAAAAAAAAATCACTAAAATTCTCCTGGTTCCTTAGTAAACAAGACCAGGCCTATCTTGCAACAGTCTAAATTGTATTCAAATCCATTTCAAATGCAGAGACAGTATTTCTGCTGGACATTTACACATTCCCCAACAAAAACCACACTTAGAGCTTCTAAGAATGACTCTAATCATAAATACATAGATACTAGAACAAAAGTGAAGAGAACAGTTGTTATGTCCTGGGTTTTCATTAAGCTTTACTATACAGTCGCATCCTCAAAAGCAAACCGAAAAATTAATGATGTACTTTTCTTCAAATTTGCTGAGAAACACTTTAGTGCAACTACTCACGTACACAGTTCTATATTTTCAAGTATAGAACTTGTTCCTCCCTCCCTTGCCCCCCCCAATTTTAATTTGAGGCTACTGATAAGCCATAGCAACAACTGCTCAGCCTCTTCAGACAAAGTCCCATTATTTTCAGCAAGGCTGGAGAGCTTTAGTTCATACCCTCACAACCCAAAGGGTAGCATTTTTTTCCCATTGAACGTTACAGAAAAAGGCTTAAATTATTAGCATCTTGCCAATTCCTAAACAGTGCAGTTGTACAAACTCATATCAGAAAGAGCAAAATCACTGCGTCCCCTTCTTGGGTCATACAAATAGCTTCTACTTGCAGAAAAGAAATAGCAGAAATGTCTTGGCTTGTTTCAGTTCATTTCATTTGTTTTCCTTTTTTTTTTTTTTTTTTTTTTTGACCTTCAAGTGCCATCACAGGGAACAAGTGCAAAACACAGAACACTAATTAGGACACTCCAACCACTCTTAATAACTCTTAATAAGCAGTCTCCCTGTACTGTATGACTCAGTACCACTGTATGAAAGAATCTTTCCGTTTTCAGGCAATATTTCATCACATTATGCACATTTCTTACAATGCCCTTGCCAACAAAAAACTCCAGCACCTCTGCCGAAACTCAACACACTGTTAGGGTTACTTATAGTTACTTAAAATAAGATTAATGAGGTAGTCACTTTAGTTTATTTTTTACTCATTAACAGTTTATTCAACTTTCACGGAGCTTAAATTAACAATTATGGGATCTCTGTTGCTGTTTGCTTTTAATGCTTTAGGAACTATCGGGATTTACTCTTCACATCTGAAAAAACCACAAAGGTGCTCTGGACAAGTTTTCCTCTGGAAATGTACATTTACAATTAAAATTAATTGCAATGATTAAACACCAACACTTTGCCTCAATTATCTGAGCACTCACATTAGTGAGAGAAACAGTAAAATATTTACTTGCAAGAATTAGAGAACATTACTTTTGGCCTTAGTGAAGTCTAAAACGCTCATTAAAGGTCTGAGTGAGCTTTGGAATACTCAATTTCCCATTAAAGCTAAAATATTGACCACAGCACACGCATTTCTTCTTCTGAGCTCACCTACAAGTCTAAATCAATTCCTCACTTGTCTGATACTTTGAAGGAAGCGTCTTTTTGAAAATATCAGGATACAAAGAAACTATGAGCATCAATCCATTGAATGAAAGCATTTCCCTCTTTTGCTCTTTCTTGACTCATAATACTTTTTAAAGAGGAAAAATGCAGAAAAAATCCCCAAACCATCCTTACCAGTTAACTAAGTTCTATACAGCACATATAAGTTTAACACCTCACCACTTTGTACAAGCTGTTCTTTATATGCGGGTCCAATGCTGTGAAAGCCAGCGACATTTCTCAAGTGCTTGCGTAAGTATTCTGCACGACATACATGGAACACATTAAAATGCAACTTCAACACATTTATACAGGCTGTTCAATACATTGGTTCTAACTCAGTATTTTGACATGCCCTGGCTAAAAGGTCTTGAAATATTAATGATAGCTTCCCAGAACTGGCATCCCCCATTTTCAACAGCATCAGCGGTGGCTACTTGAACTGGCCAAAGTGAATCCGCTAGAACTAAACAGAAAACTCAGAAGCGGTTAACAGCATGGGTTTGGATTCATGTGTGATACGGGACCTCTCTAGGTGGTTGCTTTTCAGAGACACCGTAAGATTCCGAGATCATCCAGGGCACAAATAGCGAGTTCAAGATTGTATCACAAGTTTAGATCTTTTGTAGTTTAACATTTCCAGAACCAACCGAGGTATTGAGATTTCCCTGACTTTTCTACCTCCAAAGTTGAATCCAGTCTGGTTGATACCAATACCTTTTTTTTCCTTTGGGTTATATTAATATCCTGATGTTCACATTAACTCTACTTTCGCTTATACCAATGATAAAAATACACTACTCCAATTACTATGCAATTAATCTATGGAGTTTTCAATAGGCAAATTCAAGCAAGAAATATCTGTATTTTGTAATCCTGGTAATATTTTACTTAATTGTAGGGAGCTTGAATTAATTCAGACTTTTCCCCACAAAACATTATGCTGTATTGACCAAACACAAGCACCCAGCCTAAAGTTATAGGTCTACTGATTTCACATCTCCTGATGAATGCAACTTATTTTCTTTACTGCATTAATACCAAATAAGCAAACATCTTTTTTCACTGTAATAATTAGATCTATACAGCACTCCTGTACAGCAAACAGTACCACCACTATAACTTTGAGGTTTCAAAACAGTCAAACTGGGTCCCTAAAAATGGTTGGTGCAGAATTAATTGAAAAAATGCTACAACTCACCTCAAAACTACTTGGCAAATAGTATGCAAAATCATATACTTAAATAAGCATGAATCAATCTCGCAGTCAGGCTGTTAACAGTTTCATCCTCTTGGTTGACAGACTTGGGAAACATTATATATTATTAATATGGATGGCTAATTTCTAATTAGGAACCCATTAGCTGTTCTAACAACCGTAGATTTTGATGGATTTGCAGTCAACCTGGCCAGAAAAAAATTATAAATTACTAGGTGACCTCTTGCATGGGGTTCCTCCATCTGTCCATTATCATTTAATGCCACTCAAATCTGGATTAAAAATGGATACATTTTTGTTCTGACCTAATTTCCTGGGTGCACTATGACCTCTTATCTTCTTCTGTGGTCTTCCTGTCAGAGGATCATATTAGTTTCCCTTGATTCAAACTGTTTTTTCTTAATTAAGAAGAAAAAAGCAAGGTATTTCCTGGCTTACGAGAGTGCACTCATACAGTTAGGTTTTAATATGTACCCTAAGAGAAAAGCATATACTAAATCATATGTATATGGTCTATTTGTAAAATGGAAGAATAATAATTTAGGTTAGTGGGATCTGAGTTCAGATGAGAACACAAGACAGTTTCACTGAATACGCAATGATGCTCACAGAAAACAAATGCATTTCACATAAGTTAACGTGAGGCTACAAGAAGGCAGACAAACTGACATGAAATATGCTCAAGGCCTTGTTCACTGAGACACACAATAATAGCATCACTCTTCCAGAGAGATGGATTATTGAGTTAAACAGTATTTATTTTTTTTCTTTTGTTACTTAGGCTCATAAAAGCCAAATGAGTCTGGCAGAGTCCTGAATAAGTCCTATTGGATTTGTTCGCACCACCAAGTCAGCATACAAATTCAACACCGGTGGTAGTTTCTTTTCTTAAAAAGGAATAACATAAGAGTAACAGTGCAGCATTTCCAAAAGAAAGATTGCAAACATATAAAGTTCCGTTTGCTGCGTGCTACAGAGACAGCGAAACTTCAAGTAAAAGAAGATGTAGCAACTTAAAAAACACCCAAATGCATTTTATGTAATAAAAGCAAAGTCTAAATGAAATGTCTCCAGAATCAGTAAGACTACAGAGATGCTTTGCCATATCCACGTACTGCTAAATAAGACAGTCTCAAGTATCTCGGTGCATATTTCTAAAGAAGATTTGAAGGCTTTTAAAAACTTCACGGCTCATCAACGAACTGCTGCTTCTTTACAATAAGTCTTATTTCAGATACTCTAGCTCCTAAGTACACTGAGGTGCAATTTCCATCATTTTACTGTTGTCACTTCTGTGGGTTGGTATGAAATTCTGTTTTGTAGTAGAATTAAGTAAGTATAAGAAGTTCCAAACTTTCCTAGAACAGGATGCAACAGACTGATCATTATCTTGTGTCCCAAAACGAATAAAGTGCACATCAAATACACAAACAAGGTATACTGAGAAGAATAATGCCAACCTGGCAAAAAATAACTACTTACAAAAATTGATCTAGTGCTTTTTGTCTCAAGCCTGTGGATATTCACTGGAATAAAATGGACTGAGTGGCAGCACAGCTTTCAGCTAGGTCAAAGATGGCTTTTTGTAGATAATAATTGGATGCCAAGTCACTGAAAAAAGGCATGTTTTAATCAAAGAAGAAAATTTCTCCTGAGATTTCGCTTCTGAAATTAAGCAAGAAGCTCATGTATTCTCCTGTGTTTGCAAGCTGTACTCTATGAACCTGTAATCCCATTCAAAGTACCAAAGAAAAGGTCTCTCATTGTTCAAAAGTAGTCAGTTACAATTAAGTTCAAAACCCCTATAAAATTATACACTATATGCAAATTTACAATTCGTGTGTACATTTGGATTTTCTTTGGAAAAGATGAGAAAATGTTAAATGTTTGTAAAAAAGAGGCAGAATTCCAAATTAAGAGCCAAAGCAGGTTTGTTAATCGAATTTCTCAGTGTTTTACTGTCTGGCTGTCTTGAGACATTTCCATGTCATTTAAAAACTTGACTTCTATGTTACTACTGCAGTTTAATTTTTACAGCTGGGCCATCTAGATTTCAGGAGCAATCACAGTGTCTGGGATCCACCATCGTTCCCATTCAGTCACTGAAATTTGAAAATCTGGTCAGCAGGTTGTTCAAACACAAGAGAATTGCAGTTAAATTACTCTGTCTCCTTCTACCAGTTTTACTATATTTTCTATAAAATGAATACACCAAGTAATTTAATAAATTATTATTAATATCTAATCGACAGACATCAGTTGCCATGGATAGCAGCTTTATATACAGCTCTGGCCTATAATGCATAGGAAAGGCCCTCCTTCACTTTCTCATAAAACAGAACTTTTCTTTTGCTGCAACTTCAATCAGAAGTTAATTTTAAATATACCTTTTATATTTAGTTAGATATGTTTATTTTTAATTCCAAGCACTGCCTCCCATAGATGATTACTTATTGCTTAATATATATATATTTTATTTTTTATTTTTGAACACATATGAACAATGCCAGTTTCCCATCTGATTCTGAGGCCACACTTCTCTTTAATGACTCGGGTACTTGATTCCTCTTCCCAGACCTCCTTTTTATCTCTTGCGTGAACACAGACAGCATCTCCAGGCCTTTGTTCTTCTAGCTCAGAGGATAAGCTGGTACACTTCCGTCTCAAGGAACGGTCATATATTGAGGAAATAGTAGTAAATTGGACTTTCTTTCCTTTAAGGAGACTGAGTGCTATGGTAATCACTACTTTAGAAGATATTTTACCTTCAGTCAAGGTATACAAACACAGGAGTGGTATGAGATCATATGTGAAAACTTCCTTTTCCTCTGTCTTTGCTGAAACAACACTGTCAGGAAGAACAACACGCTCTTAACCAGCACTGAAGAACATACACTTCAGAAAAAGAAAAAACAAGAAGCCAGCCACTGTTAACTTTCTGCCTTAAGGAACCATTGTGGAGGAGCCTAGGTAAAAACAGTAATAGAAGAAAAAAACACCTTAAAGTCGACAAGCTAAGTAGTATGAAGCTTGTTCTTGTAGAAAAATCATTTGCTAGAAAGCCAAGAAAGCTGAAAAAACAGCAGACTGATGAGGGAAAGGAAAATTAGGATCTCATTGCTAGGCAATAGCGTTCTCACTGACAGCTCTTTTCTAAAGATGATAAAGATGGGGTAGATAATACATATTTTGAAAATACATTTTCCTCTTCTACCTCAGATTCCCTAAATTCACATAATTCACTCTGATTTAAAAATCTCTATTCTTCAAGTTTAAGGATGAAGGAGGTACCATCCAGAAATCCACTACTGCCACTTACAAACTAACTCCCCTCCCTCTGAAACTGAAGTTACAATATTGAGATGCAAATCCCAAGAACATGCAAGAGGTATTTTAGATATATTCAGTATGGAGACCAGTGCCTTTATAGACTCTCCAGCATCCTGAATGCCACTTTAAGCTTAGTGCTCTTAAGCTAAAAGCATAACTAAGATACATATATATATATATTCATATGTAGGTATCCATAGCTTTTCAAAAGCAAGACATACAAATTATGATGTAATATTAGTTTTGAAGTTTGACAGAGCCTCAAGTTTAAAAGAGAAAGCGGTATCGTTACTGTACTGGTCACCACACAAGCAAGACACCAGCACCCTGATTATTTCCCTAGTATTATTCCCCCTTAAAAGAAATAACAGGACACACCACAAAGGAATACCAGATACTGACGCAACTCCCACTTACAAATATCAGCCTCTACTTCAGATTTATGAGTGAACATCTCTCTGCCTCTCAAAGCATCACTACAGCTTTAAGGAAGTTTTCCACATATTCTGGGCCTCAACACTAAACAATCTTCTGCTTTCTCTGATGGCTGTGAGCAACAAAATGCATTTATGGTCCCAAAGTCACATGCACATGGAGGAGGAAAGAAACTGAAGAAAACTATCTCTACCTTCATTTTGCCCACGTGGCAGTTTGTTTACAAGAGAGGTTTGTGGAAAGTCAGGCTCAAGCCTCAGTTTTGTTTCACTTACTACATGCTGTAGGCTTCACCATGTAGAAGGAGAAGTTCAAACCTTCCTTACACTATGGGGAGCAAACACCTAGAGGTAGACATGAATAAAATGATCTTAACCTTCAGTTCATCACTTAGGCTTCTCTCTGGTTCTCACCTGCTCCTTCGCATTTTTATACACACACATATAGATGTCTAAATTGAATATATATATATACATACATAGTTTTTATATATGTATAAACTATCATATATGATTACGGTAGCTTCATATGAATGGGATGGAAACATTGCTGCTAGCACTAACCACTAGTACGATAAAATTAAAAAGCTAGAAGCAATGAAGGCGAACCGGTGGCTTACCTTGCCCCTTTTGATAGAAGGGCTCTTCAGAGTTATGGCTGAAAACCAAGACCAAAAGAAGAGTAGCTCTTCACTTGCTCGGGTTTGGTTTCTCCCCCCTGCTGCCCCTCCCTACCGCAGAGCTTTCACGCTCAGCGTGCAGTCACGGGTCATGACACAAATCACCATATGGAACAGGAAACGTTTTAGAAACCCTGTCCCAAGGTCCCCTCTGGGCCCCATACAGCGTCTTCGTGGCCCTAAAACATTAGTATTTTGTGTGCTTTATTCAGTGCAAAGAATCCGGGACAATGTGATGGATATATTACAGCCCACAAGAACGGCATTGCTACCAGGGTAAGCTGAGGGAAGTGCCGTGTTCATCCATCTACGGGTACCTGGGAGCGCGCAGCCTGACGGGCCAGTGTTAGAGGACTGCTTAGAAAGGAAGAGGCCAAACCTGACACAGCACCGTTTATACTGCCTTTCTGGAGTACCCCAGGAGGAAGCTATTCCTAAGCTGAAGCTTTTAACTGAAAAGACAGTCAGAGCAGTCCAAAAAAGACCTAACAATCCAGCAGCGCCAGGCTCCCTTCCTGGCTTTCTTCAGATGGTGGTAATGGAGACCATGTCTCTTGCTGTGAGGCAGGGCGCACGTGAAGTCCAACAGCAACCAGTCGTAGAACAGATACTTCACGGGATACTGTATTTCATCACAAGCCCCTAAAGAGCTAATTGCCCTGACAGTCTGTAAGACCAGGAAATGAGAAATTACTTTCCGACAAGATTATTTATTTTTCTTTCTTATGTTTGCCTTGTTCTCCCACCACGGTTTGCAGATTCGCAAAAGTATCAGAAAGGATCACTTGGGGTGGGGGCCAGAAACTTGCTTCTTTTCATTTACTGGCTTCTTCTCAGTCTTTCATCTCCGACAAAAACAAAGATACAATAGAAGTCTAGAGCGCCAGGCTAGCTACAAAACCTGGGAAAAATCTTTTCTGCAGCTGAAGATTGTGTTTATTCCTTTAATGATACACTTCGTCACAAGGGCTTTTGAAACATGTATGAAACCTAAAACAATAATAAGTATCTAAAAAGATGCCCTACTTTTAAAGGCTGAGCACAGACAGCTCTCAAGCTAAATATCCAATCACTTGTTTGGGGTATAAGGACTTTCAAATAACTTGAATTTTTGCTGGGTTTTGTTCTCATTAACACTGAGGAATATCAGCTCTGTGGCATAAGAGGGAACTTGTGAAAAAAAATAAAGATAGCTTTAGAGAGGAAAAACAAAACTGTGATACAGGGTCTGGTATTACACATACAAATCTGAGATATGCACATCCAAAAGCCATCAATTTTGCGGTGAGGTTCTTGAATAGAATAACAGAATTGTGCCTGTTATGAGTGGTTTGATTATTTTTTTTGCCTTTAGAGCTTTCCACTTTCTCCAATTTTTCTGCACTAACTATATTAGTTTAACAGATCCTAGTCTAAA
The DNA here is from genome assembly GCF_000708025.1 of Charadrius vociferus. NCBI lineage: Eukaryota > Metazoa > Chordata > Aves > Charadriiformes > Charadriidae > Charadrius > Charadrius vociferus. Next base: position 3,478,048 of record NW_009649588.1, read on the forward strand.
AGCACATCTGGATAACTGAATGTAAAATACTCTCCCATGCATCAGCGTTTCACTATCACCTCATATCAAATTAAAACTAGATAATCGTGAGCCTTCTGGAGAACAGGATGACTCTTAAACAGATGAAGCAGACCAATGCAAAGGTCCAGCGAAAAAAACAAATTCCCCCAGGTCCTCTGCAATTTAGTTTGCAAAAAAGATCAGAAGAGAATATGAAGAAGTGTAGCCTCTGCAGATCTCTTTTATGTCCCATACTTCTATAAAACAGTTTCTTTTGTTTCTTATTTTTCTACTAGTCATTATTTTTACAACAATTATATATTTGATTCACAGTGCTGACATCATCAAAGAAGTCTGTTCAGGTTGCTATAATTCGCATTTCTCGTCAGGAGATTATATTCTAAAATCATTCATATAAAAATTTGAAAAAAGATGCAAGAAAACTGTTCCCATGCTCAACGTCTCATATTAGCCTAGAACAAAGACATAGTCTGGAACAAAGTCTGTTTGAGTTCCCGTCTTCACTCAGGAGCAAAACAGAGTTTCCATTAAAACTACTGTAAAACGTATGGTTTCAAAGCTAAGCCCACACATTATACTTCTGTCTCTTTTGGGAAAGGACTCTCTTTTGATACAGAATTTCTAACACACTATAGTCCTAGTGGCTGCTCTAATGATAGCACTTTCACAGAGGTCAGTATTTACCAATCTGGCAGAATTATCTAATCAAGTCCCTAGGAGTTACTAGCTTAAAAACCCCCAAAGTGTACAATCTCTTCTCCATTTAGCCCCAAAAAGCATTTTTTTTTTTTAAGAGTTTTCGTCCCTAGGGTTACTATATTTAAAAACCCCAAAGTGTACAATATCTTCTCCATTTAGCCCCAAAAAGCATTTTTTTTTTTTTACTGTCTAGACCACCAAGAACACAGTTTTCAGATCTAAAAAACCTGCATCTTTGAGAAAGAAAATATTTATGGAAGTATTTCCCACTTGTAAAAATCCCTACAAATGAGGAGCAGATGTGGGACAGACTGGTAGGGGAAGAAGAAAGCAGAATGGGCCTTTATACACTTGTCACTCTACTTACAGCTTTATGACACAAGCTCTCAAGCACTAAGTTACAGTGGTCATGTTTTAACGGAAAAGCATATAACCTGATTTGTGTGTGTGTGCATGCTCTGCACATTAACAAAAGTACTTTTAACAGGAATATTCCCACAAGAACTACTTCGCTCTGATGAAGACAGATTACTGAAGAGGGTAGTGCTTTTTTTTCCCCTACACAAAGAGGAAATTTTGGTATTAGTCCGTGTACATGACTGTGGGCACAAACACGCACTATACATAAATTTAGTAGAAATACTAAGTTACTTTGTGGTTAAGATGTCTTTGTTGACTTACTTCATACTGTTATCATTGAAGCAAAAAGTATGACCAAATGGAACCAGGGCCAGATTAAATCCTGTGTTCTTAATTAGTTATCTTAAGCAAAATGTGATGCAACCTTTTAATCTTTGCTCTGTCTTGGACACAAAGTCTATGTTGTTTAGCTTCACAGAAGAGTTTCTGGTGCTCCTGCAGACATAAATTCATCTTGTAAACACATCTATATTAAAAAGAGGCTAAATAACACTCAAAACCTACAAGACAGAGAATAGCTGAATCCCTCTAACTGAATGAGTAAGATGCATTTCTTAAGACCTTGCCTATAATTTCTAGTTTGCAATGATTTCTGCAAATGGAATCTCTGTAATATTAATCATTTAGAGAAAGCTGGGTTGAGAACGCTTTTTGCAGGATAAGATTCACAACATATAACATGTAATATTAGGAGATTCAAAATTAATTCAATACATAAAATGAAGGTTTACATTACCAAAGTGTTGACAGACAATGTGCATCAAGCTTTCAGTACAAAATAAGACTGACCTGGTACATTACTACAATGCAAAGCATTAATGCTAAGCTTGGTCTATAAGAAGCCAAAATTCTAGTGAAGCTCATGGGCACGTAAACTACCATTTTGTCAGCTATATATCATAAGCTTCTTTAAGACTGAAGGCAATTGAAGTAATTAGTTACTGCCAAAACACTACGATGGCCAACAGTAATTGCAAAGCGTTCCCAAAAAGTGAAAAGGAAGAACCAGGTTTGGAACGGATACACAGTCCCAAGGCAATTAGATGATTTTGGCCTCAGCAGCCCATTACGCCCAAGTAAATTCATAAGCCACGAATTTAGACTGTCTGCCATCTTTGTGCCAGGGCAGCACGAGAGCTCAGGGACAACACACTGGTCATGGACACGCTATTATTACACAATTTCTGGACTACACAAGCCAGTACTGGATGTGAATTTTTCCACCCCTCCCAAGTCTGAGGGGTATGCTAATGAAAGAACGAGCATGGATACAATTTGCAGATGCAGCAAGAAGCAAGCTTTCCAGTGAAAAGGCAGGACACCTGGTTGTCACAAAGTCTCATTTGGGAAGAGATGTATTATAATTGTTTAGGATCCGTACAAACTATTGTCTGGCTAGAAGTTACAGAAGCTGTTGCCACATTTTACGTTCTAGCCCCATGTGTGGGCTTCCTCAGGCAGAGTGCACCTTCCAACAGTGGAAACTGCAGCAACAGCCTTGATAGTTCCCGTTTATTGTCCCTTTTCTCCTGCACATCATGGATCTGTTGAGACCTATAGCAGCCACAGCACTAGCAGTTTCCCTATTTCTGGATGGCCCCAAACGCTGCATTCATTAACACAGTTTGAGTACTGTAAAGCCTTTTAATTTTCTGGGAAGCTGGGAAACATGACTTTCGTAGTCCTTCCAAACTGCTTCCCTTCTTTTCTGTGCATAAAGCCAGAAAAAATCCTTTGCGGTGCCAAAGGAAAGAAGAGGAGCAACCCACCAACAGGGAACATCAATCCTCCCCTCCTCCATCTTTCTTGCTGCTCTGTTGCTACTGCTCAGATCTGGGATCAGTATAATTCAGCAGTTTCACACTTGCAATTTCGTCTAATAACGATGAAGATGGCATTAATGCTGTAAAACTACTGCTATCATGCTAGGCTGACCTCCGTGCCTCTCTGGAGGAAGGAACTTTAATATACTTCTTCCTCTTAAGCCACAGCTCATCTCTGAACTTCTTACACTGCATTAGTTTACAGCACATTGTGCAAATTCCAACCAATAATATTCAATGCCACTTCTTGATGAGGAATAGTATTTACACATGACTTAGCGATTAGATTCAGTTGCAAACAAACCTGAGCTGAAGTAGTACTCTGCTCGGACAGTAAACACGGCAAATTCAGTCACCCTGTACCAACATATGCTAGCATGTAGGATGCAACCAGTGCCAACAAATCGCCTTAAATCCCATGTACTGTTTAAAAATTTAGGATAAAGCAATCCACAGTGGCTGCCTCGTACAGAATGTCATCAAGTAGAACACAGTCTCCCATACGTAGCAAGCAATTTACAAAGATAATTGAATTACAGTAAGTTCAACATCAACTATGACAAAATACAAGTCTTTAAAGCACACCAAGCTTATTTTCAATTTTTGTTTCTTAAAAAGCTACAACTGTCCTATTATCAAAACAAAATTCCTACCAGATTCTGAAAAACTGAGTAGAATTTTGAGGAAAAGAAAACCTCTTTGTTGCACATTAGCGTTCAGGTGCTCTGAATATCAAACATGCATCACTTTCTCCGCAGTTCAAATGCAAACATTTGTAGTTCTATATACTTTCAGGATACGTGATTCTTCCTTGTTTAATTGCCTTGTGACATACATCAAACATGACGGAATGAGACAGATAAGCCTTTCCTTTTTGAGGAAAGATTTGTTCTTAATTCTATTGAACAGGAAACTAAACTGATATGAAATGTTGCCCTTCACATCCCAATCAAGGTATCAACTATACTGAACAACCACATTGTGTTCTGTCACCTGTTTTATTGTCTCTTTCGGCACAAGCACCGTTGTTACCGACTGGGCACACTCCTCAAGTGTCTGCAACATCACAGTCCCACAACCATTTGATGTACAGGTATAATTGTGACAAAATATGAGAGGGTTAATATATTTGTCAGGCAGAGAGGGAATGTGGGGAAAAAACCCAACTGGAAAATGATAAAGTATCACTGAGTATCTTCTATATTTATTAATATTCTTTAATCCTACCAAGTAAATAGCTTTATTATATTCCGTTTATTGCAAGAAGAATTGCAATTTGTACACATATATAGCAAACTAATAGAAACCAGGATTTTATTATCCCTTGAAATTGAGACTGATATTTTGGATTTAACTCTAAACAAGTCCCACTAGATACATTTAGTATATCTAACAATATTAATTGCCATAAATACTAAAATACTATTTTTTTCCACTCTGAAAAATGGCAGGTAAATGATTTCCTAAGCAGAGCCAAGAGGTTAAGAAAGTTTGTGTTACACCTGTATGACAAAAGCAAGAGACATTTATTCATGCATTTTCCCAGACTGATACATGCCCAAACACAATAATTTGGAGGAGGAAAATTTACAAGAGACTTTCTTTTAAGAGGCTGCATCTGTAATCCACTAAACAGAATGAGAATTTCTCCACTGAGATCAGAGGACTCTCAGTCTAGCAGAACACATTAAAAAAACCTTCTCTGCAAGAAGTGTACGGAAAAATCTCATTCAATTATCAGAAGGGAATATGTCTACCTCTACTTATTACCATTCCAATAGCATGTTCTTTTCTTTTGGACAGACTGAACTTCAATAAGATTGAGCCAGGAAGCAGCATAGTCACTTTTCTGAACTACTACGTAACTATACAGAATATCAGTTATAGCAAATATTTCATAACTATCACATGTACTCATATTAATGACAAAGATGAAAATGCATCAAACAGAATCTGAGCTCAGACAGGGAGTCAATGAAAAAAGCTTACGATAGAAAGTAAAAAACAATTGCAAAAGCAATCTGCAATAAAATAAAGCATTTTTTATTTGTTTCTGGGCTTTCACACAATATTGTTCTCTCTTCTAACTAATAATAATGAAGTCCAATATAAAGGTTTTTTAGAAAAGTGCACGTGTCCCTTCCATCTTCCACTGCTGGGAGTTTTGTTGCAATGGCCACGATGCCTTTAATTTTTAGGAGAAATTATCTCTGAATAAAATGAATGAGAATGGGATACTCTGCACAGAAACTACTTTACATGAAAGTGCAAGAATACAATTCTACTGACAGTTGTTTCATTATATCAGGTTTGTGTTTGTTGCTTGTCTTAAAGAACAGGGCCATTTACTTTTTATAGTTTACTTTAAAACTTTGTATTGATGTACAAATAATATTAAATATAGTTGATTCCACTTATCAAAAGTGCAATTCTCTTAATAGCTGGTTTGGCATTTTTTATACTTTGATGTTTAGTAAAGAGAAGCTTTAGGGTCCAAATCAATCTAAGTGGAATTGATCTGTAGACAACAGTAAATGTAAAGGCATAGTAAACACTTCTGCCATTCATTCCTCAAAGATAAAATATTTGCCCAGGCGGAATCTTGCAACAAACTTAATTCGGAGCACATGCACTTAATAAAAAAATAAAAAATAAAAAAATTGTAGAAGAAGGTAAGTCACTTCAAACATCTGATGTTCTGTCTTTAAAGTGCTATTGTACCGAGTCCTCGCTGGTATGAAAAGCAAGATAAATTAAGTTAAGAAAGAGTTATGAAAAGCAGAACCAGTTAGGGGAGGAAAGAGGAAAGCCTAGTAAGTAATAACATTTACTTCATGTAACCACCACCTTCTAAAGACACCTACCACTATCACCTCGTTAGACCAACCAAGACATTCCTAATCATTGCTATGTATTACACACACATGCACACACTTGCATATGTATATCTGTGTGTATATATATAGCATATTTACATGGAAAAGAAGCTTAACACACTTAGATTGTGTACTATTTAATGTTTTGCTGTATTTATTATTAAGGTAAAAAAAGTTTGCGCTAGCTGAAACAGTGCCACTATCCTCTATTTTTTACATGTTGTTTACATTGGGGAAATTATTTTCTTTAGGCAACCTTTTCCTGATTTTCTCTCTCTTTTTTTTTCTCTAAAATCCCAAATGATGCATATTAGACCTGAAAGGCACATGTTATGGGACTGCATCTAGCTTTGCAATATGTTTAGGTTTTATTCCCCGTGCAAATTTTGCCCTACTGTAGAACAGCAAGAATAGGAATGGCTTCCCTTGGAAGGCACTTCCAATTTTCTAGCTTGGTTCAGTGTACAAGGAATATTGAATATGAAAGGAGCTCACTTTCCCCAAAGGCACAAAGTACTACAGTTATAATTGCTACATAATTCCAGCATTCTCTGGCCTCTTCTCAAACTAACAAATGGAGATGAGGAGTAGCCCAGAGAGCATCAGCTCTTTAGTTTGCACTTTGTTTCAAAAGGACGAAGACATTCCTAGAGTTTCAGGTGCCTACCACAGTCACGCTAATCACTCAAGTGTAGAGAGTCACCTCCTCGTGACCAGACAACAATCAGAGCCCAAGTATGAATCACAAGCACGCTCTTGACTCCTTGAACCTGAAATTTCATAGTATACTGTTTGTCTTGAGAATAAGAATCATAAAATGACTTACTGGATAATTATGGCTTGAGAAGAAATGTGTTAAAAGCACAAGCTGTTTAAAGACAAAAACCCTACTTGAATTCACAAATAACTTATTTACTGTAAATGCTTCTGCTCTAATCAGTAAGCATATTAGAAATCAATGTTGAAACATTGAAAATATTTCACCCGAGAGATGGAAATTTCCTGGGACAGCTCAAGACCGCAGAATAAATCTTCCAACTAACGAAGGACCATCATAAATCTTTCCACGTTTCACTTAGTTGTTCAAGAAACATCTGTTGATACTGCCACAAGCAGCAAGCATGGGAATGTGTAAACATATGCGCTTCTTGCAAACCCTCTTGCAAAGCAGAACTGTGTTTCTGGAGTTACGCTGATTATTGTTTTCCCAGTATGTTTGTGTATATTTGTTTTTCCACAACCACATCCCATATGAAACAATGATTAAAAATGAAGTAATTTGCCTTAACACGCTTCTCCCCTAAAGAACAAACTCCGTGGCATTTGCTAATTGTGTTGCTTAACGCACCTGTAAAGCAGAAGACAGGGAGATCCTACATGGAGAACCCCAGAACTGACAGTGACCTGATCACAGTCCTTTCAAAACACAGCAGGAGCTTAACCCCACAAGGCAGTTTGAAGTAAGTGCTCCATCACCGGTACCTGTAATGTAACAAATCTTGTCTAAATAGAAGGTATTAGGCAACAGAGCTGAAGATGCAGCATTTTTCTTAAGCACCAGTTTTACTGTGCCGTTTGGAATAGTTTCACAAACACACAGATATTACAACAAACAATGATGGAAGAAAAAACACTGTTTAGGTAGGATGCTAGCAGTTTCATAGACTGTTTTTAACATGTTAAGTAATGCATAATGCACTTTTTCATATTCATTTTAGGATATTCAAATACAGAACACTAAAACTTGTCAGTCAGAGACTCATGACTTTTCCTCTTTACACGGAGTTTTTCAAGAGAAACTTTCACTGCATTTTTAGGGACATTCTTTAACCTATTTCTTTCTCTAATATGCAGATAGTCTTGTTGTGGATTTGAAAAACCCGAAGTCTTTTTTCAGTATGAGACCTTAAAAAAAAATTGGGTAAAAAGTTTGATCAAAATTAAGTGTATCTGTGGAAAAACAGTTGTATTTCTATAGAACACTGCCAACACTCTCCCTGCACCTCCCCTTCACACAAAATTCATTCAGGAATAAACCAGTTCAACTTTTGCTTTCATGAATAGCAACCAGAATTTTAAGTAAATTAATTGAAGTATCTCCATTATAAAATAGATACCTGAGTTGATGGAAACTGTTCAGTACTCATACTTAAAAATATGAACGCCTTTGTATTTTATTTGCTACATTTTTTGTTACATCCTACAGTTCAGAATTTGTAAAATCACTAACTATATGTGGCCTAATTTAGAACAGTCTTAACTGTGAATATAGCTTTCAGTACAGCTAAACTAGTTTTTTCTTTCTGAACAAATTTATCACTTCAAACTCCCTATCACAGATATAAAATGAACTGAACAGTAAAACTTAATATACTTTACCAACCCACAGGTAACTTTGGCAGTTTAATGGAATTTTTCTATTAAACTTCTACTCATTTAGTAAATTTAGTGGGAGTATTCAAAACACATGCTTTTGAAAATATGAGTGACAGATCATAAAAAGGAACAATAAATTGATTTTACTCATTGGGATAATTATTTCTTGTATGTCTACATCCTCTGATGCACAGTGCATTATGAAATCTTCCGGATAAATATCTACGTCTTTTGTAAGCGCAACAAATTCACTGCGTATTGTAATAAATATGTACCTGGGGAGGTACCTAGCAGGACTTCACTTTTCAGAGCTGTTCTCAAATTAAATTTTTAGCCTTTACATCAGCAATGGTACTGAATATTGAACAAGATTTCCATGCAATAATTAGCTTTATAAAAGGACTAATGTTTCTAAATGTCTGCCAGCTTGGACGATGTGAAATCCTGGGTGATATTATATAGAATATGTACATACCACATACATAGCTTCTCCCCCTCTCCCCTCCAGTGACTGAGGTCCATGGAACTGCTATTGTCAAAATGCTTGCTGGTAACTCCCTCCTCAATTAGTAAAATGGGTTTTTCAGCTATGTTTGGAGTAGCCAGGATTCTGGCAGTGAATGATGACTAGTACAGATGTTTTATGCATCTGTCTTAATGAACAGCCAAGACAGGGAGATTACAACTTTTAAGAAGGATGCCAAATAGCAATTTTTTTATACACTTCTTACATGCTTCTAGCGCTTTTACTTCTGATGGGGCAGCTTTTCTATTTTTTATGCAATACATTGCAGAAGCAAACATTGGAGGCGGATTGAAAGATGTAGAGCAATACCAAAGAGATAAAGTGAAATAAGACAACAGCTTTAACACTTCCAGAGAACAAAGAGCTGAAGTATTGACTAGATAGGTTACAGAGAGATGTCACCGTCCAAGTTAATTACATTTAGCACATCAGCTTTGTGGCTGGATAACAAAGTCCTGGTTATGTTTATGTATCATGACTCCAAGATTTGAAACAAGTAAAAGGATGAAGGAAATCACCAGCACTGTCATTTTTTTCCCCTGCCACTAATGCAAGTGAAGAAGAAAAGATGTTTATATGGTGTGACTGACATAAGACTTGAGCTTTAAGGGAGCATAACCATTTATCCTTGTTTACAGCAAAAGAGAAGGATAAGGAATTGTTTTGTGATAGCAGATGCAGAGCTTTCATTATCAAACACAGTTTTCCCAGAAACTGAAGCATGGGTATTTTAGAAACAAACAAACAGAAAAAGATTGGGTAAGATACTTCAAGAAACTAAGACAGTAGATACACAATTACTCAGATACAAAAAAGCTAAAATGTAAGACTAACACTGGTTATGCCACACGCATACGGAGGATATACAAGTGTTTAAGAAGCAGTATTTGAACGAGTGGTTGCACCCTTTGTATTCCAAACAGATCCTGAGGAAAAGATAAGGTAACCTGCTTCTCGATGCTTCTATGAAAGTCAAGAAACCCACTCTTTATGATAAGCAAAGGTTCCATCACAGTGCACCGATCCCAATTCAATTTCAGGCAGTCATGACAATTTGTCTTTCCAGGAAGACCTCATTTTGCATTTCCAGTTTTGTCCTAAGCCTTTATTGTAGCAGGTTTGCTTTCTAACAGCTGCTGAATTTCTCTGCAGAAGTGCCTCTATTGATTAGAACATGAGCACAAATGAATTAAGAATAGAAGAGTTGATTTAAAGTGGGAGGCTGTAACTTTATTAACTTTTGTCACAAGCAGAGATATTACACTGAAATGTTTTTACTTGGTTCAATATGTTGCTAACAGTGTTCCAAGCCAAATAAACATTATACAGCCTAGGCATTCTGATAGTTAGGGTTTTCAACAAAAAAGGAGGAATGCAAGTACAGAAGAGCTATCTTAATCAGAGAGGATTTAAAATACTTTTTTAATTATTATTTTAATAAACCAATATTGCTCATTATCTCTTTAATCTTCTGTATTACACTGGAAGTAATCTAACTGCGTTAAGCTGAAAACTGTGACAAAAATACAAATCCAGTCTAAATAAGAAATGTACAACTTCCTACTCCCCAGGAGGCTGGCTCTGAACACCCAGGCTGCTATGAAGAAGACACCTTGGCAATATAGGTTGCCTAGAAAAATGTATGCCTGATTCTGTGTCTTAGCAGTTGGACAGATGCACAGTATCTTAGCAATACGATACCTGCACTTTAACGCAGGACAGGCGAGGTGGGCTCAGTCTCAACCGCCCTGTTTCCACACATATAGAAAGCGGAGACTACAGAGTTGAGGAGCTCTGCTCTCCTGTACCGGCATCTGGCCAGCACTGGGCAGGTACGTATGGTCAAGGTGAAATAAAGTGGGAAAGGACCTCAACCTTGACTCGAGGGTTCACTTTCGAGGGTCAGCTTTCTCCCTGCCTACGGGATCACAGGCGCTCTCTGTCTGGGCAGGCAGGAAGATTAAAACTGCAGCAGAACCTACACGCTTGCACTGAGAAGGGTCCAAACTATGCCACACACCGTTCAAATACACAAAGAAAGGCAGCTTCAAAGATTCCAGTAATACATAGCATAAGTTTTTACATATTACAGAGTTTATAACAATATTACTAATTGTTCTCTGACACCTGAACATGCAATTTGAAAATACACATATTACTTCATCCTCTAATGCTTCAAATGCAACCAGTGAACTGTGTTTCTACCAGAAAGCAGACTTTTCTGCAGCAAGACGCCACTGCTGTGGTATCAGTTATTTATATTTGCATGACAAACAGTTACTGGCTCTTTGCCTAACGCGTTGGTGTTGGAACATTTGGTCAAAACAGCGCGTCTGCCAGCTAAGAACTGCGCTGAATCTGTCAGAAGGCGTTAGATAAATGTGTCACCCCTGACAGCCTGCATGTGTATAATGTGAACTACAATAAGTGCAAGTTATTGACCACAATGCAGTCTGTACTAGGATTGCACACACTTCCCACGCAGACGTAAATAGTGATTGCCGCTATAGACCCATTTCTATTTTCTGACTGAGGGTGTTGTACTGTTGCCCACCACTTTGAATATTATTTCCATTTCATGCAAGCAACAGAAGTGGGCCAAACCAGCCTCTACAGTCAAAAAAATCGCAAACAAAATAAACAGAAAAGAAACCCCACGCTCCTATCCCTGGGACTCACAATTTGTCACATACGTTAGGATATTAAATACCACAAGCAAGTTCTCAAACCACCTTCCTCTTAGATTCTACCGTGTTCGCAATGCATCACTGCAGAATACCTATTCCCCTAGTCAATACATGCAAAGTGAGCAGCTCAGGCAATCAAATCCTACAATCAACAAAATGAGCTACCAGAACCCTCACCAGTCACTCTTTTGCATATCTTTCACTATATGATGCCAGATGTACTCCGATCCACATGTTTAGCCTGTGCTGAGATTACCGCAATAAGGCAGAGGCAGAGCTCGGCATAGCGGTGCAGGCTGGTCCGGGAAGGCTACTCTCTGCTTCACCGCGGCTCTGACCCTACTCCCTTTGAACCCAGCAGGGGCTGGCTTTCAAAGAAAAGAGGAGTAAGCCCAAAGGTACCCACAGTACAGGCACTATCAGATGAATACTCTTCCAGTGGGATTCCACTCATTTTAAGGAAAACTTATTTTTGGTGCCTCATTCAAACACAGACAAGCATTCTTTACAAAGCAAACAGAATGAATTGTAATAATTGAAAACAGCGTGAGCCCTTGCTGTTAATTTGGGGAAAGGGATCTTGAAAACTGAACAGTTACCATCTGAAGCAATGATAAAGAACTTACCAGCAATTTATATAAATACCAACCAAATGTAATAGGAATTTAACTGAACGGCAGATGGAAAGGAAAAAAGTTGTCTATGCTTCTGCAGAACGGCTTACCGTAAATGAAACCAGCAGGGGATCTACTGAGTGACATCATACTTAGATAATAAATAGATCTTCCCTGGCAAAATTATGACCCAAAAGTGTAACACACTTTTTGAAAGCTTAAAAAAAAGTACATAGAGTATTCAATTTTTATTTGTCCTGTTCTCTGGAATAGTAAGAAGTAACTGACAAAATCCTATCTTTGTATCTTTATACTGCATTATGGACACTCATTCTGTCGGTTTTTAACATTTTGTTCCTCAACTTTAAACAAGAATTAACTATATTGTGCTCTTTAGTTGTTATTTGGTTTCTTTTTGAGATGCTGAGCATTTAAGTCAATAAAAACAAGTGTTCGTCCTTATCAAAACAGAAGACTTAACTTGCTTGGAGGTTTCTGAAGCGTGATTTCTACTGTCAATATGCTCACGATTACTGCAGTCGTCAATATACTTCACCTCACTGCAGTCAGTTACAGCAAAACTGTGTGTCTGCATATATTTTACCCTAATCTTCAACATGCTTAAGCATGGAAATTAATCTACTGAACCATACTTAATCATATTCATTGTAAGAAAAGGACAGTTCAGCGACTGTCCTCAAGATCAGATTCACCTCTCATGCAAACAGCAGCCCTGCGCGAGAACTCTGCTGTGGCCGGAGCAAATTCTAGAGAGGTTAGTACAGCCACACAACCAGGCACCTGCTCCTGCGGGAGACAGGCACAGACAGAGCTCCCAGGTCGTCAGCCACAACGGAGACCGTTCTGTCAAACAGATGAGGACACAAGTTTTCTTCCAGAGCCAGATGTGCCAGACAAAAAGCTCTTGCCAACTTTCTTGCAACTGTTCTTACTTTCCCCTCCCAAAGCTACTTTTGTGAATGCCGTTCTCACTTGCTGCCAGTCAGAACGAGCAGGATGGCTTCAGCCAATTTCTAGAGCAAGTCTCTCCGAATCCAGTTTTCTGACTGAAATGGGTCAGGGAGCTTTCAAAAGAGCAATTGTGCCAGTAGGGGAGAAGACCCTACAGGGGAGAACAGCAGGGAGGAGGGCATCACTTACAGATGATAATTGCTTCCATAGGCAAAACTAGATGCAGAAGAGGACATCTGTCGCCAGCCTGTGAGTGTTTATGAGCTCCCAGTTAAGCACATGCACAGCTGACTGAAGACCGCGATTACCGCAATCCCTCGATGTGCCTAACACAGCTACACAGGAGTGCGCCACACGCATCCTCTCCTCTCCCACACCAACCGAAACCTCAATTTATTTTTCACTGAGTCTGTCCGTGTGGAAAACATACTGCAACAAACCCAAGTCAAAGAATTGTTAAATATTTTACTGATCTTTTCACCCATATTTTAATGATTTTACTTTCCATACAATTTGAAAGTACTATTCTGAGAATCCTTTGAATTATTTATTATCATACAGTGAGGCCAACCTAGAACACCAATAAATATTATGTAGATACTGAATGTGAAAGTGCTTTGTCTATTTGCCATTGTGTTATTTGTACAGAACTCTTGAATAACAAGGAAATATGACTACCAGCAATAAAACTCATCTTTTTTTGGTATTTGAGGGTTCAGACTGTTTGAAAGCGCACCATGCTCAGTGTTACACTAGTAAAATTACCCTTTGCCTCTCACGCTAACAAGCATTTCCAATAAACATAGCATTCTCAGCAAGATGTTTTCTCAATAGTGAATACTTTGATTGACAAAGGATTAGGTTACTGCTGAGCCATACGTTATTTATGGCTCTTAACACCTGTTAGGTGTTAAATTTACCTTTTCACATCTCTACTGCACAAGATATCTGCTCCCACTTTGTTAACATCCTATGTTTTACACCAAAGATGACATTTCAACATACAATGGAATAAAACTGATGCCTTTTTGAAAATAATACTAAGAGGTTTTTTTCCAATTTATATTTAATAAAGTCACAGACTATTTTTTTCCTCCCAGAATGGATTCAAAGAAAGAATTTCAGAAGAAAAGAAATGCTAAATTTGGTGTTTTTCTTGTTGCCCCCTCCAATTTGACATGATGAAATAAAGAAATTTTTTTTGTACTGTCTTACAAAGTGTCTATAGACACTACTGTTTCTTTGAATAGCAATGGCAAACAGTAATGGACATCGCACATAAATGCCTTGAGACCATCAAGAAGGGATTCCCTTAAGCACTATGAATAATAAACTAAAAGGGGCTCTGTATATCTGTGTGATCAAATATCACATATAATTAAATGGAAAAAGTATAATTATCACCTGAATTTTCTCTTAGACTAAAGAAAATCATTATACTGTTGCAGTAGTACAGTTAAAAACCATTGAGACTATCAGAGCATCACAGTGTGTTTGTACAGACGGAAAGCGTTCAAATGTTCTAATAAGGTGCTGTGCAGTAATAACTTCAGTGTGTTCCCAAATCACAGAATTAATTTACAGTCCTTTTATAAAAGTAAATGGATTTAATAAAGTCTGATCATAAATTAACACTAACAATTGATGTAAATTGCACTGTTAGTAAAATTGATTTCAGTTATGTTACTGTTTACAGTATTATAAACCATAATTTTAACATATTGCAGGCTGAAGGGCAATCTGTTTAATATGGGAAACAGATTCAAAGGCAGGGAGGTGACCTGTTTGCAGAATTCTCCTAAATCCCAGGACAATTATTAGAGAAGCACTTATACACAATCTTGACAAAAGCAGTGGAATGTGGCACTGTAGCAATGTGCTTTCTTGAGAGATCTCTTAATTAAACACAGGCAAAGGAAAAGGTTAAGTGAAAAGTAAACAGTTCCTAAACAGGCATGATGATCAGAGCTTAACCCGCGTAACAGTGGCAGAAGACAGTTGCAGTATTAAATAAGACCTCAGGTGCTAGGCTGGCCAGAAGAAGGCTCAGAGTCCTGTGGAGTGCCACATCTATGTGACTCAATCTATTCATGTTCACCCTGAGCATATTCAGAGACTCAACAAAATATGTACGCAAGTAATCAACTCCGTATTACACCACAGCAATTTGCTTTGCTATTTCCTCCTTTTGAAAAATGTTTCCATCAGAACATTTTTCAGCCAACTCCAGTCCACTGCTTCAAGATTCAGGACTATAATGGGAAGAACTGCACAAAACCTGCAGCAAGCCCAGGCAAAACTCAAATTAGTCAGTTCATTTCTGTGTGTGAATTTTCTGTTCTCTTTCGATGGTATTTGATTTAATGAGTTAGTTGAAGTGGGATCTATTTTTCTGATTTAAACAAAGAGATGGGCAATGGATCAAAACCATATGATCAACTTGCCCGAACAGCACATAATTCTGTTTGCTCTGGAGGAGGAGGAGCTCTGCACCAGCTAAAAATGAAGCTGGTGTGCGTAATTCTTAAGGGTGAAAACTGGTACTTCACCAAGGCCTTTGGAAAACTACTCAGAGGATAACAGGAGAGTCTATTCTTCCAAATACATTTATAAGATAACACACAAAACTACTAAAATGTAGTGAAGAACAAGAATCTTTGGGAAGATAATTTCTCAGAAAATTGAGAGCCTCAGGTTCTGAGTCAGGTGACGTAGAGGAGAGGATCCCAGAGAGGACATTCATCTGCAGTTCCTGTTATTCCAACCAGTTCTAAGTGGCTTGTCCACCATTATGTACAGTTTAGTGCCTCATCTTCCTAAGATCCATGCCACCACTTCTTTAAGTCCTAATGGAAACACACTCCGAATTTTCAAACATGTAAAACTTTAATTGGAAACACCAAATGTGCCTTTCTAAATCTCATCCCAGTAGACAAGAGACCATGCAGATTCAAAATTCGATATATGCACCAGAAGTAAGATTTAACTGGAATTTACGTGCCTTAATCCACAAGAGTAACACTCAAAATTCTCATCTACTCTCTACAAACACATACATTTTCACCAGTAGTATTTCAGGTGTTACAGACGTGCTTTTCTGCACGTGCCCAGAAGGATCACAGTCTTATCAGAGCTGGGCAGGTTGGTATCATCTCACACAGACTCCCTGCAGAACCTTCAGCATAGATGCTCTCCTGCTATGTTCCCCAAAGGGAACATTTGGGAAGGTACGACAGCACAAAACACAGCACCAGATGCTACTTTCATTGAAATACACAGCTTGGAGTCGGAAGAGGCAGTGTTCCACATTTATCCATGACCTGGTGAGACCAGACCTAAGCTAGAATAAGCGTGCCCTTCTCTTTGGTCTCTACCTCAGCAGCATTTGTCTTCAGGACTAAACTAGAGAAAAGGGGTTCCCTCTCTCCTTCTGGCCCAGTCAATTTGTCTCATATTCTTCTTCAGGTCCAATTATATGGCAAACGGGGTTTCTGGGACCCAAACCTCAGTATGAAGACAGGTGCTTTCTGCCCCAAAGGCAAGCAATAAACACCTCAGAGAGCTATGACATAACCTGAAAAGGAGTATTTTGATATTTCTGTTAATGATTATATCAAATGTGCAATATTAAGTTATTTTCTATTTATTCCTTAAGTTTTCGATACCAGCTTTCTGGGTTTCTTCTTTATCCGAGTACCCTGTGGGTATTCTAGTTCCGAACCCACCTAATCATTTCAGCATTTATGAATAATGCTGACTATATTTATAATATATTTATAATGTATGGACTCCTCAATACAAAATCAGATAAAAGATATAAAAAGGAACAATAATTAAGTTTTCTTACCTGTTTTTCTGTGAGGAAAGGACTTATCAAGCTAAGATAAAAAAAAAATCCTCTTTTTAAAAAAAACTTAATATTATTCTCTAGAAGATATTGGTTTGGCATATTTGCAAACAGTATGAAAATAGGAAATAATACTGTTAATGAAAACATCTAAACAGCCTAAGGTATTTGACCTTTCACAAAGCTCACTATAAATAGCTTCCAATACTGTGACTTACACTCTGCAACTGCAACAGATTGATAAGGAACAATGGCAATGCTAAGGGAGGAAAACAGATTATGAAACGCTCTCCAGTATTTCAGCTACTACGATGTAAAACATTCCTGTTAATACGCTGTGAATGCCAAGGTAGTTGAATTCAGTCATGTGATGAACTACTTGAAAAGGATATCAGAAATGCACCAGGATAAACAAGGAGGAAAAATGACTCTTAGTTCTGTAAAAGCAAGTTCCATTTGTTTTGAAATAACCTGTTTCTTTTAATAATTCCCTAAATAACATGTGACTCAGCGTTATGTGACATCAGGCAGTATCTTAAGTAATACAGCTCTCAGCCTAAGCAGAGGCGAGGCGATTTGGCAAGATGAAATACAATAAAAAAAATGAAGATAGGGTGGAATAATGATAGGGTGGAATAATGCTTCAAGAAGAGTTGCACTCTCTCAAAATGCACTATTCCATATTTCTATGAAGCAGTCTTTTCCATAGTAAATCCATCTTCAGAATAAATTTATTTCCATTGCTTAGAAAAACCCCACCGTAACTCATAATTCCACATCAAGTCCAGTATAGGAAGGGGGTTTATTTGTTAAATGCAACTATTTTCTCTCTGTTGGGTGCAAAAATAATGCAAAAAGCATGCTATAAACTCAGGTAAACAGTACTGTTAGCTAGGTTAAGGCCTTCCACAGCACCTTCATGTTCATAATATGGCCCCCAAAATTAATACCTCAAAATTAAACAAGTAGGATCTTTTTTAATATTTACCTAGTCTCCAATGTTTTCCTTTTCTAGAATTCATTAGACACTGAGAAGACTCATTTAGTAACCAAAGCACCAGACCTGGTTTGTATCCTATCAGCAGCCACTGCAAGCCTTGGGGTGCACGATTTTTAGCCCCATAATTCCATCACAAAATGTTTCCCGTGCAGTTGCAGCTTCTTTGCATATGAAG
This sequence comes from Charadrius vociferus, assembly GCF_000708025.1. Classification (NCBI taxonomy): domain Eukaryota; kingdom Metazoa; phylum Chordata; class Aves; order Charadriiformes; family Charadriidae; genus Charadrius; species Charadrius vociferus. The sequence continues at coordinate 3,496,084 of NW_009649588.1, forward strand.
ATCGGCATCTTAAGCACACAATGCTACCTGAATACTAATTTCTAATGAAAGTGACCACTGGTATAAGAATCATCAGTCCCTGCTAAAGTGTGTTAAAGCCAGAATTCTCCCTTTATACGTTATAAATGCCAATAAGCTGCCTTAGTGCCCACAAGTCTGTCACAATCCATGCATGAGATTATCCCCTTTTACTTCTCTGGAGTACATTCTGAATACAATTCTTGTTACATTTCCTTTGGGAAAAGGGAAAGGTTACTACTTCAAACTGCTTCATCTGAAATACTTCATAATTAACTCAATGTTAATTCTGTGCTACAACACAAACATAATCATGTTATTTAATTAATATTTAATTATAAAATAATCAGTGTGCAATATAAAGGGTAAAAATTAATTACTGAATTATTATAGGATAATTAAATATTTATCGTTGAAACATATGAGTGACAATTTGTGACCATAATGTGCTGAGAAGAATTTTGTGTGCAACAAACTGCTGTGAACTACAGTCAATCTGTTTCCTTATCTTTTACATTCAGATTAATATGTCAGGCTTTATCATCTTTTTGCGAGAGTAACCATGGGGTTTTATTCAGACGTATTATCCCACAACAGTAAATATACAATTATTAATACAAAATTATATATTCACTCAATAGGAATAATTAAGTTACTTTTTATAACTGTTCATTAATAATACTACAATTTCCAAATGTTTTCTTTTCTTCATGTAGACTTGTATAAATAGAGGAAAACTAGAGGGCTGAGAATTTCTGAGGCATTGAAGGGAGTGAGACAAGAACTCCTCCATGGTCAGGAAATACCTCACCTAAAAACCCTTGGCTTCAGCCTAACCCGCTTTTTATATTCTAAGTTTACAGTGAAAAACGATGCCACAGAAATGCTCATAGCTGCATTGACAGACTAATTCTCTCTCCCTTTGCCACAGATAGCAGCCTCAGGTACAAACATTTCCATATGCAGAATACTTCTTTCGACCTAAAAATCTGGGCTCAAAGTTCAGCAGTGCTGGAACACTCTGCGCCACATGATGGGAAAGAAAAGTTTTCACAAGGCACTTTTCTCCCAGAAGCTACTTCTTTTGGAAACGGAGACAAAAGCAGACAGTGAGAAAGCAAGTGTGTTACTTCACTGATAAAAACAGCTTCCCTTGAAACTTTCACTGGATGATCACCTGAAGAAAAGTGATGATCCTTGGAGTGTGACATCCAAATGTTAACCATTAGCAGTATCCTCACTCTACAGACGGTAGGAAAATAAAAATGCTCCAGAAAAGAAGACTCTTAATTTACCGTAGGTCTAATACATGATCCAAGGGATAAAGCTAAAAGCATTTACTGCCACTGCAAGACACCCAGCAGCTTATTCTGCGTCTGACGATGACACGTTTCTTCTGCAAGGACAGATAGCACCAGTGGTGGCACAGAGGAGAAAAGATGTCACTGTCTGCTTTATTCTCTGCATACACTGAAACCTAGTGGCAAAGGTAGATATTGCCAGTGAATTTCTGCTGTGAAGCTCAGCGTTAGATGCAGAAGACCCATCCAAACCTTTGCTTTGCCTATTCTCCTCTTCCTTTTATCAGCACCAAATCTAACTTATGTGGGAAATTGTGGAAAACGATCAAAACAGCTCTGATTTCATCCCTACAGAATGGCAAAAAGCTAATTGTCTACAAGCATTAAAGTTGCCAAATTGAGAATCTTTGCATTCCTGTAAGATATTTTACTGAGGAGTGTAAATGAGCACAAGAAGGCTCAGGAGAAGGAAAAATCACACTAGAAAGCAATAAGCTGAAGATAGCTAACCCCTCCACTATGAACTCATTTGTTACAATTAATATCATTAGTAAGACTGACAAAACAGATAAATCAAGTAACAGGTTGCAAATATACATTTGAAATAACTTCAATATCAAAAGTAACTAAAACTTTCCTGGCACAATCTCTGCTTAGTCATTAAAAAAAATTAGTTGAGCTAAGGAAGAAATACCTGATGCAAAGTAAAGAAACTTTAAAAACTTTGCAATCTGAAAAGTAAGAGATGGACAAAGATAAAACCAGCCCCCCCGTTTGGTAAGCTGCCCACGGATAGCATTTTACTAAAAGTACGTACTTCTCAACCAGAAATGTTAATTATTTTCCTGAGGGTTTTAATGCTGTTATGGTATCTGGAGGGAAACATCAGGAAACAGAAAAAAGAAAATAAGTTTTTGGGGGGTCTCTTTTTTGGGGTGGGATGTTTTTGGTTTGTTTGGGGTTTTAGTTTTTTTTTAATCTATTAACCCCAATCTCATTCTCACAAATGCACTACATGACCAGAGACGGGCCCAATGATGAAAAAGTGAAAAAGTTTCTTGCTCTTTCCATTATTAAGGGGATCATTTTCACTGACACTGCAAAGAAAATAGTGATTAATGTGTTTGAAGGCTTGTAGGGAGAGGTTGCACATTTTATTTGACAAATAGACAGAAAAAGTGGAGAAGTTATCAGCTGCAAAAAGCCCTTCTTTGGCTCTGAAATAGAACCTTTCCCCACCTGGCATTTGTAACAGCTTTAAAACCTGCTCTATAAAATATGTATTTTGGGGGAAGTCATTCCGCAAAGAATTTGAATTTAAAAGACTCCATTTCGCTATCAAGAAGGAAGAATTTAAGGACAATACCACACCAACAGAAGTTGAATGATAAATGACCTCATTTCTAATGGATTTATTGAGAGATTTTTGGCAAAAAAAAGGAAGTAACAAAACTATTACATGAAAGCTGTTTGTGGGTTATATGAAGACAGTGAAATAGGCATATGAAAACAAGCAGCACCACTAGGGTTATTAAAACAGCTACAACTAGGAGACGTGTTTAACAAGCATGTAACTTCAGAGACTTTTTTTGCTATGGTGGTTGTGTTGAACTACGAAAAGTAGAAGGATGTATCTTAGTATGATACTGGAACTCAGAAGACAGTACAACCTCATTGACAATCTCAGTCTCATTCTCATGGCTTGCTCTGCCCATACAGACTTGTATTCAATACATGATGAAGTATAAACTCACATGTCACCTGGTTGACTTCAACAGGGTGAGTCATTTATTCAGATACACTTGCACGCTAAAGCACCAATAGGGCACTAAACATCTTTTACCTATGCCAGCACGAACTCCTACAGAAATCTTGCTTTGCATCAGCGTGAGACAGGAACGCAGAATTTAACACCTATTACAAACTGGCTCTTCCTTCAGCTGTTACCAAATAACAAGGTATTATTTGTTGCTTCCTAGGTATCTTGGTGATTAATGAAGTTTAAGAAGGCCACCTTCAGTAATAATATGTGCCTCACATTGATCATGTTTCCAGCGATCATTAGTATTCATTAGCAGCAGTCAACTTCTTAATTCCTTTTTGCTTAAGTCCAAATTATTGTAAGTTACTTACAACACCCTGTAGGAAAGAACAAGGCTCTCACAAATCTTAATGGCTTATTCCCAGATCTTCATATACCAGCACTTTTGGGAAATACACGCACACTGCAAAAATATCCTAGCTGCTAGTCCACAGAATTAACTGCACATAAAACTCTCCGTACAGAGTAAGCAGAAGATAAGCTTGCACCAGGCACGTGGCAGAAATGCAAGATACGGGAAGGCAAAATAACTTCTTCTTTCACATCTCGCCCTCTCCTGTAAATTCGGTTTTGTAGCCTTCTCCTTCACCAGGCTGTCTGACGCAGTCTCTTTGCACAGTAGGTATTTCCTTATGGGATCATTTTATCATACAATTTCTCAATATAATTTCATCGGTAAGCTCCCAAGCCAGTCTCATACTAGGAGCCTGTCCAACAAGCCTATCAATTTAAAATACACAAAGCCACCTTGTCGTTTATTTTCTGCTGCCCTACTCACTGCTGTCTGGGCTGACTTGACTCCTAGCCCGGTGCTGGATTCACCTGGGGAAGTGCTGGCGGCGGGGGGAGCCGCAGGGTGGGCTCTGTAAGGAGACACTGGGGCTGCCCTCAGCTGGGCACAGCTCCAGGCACCGGAGCACAGATTCCCCTGCAGCCCATGGGAGAGACCACAGGGGACCAGGGGAGAGAGGGAGGGAAGGAGAGGCAGAGGAAAACCACTGTACACTGGCCATACCTGCCACCCCCAGAGCCACTCGGGGAGGGGAGAGGAGTCTGCAGGGAAGGAGGGAGGTTAAGCATGGGAAAAGGCAGAGGAAATGTGCTATTTTGATTTTTGTCTTGTGGTTTCTTACTACCTGAATCTGTTTTAATTGAGAATAAAAATTATTTTTCCCCAAGTCGAATCTCTCTTGCCTGCAACAGTAATTGGTAAGGAATTTTCCTCTCCTTATCTCAGCCCAAAAGCTTTCTCATTCTATTTTCTCCCCTGCACAGCTGAGGAGGGGGAGTGAGCAAGCAGCTGGGTGGGCATTTGGCTGTTAGTCAAGGTTAAGCCACCACAACCACAGAAAAGGCACAAAGGATGTACCACAGTACCTGCCTATACGTCTATGCAAAAATAGAAAAAGTGATGAAACTATTTCCCCGTGTTTCACCCCGCTACATTAACATGCTTGTACTGAGACTGATGGGAAAGCTTAGTTGCAACAGCTGAGGACGAGACCTAGCTCATGCTCTAACAGCTCAGATCACAGACGTCACGTGGCTGTATCCACACACGCACACTTAATAGTCCTTTTAAAAAATGTTTGAACAAATACATTCCACCTTACATAAGCACTAACACCGTAACGTACTACATGCAGGAATCCTAAATCCTCCCATTACTGTATTGAAGACCAAGCATTGCTAAACTGGTACAAAAGGGTATATCCTCAACTTGTAACTTTACCCACTAACCTTTAACTAGCTCTTTATTTAAGTGAGGAAGGGAATGTAGGTGGATTTCAAAGACTTCCTATCCACAACGATATCATCCTATTATTTCAAAACCTACTTGGGGACATTGCTAGGTCTTTCCCATCAGGTTCTCCACTTTCCACTCTGTGTATAAAAAGTATTCAAAATGATATCCATACGTCCTCCTTATCACTTTTCTCTTTTGATTAAAATATTCAAATGCTACAATACAAAGCATCAAAGTTATAAGATTTATGAATACATATCCCATCTGGCATTGGTTGCCACAGTCTGCGGTTCCTAACTGCAAGTATATGAGTAAATCTGAAATTATAATTCTTCAGAGACCATCAGGATGACATAAATTTGCTAAAATCTGTAACACTACATGAAATACACAAGAAACATTGCATGCCTTAAGAGCAGTGCATATATACTCCATAACAGTTCAAATATAGGAAAACAAGTTAAGCCCATGATAATTTTTGCACTGAGGGATATAAATAAAATATAATACCATAAACAGAGACTGTCTTTTGGAGAGGTAGTTTCTTCTAAACCCACTATTTCATTTAAATGAAACGGAAATATAGTAATTCACAACTGCGGAACTCAAATGTACAGGAAAAACACAGACCCAGAAGATGCCTGCTGAAGAAGAAATAGTCCCCTGCGTGTGCCCTGTGTGGCGTGCACTTGCACTGCATTCAGGAGAGACTGCTTCTTTCTTCCTAAGGTGAACTTACCATGTAGTAAGAGAACTAAAACAAAACCACTGTCAAAGTTTTGCTAACCCAGTGTGCCAACACTCATATTCTCTTGCTAGTTGTAGTCTTGCACTTTTTGTGCCTAACGGAGCTTTCTGAAGCCATCTCATTTATATTCAAACCTGTCCAGCCAGCCTAAGGCCCACCCACAGAACTGGAGGTCCATAAGGTACTCCTCTAGCCAAGCAGCTTAGCGCCTCTTCCACTCTAGGCTCCCTCTTCTCCTCTCTTTTGACATCACTGGAAGAATAGCAAGCGAATGAGGAGAGCAAGAAGGTGAGATTTGGACGCCTATTTCGACATGGAAGGCTGAAAACTTTTCCACACTGCGGTCCGTGGAGCTCAACCCTGCCAATCAATGTCACGGGGACTTTCTGCACCCAGCGAGGTGGCCGGCAACTCCCAAAGCTGCTTTCTCTCTATGACCCAAGCAACGTACTGTGCTGCAATATGATATGCTTTCTGATGTAGACGCTTGACTTTGATGAACACTTCTGTGTCACAAAAAGAAATAACTAACATACCTTCCCTTTCTTAAGAGCTAATTCGAAAACATGACAGCTAATAACATATGCACCTCCAAGCAGAAGCTATTAATGAACCACTCTGGGTAGCCGGGTTTTCCTGTCAACTTTTCAGGCCTGAGAAAAGAGTAGGCAACCTCAGCCTTCTCCGTATGAACGATCACGGAGGTATTTGTCATTCACAGGCCCAGTTTCATCCACGGGTGAACTATGGATTGACCTGTGTGGATTGGCACACGGCATACGGCCAAAATCAAACCAGCACTTCAGCCTTCAGTTACAGAGAGGACAGTGAGACATCGTAAATAACCGGACCGAGCCAAGTGGTTAAGCAGCTAAGACATTCATTTTCCACTGGATTTCTTTGTAGCAAAGAAACAGCTAAATAAATAATAAAGGAGATTTTAGAGAAAGGCTTGAAAAATTAATGGAAATCTGAGTGATCAAGCCTGGAAAAGCCTGATGTGAAGCTAGCTGAGTAGTTTTGATCAAATCAGAATAGTCAGGAAACTGTTTCACACCAATGCAGACATCTCTGGGAATACTTTTATAGTGACACCACTTCGGCACACTTTATTAAACTTGTTAAGATACATTATAATCATATCTGACAAATGAGTAAGTTTGGATTTATTCCAAAATGAATCTACATATCACTATAGTTAATTTACATGCTGACTTAAAAATATGAAATTATGCAGTAGACGTAATTGCCTCCTGAAAGGTAAAGTATAGCAGCAAAATAAATAAATCAACCAATAAAATAATTTGCTTTCCAGATGATACAACTCTTAAACCTCCTCTGAACCCTGGCAACACAAGCAGCTCACGATGAAGGAAAAGAGCAATTCCACTTCACTTGTCCTATTGCTGGGTTGCAAAAGCTGGAGCTAATTAAGGGACGTGAACTTAGAGCAGAAAGCTTGACTCTCACTACTGCTTAAATATACAAAAGAAAAGCAATGACTATTTGTTGCTGATATTCAGGGGACTCCAGGTAGCACTGAATACTAACACTGCATTACTATTCTTTCTTCAACATCCTTTTTCTGGCTCAAACTTTAGCCAATTGCTTTGGCATTTCCTACACTGGGTCTCTCTCCCTCTCTCCCTCCCTCCCTCTCTTTGTCTGAGCTTTTCTTTTTCATTTTTGATACTTTCATCCTGATCAGCTCAGCCATTTCTGACACTGGCAGTGGGAGAGAAGAATTTTGCACATGTAAATAGTTCCCAGACTTTTTTTTGTTTTGAAGCCTGTTAGCATTTCCACACTTCCCACACATGTAAGCAGACACTCAAAGATTAACAAGCAAAAGAATCTGTTCTCACTGACTGAACTGGAGCCTCTCACAGCTCAAACTGTTGGATTTTGCTGACCAAACTTTACAAGAATTGTACCTCTGTAGGAAAGTAGGTATTAAATACTGTTTGTAACTACACAGGGCACGTTCCAGTACCACAGACTGAGTAAGCACATCCTGTTCTTTGGTAGTAAGGGTGGAGAAGGATTTTAATGATAATTGCTGCTACAAGATGCAATAAGGTATTTGTCCTAAAAGCAGAGATCTTTTGTCTCCTTGCACTCTGCTGGCATTCTAGCACCGCTGAATCACAAGCTAAAGAAAGAAAGAAAAGGAGAAGTCTGAAACTGGAGAGAAAGTGCTAAAAAGCTGACTTGTCAAAAGAAGAGGAATCTGATGGTCAGGAAGAAAACAGGATTAGTTAGTACTTATGAAGGATACAGAGCTGATGCTTGGGAGGGCAGAACCAACAAGGAGCTGATTAAGAGAGCTTAGGTTTTATAGTCAGTATATTCATGCTGAGGAACAGCACCGTAATCATAACATACGTGCACAAAGGGGCAAAATGCCAACAATCTGTTATTTCTTAACTTTTAAAGATATGTAGAATTTTGTTTCCCTTTTATTTTGTGTATGTTTGGTTGGAACATACACATGCCGAGAGCAGGTGCAGAAATGAAGTTTCAGTTTCTGGGAAATCCATATTTTCAACAAAAGTAAGACTGAATGAGGAAAGTAAGCCAAAACTTGAAAGCGTGTATTTATTGCCAAACTATGGCTTTTATAGAATGAAATGCCCAGTCCAAGGTACCAATCTACTTGCTGAACTGATCAGTGGTCACACTAGAGCAGGACATCCAAGCAACTTTGGCAGCTCTAGGTGGCTATGGATAAAATATCCGTGAGTTCCATGGCTATTCACCTCTGACTAGCACAGCAGATTTTTATTCTGACTATGGATCTTAATTTCAGTCTGCACCTGCCACAACTTCTATTACAGCTCATTAGGGATCTCCCACAGTCAGGAAATCTGGAGACCAGATGCCAAGCAAGTTGGCCAGCCTAGGGATCTAGTCTAGAAGCCATGGCTTATGAAAGCACATGGCAAGTGATCCCAAATACATGACCCCAAGAAGCTTTGGGGGCTTGGCAACCCATCTGCATTCATCTAGAGCCAGATAAGCAATTTAAGATAAAATGAAGTTTCATTATGAGCTCATAAAAAATGAAAGCACGTATGTGAAATACTTCCAATCCATCAATTTGGCAAATTCAACAATTGTAAAAGTCCCAAAATACAAGACCTGTGACTAGTACAACCATCTGGTAAATAAATACAAGAAAAAGTCTATTTTTCATGTTGTTCTCCTCCTTTGCTAGGTCATATCCTCCTAAATTCCTGAAAACTCTATCAACAGAATACAAACATCAGATCCCTCCTATGGGAAAACCCTCTTTATTGTAAAGGCAGCACTTACTACAATTTACAGTTTGCTCCCATGCTACACAATGCACATACAGCATGTTACTGTAATGTAAGTAGTATCAGTGTTACATTTTTTTAAAATCATACAAAAAGTGGATATTTATTGAGAAGAAAATCTGAACCTCTAACAATGCACAGTTGTTGGGGAATGACAGAGAAAATCATATAATATATTTCACTCTGGGACCTAGGAGTAAATGCTTCAAATAGAATGTACTTTCTGGATGATGAAGAACACGCAGAGCAGAGCCACACAGAGAACTAATGACACCGGAATACAATTACAATTACAACTGATCCAAAGACTGCTCTCCAAAAGCAAACATTTTTTAGAACTGCTTTGGGATCTATGTGGCAATTTAAGGTGGCTTCTTTAATGATGGAACTCCTGCAACAATGGGAAAAGCTCTGTGCCATAAACTTGAAAAATGCTTACTTCTCCTTTCCCATATAACACACAAGCATTGTGATTACCGCTCTACACTAAAAGGATGTTTCAATTTAAAGCTCTTCAATAGGCTGCCAGGAATGCTCTGCTCAATGATAAGTCTATTGTACAAGACAAGTGAGGAGAACATTACCCTTCTAAGTGGCCAGGAAAGTATGTTATTTACAGCCAAGTGACAAAACGAAAAGAAATGTGGAAAACGTCAAAGACAATCCAAGACCACAAGCATTAACAAATAGTCTGAGAAACCATGCAACTTTTTTTTCCCCTCTTGCTCTCCCCCATCCCATTGGTCTTTATATACTTTGAAGTTTAAAAGTGATACAAAATTTTCCAATGGAAGAATCAAAGCAAAAATGTCTCAAGATGATGTCTAGTCAAACAATGATAACCACCAAATGAAATATTTCAGGAGAATGCAGAGGGGGATGGTTAAAGATCACCTAAAACAAATTTGACACCTATCATTGATAAGGGTGCGTAGTAACATTGACTAAGGATGCTTCATGATGTTACAACTATTGCTATGTAAACGGACTCTGATGTACAGCTCCACAAGCAGTTGCACAGGCATGATCACATTGGCACAGCTCACACGACTGGAGTGCTACGCAAAAGAGGGGGTCTTGAGGAAGGACAGGAGGGGAGGGTGTGGAAGGGAGCCAAAGAGCAGCTCAGACACATGCAGCTTTGCTGCAGAACTGGTGAGAAGCTAGTTTAGAGCTTATGGGTAACGACCAGGGAACAGACAATCATAGGTGACGTGAGGGTGGGTGTCTGGTACAGATTAAGAAGACAAGGTAGATGAACCCTCAAAGATCTGGAGGCTGCCTCACGGTCACAGGCCCCGCTTCTCACTGGGAACATTAATGACTGAACATTTGCTGGAAGGGCGACACGGCAGGACACAACAAATCCAGGAGATTTCTGGAGAGAGTTAAGGAGAATTTCTTCACACAGGTGATGAGCCAGCTAACCAGGAGAGGCCCGCTGTTGGACCTACTACCTCATAAATAAGAAAAACTGTTTGAGGATATGGAAGTCAATGACAGCCTTGGCTGCAGAGACCACATGATGGAGTTCAAGATCCTGAGAGAAGTGAGCAAAACAAACAGCAGAATTACAACCCCGGACTTCAGGAAAGCCGATTTCAGCTTGTTAAGGGATCTGTTAGCAGATCACAATGGCAGACTGCCCTAAAGTGCAAAGGGGGCCAGGAGAGCTGGCTCAGCTAGAAGAAGGGTCTGGGAGAGTGAAACGTTTCAACAGAGGGAGGGTAAACTACAGACTGCTTCAGCAAATGGACACATACAAGTCCCTATGACTTGAGGGTGCGATACGACAAGAGAGATTGTCAGTGGCACTGAGAGGCCATTCCCACCATCTCTGAAACACTACAGAAGTCAGAGGAACTGCCCAATGGACAGCCCCAGAGCAATGTGCTTGAAGTCTTCACCACTTCAGCAGGGTGGGGCTAGATCAGATGACCTCTAGAGGGGCCTTCCAAAATACTCATTCGATTTTTTAAGATTAAACGGAAAATATTTTGGCAAAATACAGGGTTATTTAGAATATCAAGGCCAATTTTGAAAACAAAAACAAGAACTCACATGCATGAATGAGTCTTGCTTTAATCTTTCTTCCTAATGCATATGTATACTATGATAAATACAAAATACAAATATAATGCATTTGAGAGAGAGAGAGACTATAAACAAACATAATACATCTGTTAATAAAACCATATTTCTTGCTACAAAAACTGAAATGAAAACACACTGTACTAAAAAATACTCTCCTTCTTTTGTTAAATATCTTGGGCAACGCTTGCTATTGCGTTTATAAAAATCTACCACTGGCAACAGATTATAGGCCCAATACTCAATGTATAGAAAAAAAGACTTCTTTCACAAGTATTTTGTGAAACGCTAATCTCCTATTTTTCATTATGGTTTTCTCATGCAAAAATCTAAGCACTAGCTGAAGTAAAATGCATCTATATTATTCCAATGTCTTCACTGTAAATTGGATCAGACTCAAAGATCAGGAATGGTAAAAGAAGATTGACTAATCCCTCAACACATGTAATGAAAAAAGTCCTTATAAATTATTAATTGTAAAGATGCCTTACCTCACTTTCTCCAGACTTTGTGGTGGCTAAACTCCCTGAAAGACTGAGGAGAGGTAGAAGTTCATCCACGACCTGAAAAAAAAAAAAATCTAAGTTGTTTAGTGAATATTTACAAATAGTTTACCCATAGGAAATCTTTGACAGTCCATCAGGAACTTCTCTAAATTTTTCAGAGTCCATCTTTACTGTATGTTTTGCTTAAAGCTGAGCATAGTGCTCTGGCTTGGTGAGCCATCTGACCCACGGTCACTGTGTTCACAATAATACATGCCGTTCACTCTCACGAGGAAGACAGCAAATAACAAATGCTACTTCTCAGGTGGCCCTGACTTCGGAAGGAAGATATACAACTGACAACTGACAATTATTTCATCTTTTGTGCTCATTTCCCTCTGGGACACAAACAGTATCCACTGCAGAACATTAGTAAGCTGAAAATGTCTTTATTCTTTTGATGTCTACGCTGACCAAGGAATTTAATTACAGACGGGTTTTTTTGAATGATTTACATTTGTAAGCATCAAGGAGACAAGAGAGATGAGAAATAAAAATAAATGTTAATGTTGGTAACAAGAAAGTAGACATGCTGCATAACCTTTATAGTAACAAATAAATATTGCCCATTTTGTTTTAGAATTGCAATACTTCATCATGGCAAATAATCATTTGTCTTTTTAAAGTGACTAGAACAATAGCTGAGGAGTATTCTGGGAGTTCACCATGGCCTCAACCAAATATGGCATGTAAGGATGAGTGCAGTTTTAAGAAACTGTACAACTCTGGTGACTTCAAAGAGATATAAGCATGGACAAAGTGCATGTTTTAGCTGACCACAGTGACACTATTCACTTGTTTTAAAACTTTTTTGGATATAGATATGTCTAAGCAAAGTATGCTTCTCAGACCCCCTGTAAGGAAGACTGTTTTGAAGTACAAATTTGTATTTTGGAATACCCAATAATCACATCACTGCTATTCAAAATCTGCTTGTTAATTTTATCGTGCTAGCTTGTAACAGTAAGATCATTCTAAAAAAAAAAAAAAAAAAAGAAGAAGGGAGTTACTGATGAGTCCAATCAAAATGATCACAAACTGTGTTTTACATCACAGCGCACCTCTTTTCTTTCCCAAGCAGTTGCCATAGCTCCCAAGTCAGGTGGGGGGGGCACTAAGGGCACTAAGTGCAGTTGTCTAACGACAACTTCCATTTCACCACTCAGGAAACAGTTCATAAAGTAGTATCAAAGAAATAAAGGTATATTTGGATTTTAAAGAAAAAAGCACAATAAACAAACACAATAGTGTTTACTATTGCATTCAACTACAAGTACCAACACACTCGGTTTGCTACACAACTACACCTTCTCTTCAGGAAAAAGCAAATGCTAAATAAACAACTCCAGCCATTTTATGCTTCTTCATAAGACTTACCTACCGAAGTGAGAAGTCCCAAAAAAGTCGAGTAAAGTTGGAGAGAAACAAGCGGCAGAAAATGAAACTCTATGAGATTAACTGTTAGAAAAATGCTTAAATTTTGGTAGTCTAGTATCTCAAGGATAGTTTCAGGCACTTGCTTAGAGTAAGTATACACTTTTGCACTCTTCAGAACAAAGGCCTATACTGTTTTTTTTCCACTGTTGCCCAGTTTAAATAAACGCAACAAAGGGTCTCCCCCTAAATCCATCAAACAATTTCTCTTCTAGAGCTTTTTGCAATAGTTTTCCATGTGAATTGCAATGTGTACAGTATTGTTGATGATAAGTGTTGGCACAGCAGGAACTCCGTAATAAGCTGCATAGCAGTAAGCTATGCAGCAATTCACCACAGAGACAAAGAAATCTAGCCATGAAGTCATCTGTCTACACAAATCTAGGAAAAGCAGGGAAAATGACATCTTCACTGAGGCAAATAATGTTCCAAACACGCCAAACCATGTAAATCATTCCAGGAGAGCACGTGCTCATCTTCATGAGCAGACTACACACTGACAGGTAGATCATTCACAGCACTGCCAAGCATGTTAAAAGTTCTCCTTTCTTTTACTTGAGTTTCCAACACTATGCTTACCTCATATGGATGAGTTTGAGAAAGTAAAATAATCAAGCAATAATAACTGCTGTTACAGATTCTTCTTGTATTACATACTCAACATACATATTTTTCATCTTAAACAGAGCAAGACTTGCAGAAAGAGCTTTTGGTACTAACCAACTAGGGGATACAGTCCCATGTCAGTTAAGTCCAAAGCAATTCACACTAAGGAAAGAGAGTTAAACCACACATTCAGAGATGATCACTGAAACAAACTAACCTCGTTCAAAAAATAGATCTTTAAGTCACTGTGGCCAGCTCCCTGAAAAAAACAAAAACAAAAACAAAAACAAACTGTGTAATTATTATTACCTTATATCCAGGAATTCTCCTGGATTTAAATCCATGAAAGAATGGCATCTCATACTGCAGCCATTCTGGTCCCTCATCTCAAAAAAACATGAGAGAATTAGAAAAAGCACAGAGAGGGGGAATAAGGAGATTAGGGAAGAGAACACCATGAAAGGACTGACTAGGACGCTTCAGTGTGAAAGACAGGCATTAGAATACTACAAAGGTATGAAATCACAAACAACAGTGAGGAAAATAAATGTGGAATGAATGCTCATGGCTTCTCACAGTACAGAAACTAAGAAACCTTCAATACAATTATTTGGTGGCATACTGAAAGTCAAAAAAGAAAGTAATGCTTAAAGTAATTTTTAACAGAATACATAATTAAATTGTGAAATTCACTGCAACAAGACATCGTGGAACATAAGAATACTTCAAAAAAGCACGAGCTATAATTCCTAGAAGATTCTCCACCAGTCACAACCAAATGCAACACGTGCTTTTTGATGCCATTTCCAACTCAATATATCCCTGCCACTGTCTGCCAGAAGGTCAAAGAATAAACAGGGGAAGAATCACTCTGCACCTCCACCATTTCTAATACTGTTTTCCGCAAACATATAGTGAAAAATCTGCAGCTCCAGGTGTTATAAACAAGATATTGTGTATGACAACTCTCAAATTCATATGATCTCCTTTAGAATCCTGCAGGAAATCACAGAGTGCACTATATTAAGGGGGTTTTCTTTACATAGGTGAATTAATTAACTAATCAATCCAAGCTTAAGAGCGGAAGTGCTGAAGTACAGAAAGATTAACCGAATCTACCCCTTTCAATGATTGCTGTTTTCAGTGTTATGTATAACAATATTTGTTTCTAATAAGGGCAGACAAATATGACTAACTGATAAGATGCAGGCATTTTTATGAAGTTGTTTCTCAAAATAGGACTGAAGTCTCAAACTCAGTAACAAACTAAACTTCTCAAAATCCTGCTTAAACAATGAGCTACCTATTTTGTATGCTGGACAATAAAAGTTCATGCCATACATTTCTAAGCTTTTAATGCTGCAGGAAATGACAGCCACGACACATGAAAATATAAAAAAAAAAAAGCCAAGTACCAAATTATAAGATGTTGAGATGATTTATTTCTCTTCACTGACCCACTGGCAAGCTTGGCGAGTACCCTTCTGATTCCAGTTAACAGGAATTGATTTACCAAGTCTCTTCTTTTTCTGAGGAACTATAGAAACTAGAACTAAAAGACGGATCTATACTTACATTTAAGATCATGCAACAGCTATTGTAAAGAAAGCCTGTACAATTCCTAAAAAACCCAAACCATGCAACAATTACATGCCCCCTGCATAACAGTTCAAGCTAAAAGGATAGAGCACAACTACCTAGAAACATCATGGGTTTAAACAGTATCTTCCAAATATTCACAAAACCCTATGCTCATTTACCATGTATACAGTCATCTTATGAGCAACGCCTACACTATGGAAATATATAGGAGAATACTATCCTGCTACTACATTGACCTTGAAAGTGAATGAATGCAGAGATCTACAGTTACCAATGTTATAATCCTATCAGTTACACTTTTATCAAAACTGAAGGGTTAGCACCAATTAAGATTCTAGTAGGAGTTCAGTGTTCAAAAGGCATTTGGCTGTGGAAATCCGAACACAGAAGATCTCTGCCATGAATTATTTCTCGTTTACAACATTTGAAATAAAATATAATCATTTGAGCTATATTTAAATTACAAGAGTGCTAAAAAAAGGAGTCCTGAATGCCTAAAGAACAGAAGCACTGATGTAGTCCTTTTGATCCTAGGATCACAAGCTCCGTGAAAACACTTTCAGATACTTTATAAGTTGCAAATGCCTCTGTAACTGAAATGTTGCTTTAAAGAAAACAGACAACCACACACTAATTCAATCTGCACCGACAGCAACTCTCAGTTGATGTGGTCATAACCGCCATTTCCAAGTGAAGTTCTGGTCTGTAGCAAATCTGATGCTGCTCCAGAATGAGTATGTGTCATACCATAACAGAAAACAAGTTTGTTGGGCTGTTATACTCTGTCAGGCAGAGAATAACCACAGGTCTTTCCACCCACCCTTACGATGCAAATGACAGTGCAATGGACTTAGTACATATCAAAAGTTCATCAACTGAATTAAAAACATTTAAGTTACCGGAGAAGCCTCCAACAAATATAATAAGCTTTAAGATCTTAATGAGGTCTTCAAACCATAGATTATTATCTTATAAAAAACTTTAATGAGATCTCAATTTGGTGTTGGACACAACTGAATTAAACACCATCTGGGAAGTTACCCAGGTGGGTCTTTATGAAACTGTTCAACAACTTGCTTTCTCTCAATTCATATTATACACTACTTTTTCTGTCTAGGAAGTACCATTGACATGAGAAATCTCCTTGTTGCTAAACATACTTTGGAAAACGTTTTCTGATTGCTATTGCAATTTCTAATTGCTCTCGTTAGTATTCCATGTTTCAGATCACAGAATCACAGAATGACAGACTGATCAGGGTCGGAAGGGCCCTCTGGAGCTCCCCCATCCCACCCCCCGCCAGAGCAGGGGCACCTCCAGCAGTGGCACAGGACGGCGTCCAGGCGGGTTTGGGATGGCTCCAGAGGGGGAGACTCCCCCACCTCTCTGGGCAGCCTCTGCCACTGCTCTGCCGCCCTCAAAGGAACGAAGTTCCTCCTCGTGTTAAGATGGAACTTCCTATATCCAAGTTTGTGACTGTTCCCTCTTGTCCTATCACTGGGCACCACTGAAAACAGACTGTTCCCATCCCCTTGGCACTCTCCCTTTGAGTATTTATAAGCATTAATAAGATCCCCCCTCAACCTTCTTTTCCCTAGACTAAGATCTATTCTCACACTGCTGACAAACTATTTTAGCTATTAATTTAAAAACAGAAATGTATTGTTTGGCACTCTCCCTTTGAGTATTTATAAGCATTAATAAGATCCCCTCTCAACCTTCTTTTCCCTAGACTAAGATCTATTCTTACACTGCTGACAAACTATTTTAGCTATTAATTTAAAAACAGAAATGTATTGTTCCTCAGGAGATGGATGCCATTCTCGGTTTTTTTTGTGTCCTAGAAAACTATGGTCTTGATACTAACTAATCCTATGTTACTGATGATTAAACATACCAAAAATCGTAAGTAGGTAGTTTGAGTTAAAACTATTCATTACTACTAATGCCATGTGTCCTCAGTATTTCCTAATCCAAACAGCTATTACATATTAAATTGATACTTTAAAGATTAGAACCCTATATTCTATATATTTCTGTCAAGTCTCTTAGCAGAGCTCCCCACTAGTACTTTAGTGTACACTTGCTTTAAAAACAGTCTTTTAAGGCTGCAAATATTTACTCATTAATTTTCAATCTTTTCAATTTCCCTATTCTGTTTTCTCATAAACTACCTTCCTTGGGAATCCCTAAGGAATACCTCCTTACCTCCTTCCCATCAGTAGATCTAATTGGGGAATGTTCTTCTCTCCTAAAAAAAAAAACAAAACCAAAAATCCCAAAACTCAAACCAAAACACCAACCCAACCAAACAAAAACAAACCCCAACAAACCATCAACACCACGCCCCCACACCCCACCCCACCCCCCATTCACTAACATCTTTCAGGTAATTATAATAAAATGCTTAAGATAACTTGTTCTTCCAAGGCATGTCCACAGTTACTAAGCTGACCAGACCCGGGAGATGAGACCTACAACAACAGTCTCTAAAACACACAAGAACATCAAGTTCTTTAAGTTTCAAGTAGGAAACTGGATGCTCCTTTGGAGCGCTTTGAAAAAAAATTTAAAAAATCAAAGATCACAGAATCTTCAGAGTTGGAAGGGACCTCTAGAGATCATCCAGTCCAACTCCCCTGCTAAAGCAGGACTGCCCAGAGCGCATTTCTCAGGACTGCATCCAGGTGGGGCTTGCAAATCTCCAGAGAAGGGGACTCCACACCCTCCCTGGGCAGCCTGTGCCACTGCTCTGGCACCCAAACCGTAGGAAGTTTTTCCATTTATTTGGACGGAACTTCCTACGTTCCAACTTGCGCCCGTTGCCCCTCGTCCTGTCACTGGGAACCATTGAAAAGCCTCTGGCTCCATCCTCCATCAACCCACCCTTTAGATACCTGTATGCGATAATAAGGTCTCCCCTCAGCCTTCTCTTCTCCAGGCTAAAGAGTCCCAGCTCTCTCAGCTTTTCCTCTGAAGGGAGATGCTCCAATCCCTCAATCATCTTGGTTGCCCTTCGCTGGACTCTCTCCAGCAGTTCCCTGTCCCTCTTGAACTGTGGAGCCCAAAACTGGACACAGTATTCCAGTTGTGATCTTACTCTACTCTACTAACTGTCTGTACAAAGAAACCACCTTTAAATTTTTCAGGATCATAATGAAGAACACAGTGAGGAAGATGCATATCCTGTAAACATCTAGGAGGAGACTAAAATGTACTGACAAAAAAAAGATCCATATGTGGTATAGTTCAGTCACCACAAAATTTGTGAACGAACTTTTATATTGATTGAAAACAATAATCTGCACTCCTCTGCCTAAGCGTGGTCCATTTTACAAGGAAATGTAACAAGCCAACTCCTCACAAGCAACAGAAAAAATTAAATTCAAAATTACGTAGGGCATTTGACTTTCCAATTAAATGCTTGCTACCGTCTGGATTTGATAAGGTGCAGCCACTCACAAATGATACTTGTAATGGATGTTACTTGTCAACATTTGGTCACTTCTTTCTCCAAAACCAGATGTCTAAGTAGTTGAAAAGATTGTGAAGGAAAAAAATCAACAAAAAATTAAAAAAATCAGTAAAAGAAGCTCCTTCATTCTCTCCTCTCTAAGATTTGAAGTGAGAAAGTGAAGAGTCATTAAATATATTCTTTCCTTGGCTGGTATGCAAAACTTCATGGCAATGGAGTTCAGTCAGCAAAATGAATATAAATTCATAAAACAGATCTGCAGTGTAGATAAGAGAGCTACAGTGAGAACCAGAGAAGGTAATTTTGCCTGGAGGATAGCACAGAAAAGAAAATATATGTCAAGCTCAGAACAGATGTTAGAAAGCTTATCAGGAGATTAAGCTGGTGAAACGGCCTGAAACACAATACCTTCCTACATCTTGTAAGACGCCTAGCAAGACGCATCAACACCAACCAAGTACGTGTGAGGAGAAAGGGGAAATTTTCTTTTGTTGTTTCCACATCCTACATATTCCTTAACCTATCATGAATCTATGCTACTGCTTCTTAATAAAGAAGCTACCTCTCAAAGCGTATCAGCCAGCTCTTTCCATCCCCTTCCCCCCCTGTGTAATTCTGTCTTCCTCTTAGGGACTGCACTACTATAACACTAGCTCTAGATTCCCTCTCCTCATTGATGAATGATCCTAGTCTGGTGCAATGCTTTCCTTTTTGCAAGAATTCCACAACATACTGGAAGGTACAGGCTAACTGTACAACATCAGAATGAAGAGAGCAAAAGCGTGCATGAACCCATAAGAGTTTGCAGCTCCTTCTCTAGCAGCCTATTGCTGGAAACTCCAAAAAGCACGGTGGTAGGACAAGGAATTTCCTCCTCTCCCGTCTCCTACATTGAATGTAGAATTTGGGCTTTCACATCAACACTGGACTTTCAGGCACCACGTTAATCACATAAGAATACAGAAGAATACCTTTGTTTACTTACATAATTCTGAGACTAACTGTCATTCCTACTGTACTAAACTTTCATCAACCAATTTAATTTCTCTTCTTTGGTAACCTAAGAAAAGCTAGTATTGATGACACCAGATCATTTCAAGTAGTGGGTAGGTGTGTTTAATGTACTGCTTTTCAAAATATAAAAATTAAAATATTAAAAATTATCTTTTTAAAAAAAATCTTCATTCTGCATAGCTAATTTCAATTTAAAGTTTTTGCACTGCATTTTCAACTTTTGTTTCTATCTTTTTCACACTTAACCCAACATTTTCACACTTGCTCTAGTAAGTATAATTGAAATTTAAAGTTTTTGAGAGCAGAATCTCTAATTAAGTCTGCATAAATTAGGCAATATAACGTGGAGACAATCTTTTTTGAAGACTGAGAATCAAAATATGCATAAATGAATGGATAAAGTAAAAGCAATTAATACACAATTCTGTGGGTTTTATAGTATAATACTAAAAGCTACTGTTGTAACATTGTAGACCTGCTACTTCAAGAGATTAGGGAATTGGCCAATAAGAAACCCATCCAACAACTCAGCTGTTTTTTCATCAAATTATATTAAAATACATTTTCATATGGTACCCTGAAATTCTTGTGTATCAGCAGTTGAATTATTCTCCTTAACCTATAGGCAAAGTAACAGAGACAATCATTTTGTCAACTGACAAAGCAATCCAACCCTATTACTATGCTAAACTTTCTTTTTTTACCTTTGAGCTTATTTGTATCATTTTCCTGCTTTTTGAAGGTCAGATGGTCAAGTCAGCTCCAGAGAACGGTTGGCTTCTTGGCTGATGATAAGTTCATAAACACCACAGCTATGAGCAATTCCATCTTGGACAGGATTTGCTCATGATTTCATCACTTCCCAGCTGAACTACATAATGTGATATACTGGACCATGATGAAGTGAGTCGTCCTTGGTTAGGGAACGTGTCTAACACTTAACAGTGTAGCGTTAAGTGTTGTGGAAGCATACCAGATGTGTTCAGGTGTCCAGTCAAAAAAAAACAAAACCAAAAAACAAACAACTGAAAACCTACTACAAAACCCAGAGACTTCCTAATCATCATATCCAAATATTTTTTGTCTCCTACATCAAAGTGCTCTGTCACCTAGTCCAAAGGCATCTAAAAGACTCCCAGATGTCCAGGATAAAGACCATGGTAAACAACTTCTGGCACACCTAGAAGAGCTCTGTAACAAGTTCAACTATATGTGTGACAAAACCTTCAAGGTAACTCTCCCAGGAAATAGGCACAATCCCAAATCTCACTACACTTTGCTCCAAGTGCAAAAAATATATCTTTACCGGACCAAAACACTCTAACTTCAATGAGACAAATCAAAAACCCAATAAAAATAGGAACAAAATACCTCATGCCAAGCAAAAGTCTTTTCACAAATGCATTTAGTGAAATGACTTATTTGGCCTGAGATATTTTGTTCTTGTTTTTATTGGGTTTTTGATTTGTCTCTTTCAACAGTCAGTAGAAAAGATCAACCAACCCATGACAGACCACTCATTGTTTAATGGACCTGCTGGCACTTCAGGACACCACTAATTACTGTAACACGAAGAATCTGGTCAGACCTAGAGTAGATGTTTAGAATCACAGAATAACCACCATTGAATGTGACTCTCTCGATGTCTTCTGGTCCATCCTCCTACCCAAAGGCTTTTTGCAATCTTAAGATTTTTCTGTGGTCTTCACTTCTCTGTTTTAGATTGCATTGCACCAGCTCACAGCCATTTTTGCTTAGCTGTGGTGGACCCAACATTGCTCTCTACAACTACCTGAAAGGAGGGTGTAGCAAGGTGGGGGCCAGTCTCTTCTCCCAAGTAACAAGTGACAGGACAAGAAGAAATGGCCTCAAGTTGCACCAGGGGAGGTTTAGATTGGATATTAGGAACAACTCCTTCACAGAAAGGTTTATCACACATTGGAACAGGCTGCCCAGGGAAGTGGTGGAATCACCATCTCTGGAGGTATTTAAAAGACGGGTAGACGTGGTGCTGAGGGACGTGGTTTAGTGGTGGTTTTGGCAGCGTTAGGTTGATGGTTGGACTCGATGATCTTAAAAGGTCCATTCCAACCTAGACAGTTCTATAATTCATGAAGGAAAACACGAGACTACCCATGGAAAGGCATGCCATAGTGCAATGCCACCAAACCCAAGCTGTCCTCTACAGAACGCAATGGACATATGCACGCATTCACCAATCAAATCAAAATGGCTCTTCCCTGTAATCTCTAATGAACTACCCTCTAAATGCTACCATTTGTCACAAATGTCAATACAGGTGGCCATAGAGAAAAAGCAAGGTTTATTCATTTGTTTCATTACTCCTCCTTAACACACTTGTCCGTAGACTTGCAACCATGCAGCACGCACCAGAAGGAAATAGCGAGAAAGGCTGATGCAGCAGCTGAAGCATCCCAAGCACTGACATACGCTTTCTCTGGATTCTAACTAGCACAGTCAGATGATTGGCCGTTAGCCCCAAGTTTTCCTTCTGCTGCCTACACAACCCCTTGGCCTTTATTCTGCTCTTCCACTCTTGCCCTCCATTATCCTCTTCATTCTACTCCTATTTCTCCTGAGTTAAACCATCACCCCTCACACAGCAATTTCTACTCCTCTTCCCTGAAAAAGAAAGTAGTTCTAGAGAAAATACAGTATCTAACCATCACATTATTCGCTCCTAGATACAATATTTCTTTCACTGTATTATCAATTTTCACTGCAAACTCTTTGATAAAAGGATTACCTGTTGATCTCTGTACCATGTCTTCTGTAATAGGTATCCACTAATAGCTGTTTCCTTGGCATTAACATCACACATAACTTGCTGGCAACAATAATAAGTTCCGTGGGATTTCAGTCTGACCCACATCTCCAGAATTAGATCCTTACTTGTGATTCACTCTACTAGACATAGCTATTACCCCCCAACTACCTCAAATGTAGAGTTTATTTTTAAAAGCTTTTCAGTAACACACAACTATACTGTCTTATCTACCTTATTTTAATGGACGGTGTTTGTAAGAACACTTTACATTCATGAACCTCACAAAAAGCAAAATTTACACCTTCACTCATACGTCTACAGAAAATTTATCTTAGATTGTTTAACTGCCTTCATGGAATGTTACAGCAATTTTATTGTGAAATAAAAAAGTTCCTACATAAGCCAGGAGGACACTCTACATTCTAAGATTTGAGCTCTGCTTAATAATTGACATTTTCTATTCAGTTGTTCGTTGAAAACTCAAGTTTTAGATACCAAAGAACTCAGTTTTGAATTAAAACAGGATCCCTGGAGAATTTAATAGCATACTTCCCATAGTTTAGAGTTTCTGAACAAGTCAGCTTTTATCAGCAATAATTGAAGTTGCCAAATTCAAGAACAGAACTGATGTGGCTACACACTGTGAAACCATTTAGTGACAGCACAAATACGGTACACTGTAATTAGTTAGCTAACTGTTGTTACAAAAAAATTGTGCAGTGTATTGCCACCTCTACATAAATTCCAAAGAAGTGCTTATGTTGTACATTATTTCTAGAGTCATCAAAATTAAGTGCTTCAGTTTGCCCATCTGTACTTGTAATTAATTGATTCATAACTTTTTGTAACCAAACAAAGATACCTGAAATGTCTTGAAGGAAAACACTATGTGCTATTGAAAGATCATTATTCAAAATCTCCAACAGTACCATCATTTGAAATTTCAGATTTTCAGTTACTGTGACACGTGAAAAAACACTCTGGAGGACTACCTAAAGAATTCTTTAGAAGTAATTTTAGTTCCCATCAAGTACATGATGTTGCTTGCCTTAAGCTATTTCAGAGCCACTCTCATTTAGCGAACATTTTTTACTTCAAAGAACCGAGGTTTACAAGAGGTCTCCCCCTCGGTGCAACTTCACAGGTGCAAAGGTGGAGAAAAACGAGCGACTACCGAAGAGAAGAAAAACAAAACATGTTTTCATACAAAACTCTCAAAAAAGAAGGCTATGAATATACTTTTTGACTTTTGACTTACATTCAGTATATACTACTTCACTTAAAACTTCAGTCTAGCCTTTCTCCTGCCCATGAAACTTAAAATACGCACGGAGGAGACATATACACACAGAAAAAAGCAAGAAATAGACACCGTATTTGTTGCTTCAGAAACTTAGCCATGATCACAAAGCAGTCTGTTGTTCTACATGTAGCAGTATTGCTCAAAACTTTAGTCTCTAGTAGTCAAAACTAGAAGACATAAGGAACTATATTAGCAGGCATATAAGGGATATTATACCAGCAATTTTCATTAGTCCAATTTCTTCACATGCAGCAAAGCAGTGTATATCAAGGAAACCTACAAGAAAAAAAGAAGTGATGGGGATCTTCTTCCCATGATTTTTAATGTGCAAAGATGAAGTTCCATATCTATGCAAGTCATCTAATACTTCAGGTGGTGTTTTTTTACAAATTTAGGTGTCCTAATTTATAAAGTAAGGGAACTAGTTTATAGTACACAAATTCAGAGCATCTTATTTAGTATCTTCTTTGCCTGTTTCTTTTCATCTCTCACTTGCACAGGTATCCAATTAGGATTCAGTCATTTAGGCAGTTTGAAGACTGCCAGCTGCTCCTGTTAAAAGGACAATTTGAAGCAGATTGTTACTTCTTGGACACACTCACTTTAACTTTTAAAACTAGATTCCTCTCATGGAGCAGGAAGCAAATCATGAGACACGGCATCTTTGTTCATCTCTCTGACCCTCTCCTCCATCAGCTCCTGATGCCAAAACTCTCCTCGTAAACTTTACTTTGGACCACACTTCATGAGATTGTTTAGGTGGGGGCTGAGGTTTCATACCAGCCTCCTTCATTAAGGATGCCTTGTCTCTTGTACCTTGCTTTCAGAAGCAAGAAAATCTCCAGAAGAGGCAGACTATTTCTAAAAGGGCTGACAGTCTTGTGCCTTTTCTTGACCTAAAGACTTGCTGCAGTTTCACACCTCTGCTTCTGAATATTCTGAAATAATCCGGATTTGAAGTGAATGGCAGCAATTACACTCAATCCACAACAGAACTACTGGATATAAGTTTAGGCACATGCACTGGATAGTATGCAGCTATCAAAATCCACCTCAGGGATGCCACAAGACTTGCTGTATACGTGTAGACTGTGTATGCAACAGCTATTTATCCCAGGTTCCAGGACATCAGGAAGCTGAGCAGAGCTCCAAACCTGGCATGTAGAATCACTAAACAAAAGACCAAATATTGCATGTAAAGAAGGATACAAAGAGAAGAAGAATTTAACAAGTAAAACTTGAAATGGATTGAGAACTAGTCATCCGTGTGCTCCCCTATGGCAACTGAGCCTGGGGTATTAGTAGAGCTTCTACTAACACCTTTTCTCAGTGCAAATTAATATTTTAAAAGTAATCATGCAGACTGAAGAATTTTGGAGGCAAAGAACACATTCCTGTATTTTGTACAGTATTAATGCCAGTAAGATTTGATATGGCTTCAGGTAATACTAGAAATCTACACTTAAAAAACCTGGCCACTCTAGAACACTTCCCCCGTGTAGTTTCATATGCTTCATCACCGCATTTGTTCACTGCAATCATTACACAAACAGAAGGCAACTTCAATCCATTTGGAAGAAACTTTCCATAACATCTCAGAATGGCACTGCATATGTGCACCATATATACTCATATTTCTGGAGAGAGGTTGACATGGGGTTGAAATGCAGTAAATACACACTACAGCTCGGAGAAATGACTGCAGGACAAGCCCTATGTGGACTTGCTTTTATGTAATAATCCCAGTTAGGGGCAAAGTGTTCAACTACCAGAAACCTCTCCTGTAACAAACAATAATGGAAAATGCAGGCTTGGTGCAGAAATGTAAAATAATTCATACTGATTAATTATGACTACAGTTAAAAAGCTTTGCTATCAAAATAGAGAAAAACTTCCACTTCACTTTCAATGATTTCCAGCTCCAAAGACCAAATGCTGTTTTGAAAAAGGTAAAAATGCCTTCAGCCATTTCTCAACCATTCAAACACAGTACATGTAAAATAACATTGTTCAGAACTCTCCATTGGAAATGTCATTTGAAATGGACAGATGATCAAGAAGCCTCTTCTCTGTACAATTTTTGTAGCCTGAGATGATTTGGTCGGGAAAAAAAAAAAAAAGGCAGAAAATATTTGTACTTACACAGTACTCATTTGTACTGAAGAGTAACCAAGTGAAATTCTTCCTGCGTTTGTGGTGCATTTCTCATATGCATTATACATGTTTTTCCACACAAATAATCTGAAACATTGTTTTTAAATTCAGTCAGAGAATGGTGTCATAGTGTACTAACTAAAACATAATCAGTTAACTACAGGATTGCCTGTATTTATTACTATGGTTTAGCTTATAGAGGAACAGATGGTTTCCATGTGCTCCCAATCAAATACTCTGAACTGCTTATTTGATCATCGGCACTAGGTTTTCTGATTTAAATAATTGAGCGTTAGCATTCTGTACTTCTTAAATTTGACCTGCTTCTCTCAGCTCTTTTGACTTGTGGCAATTGCTGTTGGCTGATGGCCAGCAGCCTTTTCCTCAGACTTCGAGAATAGTTAATTCAGCAGCGAATTAAAAACAGACACTCTGTATTCCTTAGGATAACACAGTCTAAATTCTGTTCTCCAAATAATCCCTATAGATGCATGCAAGCACAATTAATAATTCAACCATTAACCAAAACCGAAAGACTTGTTTAATCTCATTTAACACTGTACAGTCTTATGACACATAAATGACTGGCTTTAACCTACTGTTTATATAATTCTTTAAAGAGCAAATTCATTTAAAATACAAATACATAATTTACACAGAGACAAATAACATTTAAAATCTACCTTCTATTTCTCTTGTCTATTTGTTTTAGAGCCAATACTTGTTGTAAAATCATTTTATTACACTGTGCATCTTAGGTTACTTAATTGAAGTAAAAACGTACATTAGTGAGGT
Organism: Charadrius vociferus; assembly: GCF_000708025.1. Classification (NCBI taxonomy): domain Eukaryota; kingdom Metazoa; phylum Chordata; class Aves; order Charadriiformes; family Charadriidae; genus Charadrius; species Charadrius vociferus. Next base: position 3,522,847 of record NW_009649588.1, read on the forward strand.
TTTTAACTGTTACTCATTGCAAAGCAGCAGCACACAGTTTTATTTTGGGTTTAGTTTGCAACTACCACTGAAGCTGGATGTTATATCAAGATAATATAAATTCTCTTGCCTAGCAAGTGCAAAGAAATAAGCATATTAGTATTGTCTGATTACTGAACGATGGAAATGTATGTTTTTAATTACCCAAAACACGGTTTGGCATATGCTCCCTTTTGGGAGAGTTTTCCTTTAAATAAAAGGGTTAAACTTCAGGGGAATATTTAGCATAAAGCAGGGTTAACTTAAACATTATAGTCAATGTTAAAAACGAAAAAGAGCAAGAGTGCAAGAAAGAGCACATGAGAGAAAGAGTGCAAGCACAAAAAAGAAAACGTATTAACATAAATCTTAGTTCCTTATAAATATGTACTGAAGGGTCTTCTGCAAATGAAAACACATATAACTGCACCAATGCATGCTTGCCTAATGGTGGAATCTTCTACGTAATCTAGAACATCAAATTAAAAGACTAAGTTTGAGTTCTTTTTTTAGTTTTCTAGTTTGGTCTGTAAAGCTGAGGCCTGAAGAAATTTGTATTATGTTAGATCGCTCACTGGCTATATAATATTCTAACATCTAAAACCTCTGATGGATAAGTCAGGTCAAGTAATTTCATAGAACAGAATGAAAACTACTAGGTTGTTTTTCGTCTTTTGTGTGTGTGCAGTGAAACAAAACCAAATACAGGTAAGGATAGGAAGGACCACTGAGTTAGTTCATTGCTCCCACCCTCCCAGTTACAATAGTCAGGAATTCGCCTCTGTATGCCAGCAAAACATCTTCAGAGCCAAGCAAGGAAAGTAACAAAATTAAGAGTTTTTAAGTGCTTCTAAATGTAAAAATGATGCCTGACGGCCACACAGGAAAATGGGAGTGAGGCAGGGGAGAAGAGAGAAAGAAATACAGTGAGAAGCAATGCGTCCAGACAAAAGATGGATACACTCTAACTCCGCACGCTCTGGATTTTAGGTGGTCAAAGAGCAGAAAGTTACAGTACATAAAACAGGAGTTTCTGCAAGGGGAAGGGGAATAATAGTAAAAAGGGCAGTATTACCAGTGCTGCCAAAAGCAACAGCACAATCAAGGAGGAGGAGGAGGATTCCATATGCCAGAAGGATGTAGAGCCAGATTTTCAGAGATACTTCAGTACCTAACAAATGTTACCGAGTGCTTAGCTGCAAGACATGTTAACAGTTGATTACCCTCATTGATTAAAGAGCCATACAGTAGTTAAGTCTAAATTCCTCAGCGACCTAATAGGGTATTTTCAGTCACATACATTTTTCAGCTATTTTCCACCTAACCACATCTAGTATCTACAGGGTTTGGCTATATTCATCTAGTCCTGACCAGACCCTCAAATTTTCCTAAATGTTGCAATATTTAGGTTTAGGAATGCCTACTCAGAAGGTATATTGACAGTCTGTAAAATATTAAAAACCTCAGATAGCATGGGTTCTTGCAGTCTTTCCAGTTTCATCTGCCCAAAGCCTCTACATTTGAGTTTATGATTTGGTTTGATTTTCTGCTAATTAAATAAAGAAAATGAAAAGAATAACTACTTAAAACAACTGGGGTAAAGCACTTACATGAGTTGAGGTAGGATGGGAAAGCAAGTCCCTGCTCCAACTTATTTAGAGCAGGATGTTGACTATATCATCCCAAGACCTCATTCCCAGGCTATGGAACATTGTAGGGATGCTCTTACTCAAAGTTTTCCTATTTCAGACTGTAAAATAATAAACTAGTTGCTAAGAAAAAATCCCAGAAGAGACATCCTCTAGCGGTGAGGTACTTTACAATGGTCAAATAGAAAGAACACCTGTCTGCAGCATACAAAACAAGAGTGAAATCAATATTGTACGTAAACGTACTTGATTTCAAGTATGCTTGACAAGTTGGCACCAGCACCAGTAGAAATTTAAGCATGAAGGCCTAAGTAGGAGACCTTAAGTTGTCAGAGTTTGGAGATGTATCCTTTGACTCAAGCACCGTGCCTTCCAATATTTTGCATTCCTCCAAAGTAGGCCACCAATTTCACTCAGCCCTCAAGACATTAGGAGTCGAAAGTACCACAGACACCGTATCTACTTTTCTGTCTCCAGACAGCGATAGGAGGCAGGACTTCAGTCTGTTCCTAGATACTTTGCAAAGAGCACGTACCTCAAAATTTTGGCCTGGGGCCAGGCAGATCTACGAAACTGGCAAACTCTTCACTGCTTTTGAAGACCACAGAATAAAGATCAGATAGAATATTGTTAAACGCCTTAAAATGAATGGTTACAATTCAACAAAAAACAAAACAAGCTGAAGAGCACAGAAGTGAAGTTCAAGGGAAGATAAATTACAGAAGGAACACCGAATAAAAATAGAAGGTAAAGAGTATAGCTGACTGCCTGAGAAACAAAGGGGGCTTGGAGGTCTTTTGGGGTTTATTTTTCAAGGTAATTAAAATACGTTGGTTATATAAGAAATTCCTACTAACTTCAAAAGTATGCATATGCTCGAAGTTCTCTGCAAGACCAAAGCCTAACAATATAGAGAAAATAAACACCTTGATCATTACCAAATGGAATTTCTGTATTCGGTGTTACTTAATTTCATAAATAATTAATCATAATTAAAGTCACTGGATGGCTTTTTAAAAGTAGTTAGTTGTTAAGATGAGTGGCAGTTTTCCTTGCTGTTGATAACACCTAATGATATGTTGCAGGATGGAAAGCTACATTAAGAAATCCAAAAATACCTTCTCTGTACTCACCACATTACATAATTCTAAGTTTTCCTTTCCACAGACATCTTACTGGTACTTACCACTTAAAGAAGGCTGATGGATGTCAAAGGCTTTCTAAGGATGCTTTTCAGATAATTTATTCAAAGGTTTATTCAAAAGATTTTTAGGTGTTGCTTGGGGTTTTTTTTCCCCAACTCTACACCTCCAACAAACACAATCAGCAAGCTTCAAGATGCCAGCCAAATTACTGCAGAATTTCATTAATTTATATCTGCCTCTAAATAAAAGACAGAATTACCACGTGCAGCATTTAAACTCAAGTCTTGGATTATGATAAACTGTTGGTACAGGAAAAAGTATCTTCACTTGTTTGTGCTACAGAAAAAAACATCTACAGAGATACTGAAGAGGCCAACAACGCAAGAGAAAAGTGGGGTCAGCCTCGAATAAGAGAATTCAGTATACAGACATTAAATTCGAAATCGATTTACATAGTCACCACTCACACCTCTGAAAGCCACACTGCAGCCTTGCAGCCCGCCCAAAGTAGGGATACAGAGCCCAGCTTCCAAACCCTATCTTTCTCGTTTCTCTTACCAGTGTTTATGCCTTAATCCTACAACACTGAGCATATATACTTAGCTTTAAGCAAACAAGGAAAGTTCCTTACTGATGTGCTCTGTGTGTCTCTTTTTTACTAATTTTAATTATAGAGGTCTTTGTTGCATTTAACTACTCCTATTTTGTGTGACAAAGTAATTATTAACGTTGTGATTAATCCTTAATAGAAGAAAAATAGAATATAATATTTCATCTAGATTTCTACTTCATTTTCTTCCTTCTGGTCTGCAGCATCTCTGGTCAGTTTCCCCTCCTTATGAAGGAAAGGGAAAAATTAAAAGTTTGCAAAGCTGATTACCAACGTTTGTTATTTCTCTTGGAAGGCTATCATTAATTCCAGTGAGAACTTTGCTTTGAATTATCCATAATTTAGTATTTTTAGTCCGTACAAATAGAGCATAGCAATCTAACAAAAGAGTTACTGGCTAAAAGTTTTAAGCCTTACTTTTTCCTGGATCTGTAAAGAAATGCACCATTTCCATGAAAGCTGAGTTTCCATTTGTTCACAGTACCTTCAGTTAACACTGATAGGATTAAGCACTTAAAATTCAGGCTACTTTTAGGTCTCAAAAAAACCGTATGTAGAAGCCAGACTTTGAACACTTTTTCCTGTAGAGAAAATTCTTCCAGAAGTGCATCATTTTGCACATTAAAATGCAGTAAGAAGAATAAACATGAGAGTTCTTGAAGGACACTTCAGGTACTCCACTGTGGATGGTTACACAAACAGGCGGACTGGCCTGTAGTTCCTGGGTCCTCCTTCCTCTTCTTTCTGAACAGAGAAATGACATTTGCTTTCCTCTAGTCCTCGGGCACCTCTGCCAATCTCCATGATCGTTCCAAGGTTATCAAGATCGGCCTCACAAAGACATCAGTCAGCAGCCTTGCTCAGCACTTGTGCATGCACCCCATCAGGGCCCACTGACTTTTGTATGTCCAGTTGCTTAAACGTTCCCTAACCTGAGCCTCCTCCACCACAGAAAAGACTTCCTTGCTCCAGACTTTCCCCCTGGTCTCCAGGGTCTTGGATTTCTGAAGGCCAGTCTTGCTAGTAGAGACTGAGATGAGGAAGGCATTCGGTACCTCAGCGTTCCCCACATCCTGTGCCACCAGGGCCCAGGCCTCAGTTCGGCAGCAGGCTCCTGTTTTCCCCAGTCTTCCTTTTGCTTCTTATGTATTTATAGAAGCCCTTCTTGTTGCCTTTGTCAACCCTCACCAGATTTGACTTCAGGTGGGCTTTGGCTTTCCTAACCCCAACTCTGCATGCTCAGACAGCTTCTCTATATTCCTCCCAGGAATACTCATCTTTGCTTCTGCCTTCTGTGTATTCCCTTTTCACGTTTGAGTTTTGCCAGCAGCAACTTGTTCATCCTCCTGGCTAGACTTCCAGCTCATTGGGGTACAGTGCTTTTTAGCTTGGAGGATGTGATTTCGAATATCAACCAGGTTTCCTGCAACCCTCTTGCCACAAGGGCCCCATCCCGTTCTGCTATGGCCCTATGCATGCTCCCTGGGAGCAGATCCCTGAAGAGGCCAAAGTCTGGTCTCCCAAACAGGGCTTGAAGGTTTCTTGTCTTCAGCAAGGAGGTGATTCTGTAAGTGTGGGATTCGCCAAGACATCCCCACTTCCCCCCAACCTCCATGCTTAACATCAAAGGACTATATGTGTAGCAACTAATGCTACATCAATAACACTTCAAAATAAGATCTGAACCACCTAAAATATAATTACTTTCTCACTGAAGCCAGGTTTACCATAAACTTTGACAAGACCAATGTTGCACCCCTGTTCCATGGAGGTCTCCTGATACCTACAAAAGTAACTGAGACTTGCTGTTCTTGCACAGTAGAATGAAAGCAATAACCATCTTGGACTAAGGGCTAAAATAAGCATCCGAACTACATCAATGGTTGTCCTTTCAGTCACTTCCGAAGAGGCAGACTTCATGCCTACCTTTTCTTGTAAAAATTTAAGACATGAAAGAACTAATCTGGAATCTACATGCAGGTAGACCATTAGCTGCTACCACACACATGATTTAAGTGCAACTTCTGTCTCAGAAATACAAAATACTGGTGATTAACCCAATCTGGGAGGCCACGCAAGATGAAGGACTGTAGGAGAATGAAGGAACAGTAGTTAACTTGGTAGTGTTAGGTTATCGGTTGAACTTGATGATCTTAAGGGTCTTTTTCAACCTCAATGGTTTTATGATGCTATGATTATACAGCACTCCTACTACCTATGTGCTTCCCTGAGGACCTTACATTGCCTACTGTTAGACAGAATTATCAGAATAGGCTGATGTCTGCCCTGACCATGTAAGAAACCCCTGAATTCAGTCAATAAATGAAAGCGACTCTTAACAAGGTATGTTGAAACCATTTCTAAAACCCAGGCAGAGTGCTAAGACACATCTCCCTGCGTGGATGGGACCGCATCCTGCCTCTCTGCTGCCTCACCCTGAGCCCAGCCTGGTGCCTTAACAGGAACAGTCTTCTTCCATAGCTAGACCCAGTTCTGTTACCCCTTCAGAGGGCAGCAGAACTATAGCCCATCCTTGCAGCTCTCCAGACTAGATATACATCTACAAAGCCCATGATGTTACACTGTACAGTGCTTTTGTTAGCACTAAATAAGCTAACTGCATCTACCTTAGCAGAACAGAGCTGAGAAGACTAAAAAGTTTCTGTGGCTGAACCGATTCCCACACATCATCTCAGGCATACAAACCTAGTGAAGCCTGCAGCCAGAAAATGCGCCGCGGCTTAACCAATGCCATCCTCTGTAATGTGCCAAAAACCATACGTACAAACCAGCAGTATCCTTGATGTCACAGAGCTAAATTCATGCTATGTAGTATTAAAAAAACCCCAGCTGATCTATAATATGACATCAGTTTTCCTACTGCAATTTTTTTAACGATGCCAAAAGAAGAGCTGCACCTTGTTCTTAAAATAAACGAAGTATTTTGCTTTTTCTGTAACCTCTGACAGCACAAAGTAAAATGATTCATTAAATGACTACTTCATGGTTATTTATGAGATGCTAACTAGGTGTATGATGTGCTAATTATTAAGAAAGCACACATTTGGAACATCTCCAGGTGTCTTTCCAAATCTTTTTCCCCAGGTGCAGTTGTTTTTCAATTTCTTTCTGTTTGAATGAACATTGCAGCATACACAATTACATTGTTTCATAGACTTTAACATCAGAGCAATTCAGAGCACCTGATCACCTGACGTTCTACTTCATCTGGACACTTCTATTACCAAATCCGCACAATTATTGAAGAAGAAAACGCCCACCGTATTTTTGAAACTAAAACAGAGAAGATGCAAGACTAAGGCTGCTAATATCAGAAGTCTCTGCAAAGACATTTAAGCAAATACTTTAAAGGCTTCCAGGAGCAAAAGGTTAAAAAATCTCCCCAGATTAACTCACCCAGTCTAACTTAGGAAAACATTCCTTTCCTAATGCCAATCACGCAACTCAGGATAAGCTATGCAAGCATTTAGAAAAAGAACTGTCAGAACACTGACCCACTCCAGACCACGTGCCGTTCCCTGGGCTGCCCGAACTGTCCTGCTCTAAAGGGATCTAAACAGCCAAACAGCCTGTGGGTTCTTGGAGCAGGGAAAGACTGAGCTGAG
>NW_009649588.1:3529937-3540369 GCF_000708025.1 Charadrius vociferus
GAATCTTATGCCGAAGTGAAATGACTTGGCAAGTCTTACTACACTGGAACGCACAATTTGAGGAGATCAATACACACACACCATTTCATGGACTATTTAATAATCTGAAACTATGACTGTATCAAGGTTAAATGAAAATATATTTTAGAAGGATTCACATACGTGGACATCACTGTCACTGATTACATTGATGTGGACATGCCTGAGAAGATGTTTAAGTAGCAGTAGAATTCAGAATTAATCAATTTTGACACATGTTAAAGAGCAAAATGCATGGATCTGTAGCACAGAACTGGGAAAATAAATAGAAGAGAAAGTACCATCAGGTAGTGGTATTATTTAACCCAGTACACAGGCTTCACTATCTCACCCCTAGCATTTTCCATAGTATTTTATTAAGATTATTTTCACATTAAATTGGATGTTTACACATAGCACGATCATATCTTCCTGCTTCAAACAAGCATAAACTAAAAACTGAGTTTCAGGTTACAGCAAGCTGAAGGATGGAAAAAGAAGATATTTTTCTGACAAGAGATTTGAAATTAAGACAATAGTAAATAACAGCAGGTAGCACATGTGTGCCAAGCCATGGTGTTATAGATAAGGCACAAAGCACTCTATGCGCACCAGAGAATTCCTTTAAGTTGAATATTAACATTTCCTAATATAAAAAAATATTATTTCCTAATATAAAAGTATAATATAAAATAATAAGGAAAATCTTTTATTTTGCTAAGTCGAAATCCCCGATCTTACTACAGAACAGCCTTTTTCATTTGTTTTTCACTTCCTAAGGATACCTGCATAATTCTGGGAAGTTAAAGTTTTTAGATATTTGCTTACAGCCTGCATTTTTGTTGTTTTATTAACTCATTTAAGTTCTGCTCCACATTCTAAGGAAATTATTTACATGCAACAATGCCACTTGGACTGTGTTACAAGTGGCATATAGTGAGATAAAAACCCCATTAATTTCATTGTACAGTCCCTTTACATTAAGCAAAGGTTGGGGAAAAAAAAAAGGTTAAAGTTCAGACTGAAGGCAGACGTTTTGTGAAAACTCGAGCTTGTGAATTGTAAAAAGAAAAAGTATGTCTAAAGCATTTTCTGTTTTCTAAGCAGAATACATTTTTTGCTTGGTTTACATAAAACATTAAGGCAATCTCGTTACTATTTTGAAAATGGCAAAGAAAATAGCAAATGAATGTGTGGTACGGACTTAGGATGGTGCTCTGGCCCAAAACTGCAAAGTATCCCTTTACCTTCATAGCTGATCCTGCAAGTAATAATTTATGCAAGTAAATTAACACTAATGGGAAAACCCCTAAGGTTTCAATAAGTAAGAATAAGGATCAGATCCCTCGTTTAAATGCTCAGAGAGTATCAAAGAACAATTAGCAATCAAGATGAATAACAAAATAGGTAAAAAATAAAAATCACTATGCTAAACTCCACTCTTTGGAGAGTCTGAGTCCCGGGGATGATGACCTTAGGTTGGATTGGACTTGTTCTGCTTTTCACTAGAAATGCTTCTGCTCTGTTTATTCCCAGACACAACACATACAGCTCCAAATCAATCAGCCAGAACCTGCTCCACATGCGCAGCAATGCCGATTAGTAGAGTTTCAGATCACACACATTTTCTCAACATCATACAGAACCCGTGGTGGGCGTCCATTGTCCAGCACACTGCAGCAGACAAACACGGGAGATTCGTTAACACCAGGCAATACTGAAGTACTGTAGGACCGTTTCTGTATGTTTGCTCACCGCTTCGTAGGGAAAACAGGCAGAGTCTTTCAATACCCTTTGCTTGCTAAGCCCCCCACACTGATCTTGCCAACTGTCAACCCACCTAATTCTTCCATAAATGCTGTAGCAAACTCCTCACCTAACTTCACAGAATGTACCAACCACTGAAACGACAGGATCAAGATAAGACGACTCAGGCTAGCCAAGTATCTGAATACTCAGAGCTCACTCTTCTCAGACACTTCCAACTCATATACAGAAACTCAGAGGGTTTCTCTCTGTAATCATTTTATCTTGAATTAGACACCCGAACCACGGCAGTTCTTTTTCAAACAGAACATAGATAAGACAGTCTCGCTAGACTTTTTTTTTTTTTAACCGAAATAACAATGGCTACAGCACTTGGTTTGCTGAAACAGATCCCAAGTTCCTGTCTCTCCAAAGCCCCCGACAGTCGCATTACAGAATCCATTGCAACTTTCATGACTAGTGCTACACAGACTTGAAAAGGATTCTTTTAAATCTTGTAAAAGCAGTGAAGTCACAATGATGTAGGCATTTTGCTAGAGAAAGTAACAGAAAAATCTTAACAAAACAATGTACAGTTTTTTAAAATCTAAGTATTTTGTAGTCAATGTGGTTTTAAGTATTCCAGCAAAGAAATTGATTTGGGTTTCTTCGTTTTTGTTGGTTTGTCAGTTTTGGGGTTTTTTCAAAATGTTTGCTTTGTTGTTTCAGGTTTCTTTAGCACTGTTGGAAAAATAATAAATTTCACCTGAGATAAAATTTCTAATGAGCACTAAATGTTTGCTGAAAGATGAGTCATTAAAAATAAATTCAAATACAAGCTGATCTTAAGCCAGCAAGGATTTAAATGCTTGCTTAATATTAAAAACATATCTATGTTTTATGAAGACACTACTTTACTCATGGGTGAAATTATTCTGGATCAAGATTGTCGTGAATTCCTCAGCAAACAAAGTAACAAAACTAGAAAAAAGAGCTTAACAACTGTAAGGAAACTGTCTGAATTTTACAAAATAAGCTGGGAATTGCATTAGTTAAGCTAAAGGGGAAGCTGGTGAAGTTAAGCTGGAGAAGGACTTTTTACTAGGGCATGTGTAGTGATAGGATGAGGGGGAATGGCTATAAACTGGAAGAGGGCAGGTTTAGATTAAACATTAGGAAGAAGTTTTTTACTTTGAGGGTTGTAAGGCACTGGAACAGGTTGCCCAGAGAGGCTGTTGAGGCCCCATCCCTGGAGGTGTTCAAGGCCAGGCTGGATGTAGCCTTGGGCAACCTGGTCTAGTGGGGGGTGTCCCTGCCCATGGCAGGGGGGTTGGAACTCGATGATCTTCAAGGTCCTTTCCAACCTAAACCATTCTATGATTCTATGAAAGCAAGAGCTCTAAAACAATTAACCATGACTTTAGAAAGGAAGTATTCAAAAGTGGCCAAACTGGGCAAGAACATCCACCTCTGTTGAACCAGAATCCAGATGTTGTATCATTTCAGTGCAATACAACAGAAAAGGCTTATAGGTGACATTAAATCTTATTACAATTTTCCTCATTCTACTGGTAATTTTCATTAATATGAAAAATAAGAAGGCACATTACTATGACAGTGACATGATGTGAGCAATTTTATTGAAGTAGAAAGCTAAGAATGATAATATGCAATAATTATTTTATTGATGCACAGGAAATGAATTATTCATAGTTACAAAGTATCTGTGGATAATTCTAATTACCTGCTTTTAAAGTATATGAGATCCACAGAAAATACATTAACAACTTTGATTGAACACCTGCTATCCTGTGGAAGATTACAAGCACCAGATTCCAAACTCTTCTGACATTGAAGTCAATGGCATTAGGTCTTCCATGTGCGTATTACTAAAAGATCACGGAGAATTTTGGTCTATTCTGTGTTTTGGTGACCTGCGAAAACTTTTAATATAACCAGGAAAATAACAGCTTAAGTTAATATCTTGTTTCATATTTTTAGTTCATGGTTTGGTTTGTACCTGTTTTAGTTAATGCAAGGTTATTAAGGAAACCATCCCCCTACAAAACCATTTATTTCCTGGGTATTTGACACCTTTCACCACAGGACTCCATGTTAAATAAAATATCTATTCATAAGTTGTCATAAAAGATGAAATACAGTGGGCATGTGGTAAGTTAAGCCATGCAATACTTACTGTTCATACAGCGTGTTTGGTCTCATTTAACCCAAATAATTTTCGTTTTGCAAGCAGTCATTCCATTGTTAGCTTTATTTTGTCTGACTAAATGTTGACTTTGCTTGTGAAACTGCTTATAAATGTGTTTGCTAGGGCAGATGAAATAGCTCAAAATAAAGAAAATGTCAAGAGAAACTAAAGTCTTGGAACTGAAGGTCAGCTAATTTTTCCTGTGTACATTTGTTAGGCTCAATAATTATTTATCCTTGTTCATTTACTTAAATGTTTAATCAAGCAGATGTAATGGAATAATGAAACAAAAGTAAATACATCACAATCATTTTGCTACAGACTTACGAAAATCGGAATGGCAGATTTTGTTGGTTTGAATAATTCCAAATCAATCTGGTGTTTGCAACTGCCAATGACGTTCTTAAAAAAATTCTGTAAGTCTTCTGCTACTTAGCAGTAGCTCAAGTATCCCTTTAGCTATCATGATGCAAGGCACACAAAAGCAGCTTAAGAGGTCGAAAGACGGTTCCACTTTCATACCTAGTTCTGTTTTCCATCTGCCACATAAACGTGCGCCTTAGCATGAAGTCTGATGGAAGGGATTTTTGTACAGTAATGATTTCTCTATAAGAAACAGAGTAAGAATATTATTTGTCCTTAAGACCATCAAACAGCCATGTGGATAGGACTTTATCACTGCCTATCACACTGTTGGATTTCAGCTGATGTCCCATAGTTGAAAGATTATTCATCTTATTATCAACCTATGAACACTGCATTTTCTACTATTTTCTGACAACACTTTTTAAAGAGGATATTGATGAACAAATTACTTACTGCAGAAAAGTTTCTTCATATTTTACTAAATGTAAAAGTTAAAAGGGATTCCTAATACAGTTAGATACTCCATTTCACTGTAACAACACCTGTACCAAAAACTACGCACTGCTTTTCATGAAATTCTTAAAATATCAAACATATTTGTGCTGAGAGGGGGCCAGAGAGTAGAGAAAGAGCAGCATTAAAAATGTTAACAAACCCTCCTCACAGTACATAATGATGGACCACTAAAGCGTGTAAGAATAACAACTCTTTACTGGATCTGTGCTAGCCATACGTTCTGTTAGAGCAGAGCCTGCTGCAAGACCAGGAGAGGAGGAGTTCATTTGTTGGTTCAGCATGTCAGTGTTTTGAGGTTAAAAAAAGAAGCAGCAATGTGTTTATTACTGGTAATCAATAACACATCTGGAGAAGACCATTGATTCTTCTGATGAACTAAAAGATGAGAGGAAAGCATCCCTTCCCACACCAGAGCTGAAATGTACTAACGGTTAACTCAGCTGCTTAAGATAACACTCTGCATTTTGGAACAGGATTCAGTACCTCACACGGTTGAAATCCCTAATAAAGCCATGCCAAAACAAACTTACACATACAGAGAGCAAAGTATTTAAAGAGAGAACAAGATAAATTGCATTGCCAAAAGAATTACAGCTTTCTTTTGATCATAATCTAAAATGTATACATAACCCAGTGAGATGGATACAGGGAACTGTGGGCTGTACTAATAAAAAGCATTGTGATTCTTGGTTTACTTTATATAGGCAAAAGGAAATTAAATCATAGAAAGTATAGAGCTTAGATATGACAATTAATCTCTCTCAGTTATTTTCTTAGGATAACCCACATCCTGGTATAAGTCACTGAAAATTATATTTAAAAAGCATAAAATGTGAGAGAAATATACTGTAACTGCCTACTCCAGAACTTTTTTTTTTAGTTGGTTCTTGGCTCCAAGCTGGATTTCTAAATCCAGTTATCTTCCATAAAATTCTCACAGTTCCATTAAACTAAAAATATTAACATTTACTCATTTACGAGCTTCAGAATCAAACAAGTTTCCAAATGTAATAGATGAGCATTAGAGAGGGAGCAGCACGTCTAGCAATGACTGATCAAAGCGACAGGAAGAGAGCGCAGCCTGCCCTTCAATCCACACGCACGTGCTTTGCTTGCCTTTAAAAAAGATACACGTGTAAGGTACAGTGAATATCGTTTCTAGCTTTTCAGGTTCCATCTAACTCATCCACGTTTTGATTTGCACAAATCTGCTTATTTATTATTAAAAATGGGGACTTGTTTTCAAAGCTTTTACAGCTAAAAAAGAAAACAGAAGTGTTTTAATCAGCAGAAACGAAGGTATAACTTTGCTGGGAAATTAAGACCTAGATCACTTTCCATCTGTGAATGAAAAATAAAGCCATAGCTCAGCTGTAATTGTTCCAAAAATATGAAGCAATTTTATATGGCAAAGTTCAAAGGAGTGGTTATGTGCTTATGAAATGGCAAAGGTATACATAGTATGATACACAGAAATGAATGTATTTCTTTAGAAAAATTAATGTTCTATATGAATGGACCTGCTAGTTGGAGAAATAACGAATAGTTATAAGACATGCTAACTATTAGCAGATTGATCCTTCTCTATTTAGTTTTTAGTATTATACCTGCACATCCTCTAAAACAGTGAAGCAGTTCAGCCTTTCCTGGAACATTCTAAAATGACAAGATAATTTCTTAAGGGGAAAAATTATCCATTGGAATTGCAAAACAACTCCTTCTCAGCTTAAATCCCAGATAAACCCAAACGAAACCAGAAGTACAACATTTACTGTTCAACAAAGCTAAAATAAGAGCCACACTGTTAATGTCTTCCTTCTTAAAATATTTTAGGTTCTAAATAAGAGTTCAAAGGGACTAAAAGGGAACAACGCAAATAGATAGATGCTCTTCTGACTATAGGTTGATATGGAACTTGCCATCATGCGGTGACCAACACAGAAAAACAAAAAAGAAAAAAAAAAAAGAAAAAAGGCCAGAGTGCTTATTGTAACTACTGCTATTCTGAAGAGTCCAGAGTTTTAGATGAGCTTTGTCATCTAATGCATATTTTCTTTTGGCTTACCCAGGACAGAACTTCCCTTATTCTTGGAGTAGAAATGTAATTCTCCTACAAAAATGCAGTTATTGTAATTAAAAAACCCCACATTCTGGACATTATGACAAAACGAAAAATCTGACAATCAGAAATAAATGCATGCATCTAACACACTTCTATTATTGACCAAGTCCACTCTTACCATTTAGTTGTGTGAGACTGAGAATTATATACGACCTTGTGCCTTTCAATGCAGGGTGTTCAAGTAGTATGAATTGGTAAAAGTCATTGTTTGTGTGAAATCCATGTAAACTCCTTTACACACACAGTAGCCCAGTGTTCTTGGAACATGCAATACAATTTTTTTTAATCGACGTAAGTATCAAACAGATAACTCTAAGTTGCCAGGTCATCTTCATACAAACAATATATACAATCATCTTTATACGTGATAGATTCCCTTCAGAGGATATCAATAAAGAGTCACAGTAGAATTCATTAATTTATTTTTTTAAAAATGTCATTTTTAGGCTAGAGAAAATTAGCTGCACATTGTTTTCTGCAGGTTCATGTAAAGGGTAGCAAAGAGAGAATCTGATAAAGGAAACAGCAAGGAAGCATCTAATATGGTCTGAACAACCACTGAGAAGGAGCAAAGTCTATAGAGACCTTTTAAGTTAGTTAATCAAAATCGAATTTGAACTATGAGCAAGAACTGCTGCATTGAGGGAACTAGAACTTCATATGTGCCCTAGAAACAAACGGAAGTGCAACAAAAAGAGAAAACCCTATGCCTCACAGGAGGAATAAAATGCAGGACCCTGAATTTGGCATTCTACTCCAGTGACTACACGTGACAAAGCATTTCACACCTAACCAGACTAAAAAAATCCAGAACCGTAACGTCTTTTATGATTGGACACCTCAATAATTGCCTTAACTATTCATATTAAAAAGGTTTCTTATCACCCACCACCGAGTGAAACTGTGAGCCTATAGCTTCTACAGAATGTTTCTGATTAATTGACTGACAGATAGGCCTTTCTAGGTAAGATTAATGCTCCTTTCACAATGGCTCACCTCTAGGTAAATAAAATTAGCCAGTGAATCAACACATCAGCTAGGCTGGAAAAACCTGTCTACAAAAGAAATTGCTACGTTTTTGATTCAGCGTCTGATTTAGAAAAGATTTTCAAATTCACAGATTTATATATAACAACAGGAAAAACCCCACTATTTTTTAAGCATTTCCCTTGTTATGTTAAAGCATGTGAATTGCATATATGGTACTTCCCTTTCCCCACATGTTCTTCTTTTATGTATACTCTCCAAGGCACAAGTTGAAATTAAAATCTTGCTTAAAAAACTGCAACCCTTAACAAGCTCCAGCTTTTATTTGTGTTATATATATTTTACATACATATGTATATGTCTTATATGTACATACATTAAAATATCTGAAGGGGGAATAGAAGTGTATTTTTCCAAACTAGAACTGTATTTCATTCCGAAGAATGCACGGTTACCTTAATTTTGAGAATTAACTTAGGAAAATCCAATTTATATAAGCAGATTTAGAATCCTTTTATGGAACTGCCTCCCCTGAAGGTTTTTTGGATGTCTGTCTCTTTTGCTAGAAGCATTACCAATTACTGATTTCCGAAAATATTTCACAGGGGTAATATTATCAAACACATAGAAGGTAAAAACATATTATTTTAAATGAAATGAAATATATTTACACAAAATTAAGAGATAGTCTAAACCTCTTCTTCAAGGTCGGCATCAGGGCAACTTTTGAATGAATAAGCACTCCATGACTGTAGTTGATGCCTTTTAAAATATGGGTCCCTGTGAAGCTAGAAATAGAAAATATAACTCTAAATACCTGTACACTTTTCCTCTATAATACATGCCTGAGGTTGAGCTTCCAGTTTCAGATATTCATTTCTGGGTTTATATTAAATCATTCCAAAGACTACCACCTGTAACACAGGCACTAAAGATAACAAACATGTTAAATCAGAAAGCAGCAATAATTTATTTGAATAAGTGGTGTAACTGATATGTGTTGTCATCAGCCCTCCAGTGTCAGTGTAACACTTGTCACATCCCCCCCTCTCCCATTTGGCCCCACACGACACATACACAAACAGGGTGGCTAAATCTCATACAGTAGACGTCTGAAAATTCATACACAATAGTAAGGCTATCCACTCCACACAAAACACTCCAGCAGCACGTGAGGATAACCGGGACAGCTTACTGACCAAAAGAAACTTTAAGTCATGCACTGGTAGATCATAATTGTGAAGAGTAGCAGTAGGGAGGAAATCCCATTTTTCCCTGTGCAGTTTATGGCATCATCACCCAAATCACGGGGGTCAGGGACAGACGAGATTTTCAAAAGCTACTGCAGCTCAGTTCCTATGACTTTTCCAGCCAGTTTCCAGACAAACATTAACAACAGCAATTAACATCATGCTCACATCCCTACTCTTGCTTTCACAAATACTCCCTATTTTTGGTATGGGTTCCTACAAAGAAGGTAATGATAAGCTCTCTTCTCCTTTCAGAACCCCAGTTACCACATAAAAAGACCCTGTATTTTTCAGAAGACATATATTTGTATTCTGAAATAACCAAAATTACTTATTTGTATTCCTATTTGCCATATAAAACTAGGGTCACTTTGAAAGAAGAATTTATAGCCCTTGCCAGCAATACCACTGGAAAATGTCATATCATAATCATGATAGATTATTTTGTTTAAAAGATGATACTGAGAATTATTACTAGTCCGGTAGTTCTGTATCTAGCAATACTTCATTTCTTTCAGTACCAATTATAACAGAAATTGAAAAAGCGTGGAGCATTTCTTTATTCTCTGCGTACAGCTCATGAATCTATATTTATCAAGATTATAGTTTGTATTCAGATAGTTTGAATATTTTTATAGTATTTGTGACACCATTACAATATCGATATTCTCATTAAGAAAATAAAGAATGGTCATATGCATATACCTTTGTTACATATTATCCTAGATAACAGCTTTTGATTATAGAAAATCATTAATATCAAACTTAAAAATCAGTAGACAGCTTATCAATTTTCTGACTAATTTCCTTCAATTTTAGTAACTCTCAACTAAATCTCAATTAAACCAATTTCTTCCCATTAATTTCATTACTTCTGATCTCTATCAATAGCCTTTGTTAATTTCAATTACCTTCAATAAATGTTCAATTAAATCCTTTCACCTCTAAATTAATTTCCATAAATTTGTTTCCTTTGAACTCATTTGACAGCTTTAAAACCAATGCTACAGATGAAATGTCTGACACGTTTTTTTCACTTGAAACATCGTATATTTAAACTCATAGAAAAAGTAATACAAAGGATATATATTTTGGTAGGAATTAATGAAATAGAAGGTTTACATAAATCTGACAATTTTCCAATTACCAATGGAATTTAATTGTGAATACTCTGATAGCTTTCCCATAGATAGGTAGCCATCAACGGTTTTTCAGAGA
>NW_009649588.1:3540398-3612522 GCF_000708025.1 Charadrius vociferus
AAAAAGAAACAGGACCAGGGGGTTGAGAGAAGAGCAAATGTACAACTATTTTTGGACTACGTAAACACGATACCTCTCCATCTCTGGTTCTGTGAGGAAAGAGCATGCTACACAGCCTCCTCTATGGTGGCAGTCTCCTGCCAATACCTCTCATAGCCTGGGAAATTATTGACTCCAAACCACCGGGTTGCAGAATTCAGAGCAGAGGTACATACAGTCTACTGCGGGGCTGAATGAAAGGCACAAGGAACAAGCACACATGTCCAGGGAAGCACTGCTGTTCTGATATAACTGAGTCAACAGGGAATGATGTTATGACCACTTTTAATTTGGAACAGGCCATTATGCTTTCCCAAGCTCAGTTCAAATCTTTATTCCTTCATTAGCTAAAACTTCATCTAAGAAGCACGAGACAGAATTAAAAATGCTTAATGATGATCATCAGCTCGGTCCCTTTGAAACCAGTTTCCACAGTCAGGTGAGTGTTGTGGATGGTTGCTTCTGATCCTTCCGTTCTTTCTCTATACCTTACTATCGAGGCTAAAGCTTTTAAAGATGCAAGTTGACCAATTAGAAGACACAGTTAAGACAAAGTCTGCTTTGTCTTAACTCCAGAACCTGCGGAAATCCTTAGCAGCTCCCGCTAAGACCATCATCATACACCCATTAGACAACAGTCTTATTTAGCTCAGCATCAACTTCACAAAGCGAAGCATATTCCGCAGTGGAGGCACTTCCTTCCCACTAGATCAGTCAGGTTGCAATTCAAGTGAGAACATCAATATTCCCAGTCTCCTGTAGTTTACATTGTCTGGTCTCACCAGGCAGTGAATCTTACTACTGAATGTTACTGAATCTCACGAAAACAACCCTAATGTGTCAGAAAAGATAATCTTTCTTAGTAAATGTTGCAGGAAGTCCTCCTGAAGGTGGTTTATCTGCACTGAGTCATTGAGGAAAATACAGCCATACATCTCTAGAAAACAGAGTAAGTCAATATCCATAACTGCCTTTTTCTTCAAAGAAATACACTTTAAGTACCTGTTTTTCTGTGTCTGTGTCAAGCCCCCTTCCCAATCTAAGTATTTCTTTTAAAAGTCTGAAAAAGCCTTTCAGACTTTTAATAGAAAGACATCAAATGCTGGTAAAAAGTTACATTCCTGTTATAGAGCAATAACAGAAAAATAAATACACTGACCTTCTAGAAAAAGGTCTTAATTTTCAAAGAAAATGTGTATGTTTTAAGGCCACTCCTGTAATAATCCTCCTGATTTCCCCTCATTACAGAGCATTCAATAAGCACTCTCAATGCTTACAGTTGCTGATAATTAGACCATGAGGGATTCTTTCCACAGTGGTTTGGATCAGGACCTGAGTGCCCTAAGGCCAAACTCCATCTTGTTGAATTGAGGCAAGTGAAACAAAGCTTGGCTGGGTTTGTTTCTTTAAATAATTTTTAAGGTTCCCTTTGTTCAACATGAGATTTGGGTTTGGTTTCTTTCAACCTCTCATGGGTTTAATATAGAATGATAACCTGACTCAAAGCATTCTGAACCAGGAAAAAAAAAAAAAGAAAAAGAAAAAAGAAAGAGAAAAAAGGGAAAAAATGCAATCAATAGTGTGCTTCACTTTCTTCGGTCTACAGATTTTCCTCAGTTAAACTAAAAAGAAAAAAAAAAAAAAAAAGAAAAAGACTACGAAAAACACAAACCAACAATAAACCCTGGACATAAAACACTGCTCAGGCTTTTAGAGTATTTTTGTACAGTATTCAGCTTGTTTCTCCAGCACAGATTTAAATAGGACTTTCCCCAGGCAGTTATTTGCAGTTCAGTTTATGAAACTCTTATTACCTAGCAAAAAAAAAAGAAAAATCAGATTTCTGAAACCTCAACTGAAACTTTGACGTTGTGCCAGTTACCCCCCTCTGCTGTATGACGATCTTCTAAAGTAGGCACAAGTAAATGTTCATCTTCAGTAACCTATAGCTGATAACTTGCAATTTCACAAACACATTACTGTATTTTAAACTTCCACTGAGTAGAGAAGGGATATATAAACAAGAATTTTGGAAAACCCACATAACGATCACTAATTTGCAGAAGAAACTCCTTCAATATAGTTACAAAATATAAAAAAAATATTAAAAAAATAATCAAGTGATAATGGGTTAAACTCACTGAAATTTAAGATCCATATTTTCCTTAAAAGCCCACCTGAAGTTGTCAACATATGCCAGATCATAAATAAATAAATAAATGACTTCCCACATTCATTACTGGATATGGGCTTGAAACAGAGTTCAGGTTTAAATGAGATGCAACTTCAAAATGGATCATTTTTGATAAAATTAGCATCTCTCCCACGCTATTTGGCACAGAAATCACATATGCCAAGGATATTTAAAAAGTACAAAGAATCCATCCCCTATGCACTGATATGCAAAACAGCCGTTATGGTTGATCTCTACTGAGAGTCAAGCATTATTGTCTTTACAGCTGATCATGGAAAGATTTTTTTTTTAAAAAAAAAAAGTCTATTACTTTACAAGGAACTTTATTAGAAATTACTTGATTGGCTTTAAAAGTTAACAGCCATACAGTGTTTTCTTCATCTACAAGGCACTGAGCTTAATAGACGACCTCAAATTCTAGTCTCTATTCTTTGTCTCTCTTTTCCTCTTTGTCCAAACCTCGTAACGATAACACAGCAATTACTTGTTCTATCCCCACTGCAATGTACTTCAGATTTTGTCAGCATTTCCACTTAAATGCTGTATTATTCTTTCATGCCCTACTTTGAGGTTTCTAAGTAGTTTGAAAGTGTCTTCCCAATAGCAATATCTTTGTGTAAATGTCTATTTCTGAATGTTTATCATTAACAAGATAATATTGTAGGCAACTAGCAAAGACCATATCTTGTAATTAAAAACAATTATTTTAGGGCTTACACATGTTACTTCTAAACTGAACATCTTAGCACCCCTGTACCCCTCTTCATTTGGTAAAATATAGTTTTATTCTGTCACCTTCATAGTGTTTATCTGGTTTACAGTGTGTGTGCGTGAACGTATTTTGAACTTCATAAATGGGTTTTTAAACTGCTTACATTTTTCCAAATATTGTTAGCTCTAAAATAAACACTAAGCAAAACAGAGCCGAATTTTAGGAGGTATGTTGAGGATAGGATCTATTTAAGGAAACTTGTTTTTCTGCTAATCATGTATCATTCTACCTTCTCAACAGTGTAAGTAACTCTGGTCTCTTCAGAATACTTGTCAAGGCATACAAAAAGCTGTAGGTTTACACATGCCTGGAATTGTCAGGGCAGTGGGTAGGAACACAAGCATGATACCCCCAGAAGCCATCTTTGTGCCTGATAACTGAACAGTTCAAATATTTTCCATTACCAGAAAAAATGAATTCATATTGATCTTCATCCTCTCTAGAGCATCCTTTGGAAAAATGATATATACGTATAGATGAGGCACTGTTCACTTCAGTACCATAACGATTGGTTTCAAGTGAAAAATGAGGACAGCAACTCCTTATACAGTACACATGGGGCAATGTCTTTGTTTCCTTTTCATTTCCTTTTTTGCCAGAGTAAATGTTCTTATTTAAAACTTCATCACCAAAAATGCCTGTATCTAAATTATAGCATAAGGAGACTTTGCTCAATTCAGACACACATTCCTTAAAAACCAGCCCAAAAAGCAGGGAGGAAGAAAGGGAGGGTAGAGATACAGGGCACATTCAATACTACTGCTATATATGCTATGCTATGGCATAAATCACTAGCCACATTTATGGACCATAACCTATTGTAATTTCTTATTTGTCTATAATCATTGTATCATGTGCTCCATAAACATTGATGAAAGAAGCTAAATTATCTCAATAAGGTAATTCGATAGGGCTTTGCAGTTAAAAAACAAACAAAAAAACCCCAAGCAACCAACCAACCAACCATAAAACACCAAAAAAACCAACACCCCCCCCAAAAAAAAAAAAAAAAAACAAAAAACAAAACCATCAGAGTAAAAAAGGCCAGCATTTTCTGTCAAGCTCTTCCTTACTCTACTCCAAATTAAGCACACAAAATACAAAATGTCCACAAAAAGTCCCAGAGCAGCTTGGGGCTCAGCAGTAACACAACCCAGAGAACACAGCGGGGTTTCTCCTGGGCTCTCTCAGGCTGTGTCTGCCTTGAAACCGCCGCAGATGCAGAAGTACTTGAAAGACTTCTAGCAACTAGCTCAGGTACTGGCAGGCTAGACAGTCGCCTAAGTTTATGGACCTACTAATTTAGTTTGCTTTAGAGCTTTGTGTTACCATCCCCAAACTAGTACTATGACTACACAAAGTTGAAACTGGTGTATCTGTTCCACACATTCTTTTGCAGATTAGAAGTATTGATTGTTGCCTTGAAAGTAGCTTTACTACTGACAGAAAGAATTTTTACATTAGATTGCCTGTTAATTTCTACATCAAAAATCTGATTCTCAAACATTCCCATTCAGCTCCAAAAAATACTGAAATAACAGGGGAAAGACTTAAAAAACAAAACAAAGAAAACCAACGAACAGTTGCCAGCTGCTATTCTAGGTGTGAAGAAAGAACACACAAAACAGTTTTGAAAACAGTCTTCAGCTACTGAAAAGTTTGTGCTCAGAAAGCAATTACAGACATTCATTTCCGTATAAAAGCCATTCTGCAAAAGGAAGGGGTCCCTTTATTAGAACATGACTGTCACTAAACAAACAAATTCCAGAACAGACTGGTGAACACTTATTTATGAGAGGTATTTATAAAGGAGAATCTCAATGCGGGTTATGTGGGAACGATACTCATTTGCCAGTAAATGCCAGAGTCACAGGTCCTCAACTGAAAAATCTTAGTTCTTCAATCTTGCGCAACAGAACTGAAATATTAGCAGCACTTTTGCCATGGATATTTACAGTGGACAAAAGGACTCATCAACAAGACAGTATGTGGCATAACTTGTTAGTGCACATGGAGCTTTAAAGGAACCAAGATGCTGAAATAAAGCAGGATTTGTAATTAGCCAGCTCTGTCTAGCTATCCAATGTCCTAACCTGGCTAATATCAGGTGGTCTTTTCCTGCATCGAGGAGAGCAACGCAGCCAGGCAAATGCTGACTGCAATCTCCACGAAACAAACAACTGAGAGACAGGGGTCAAAAGCATTCCTACTAGATTCTGCATGTATGCTGCTCTGGGGGTTAATACTGAAATATGGACTACTCTCCCCACGGCAGAAAATTCAGAGACTGAGGACGATTTCCTCATTTCTCCACATTTCTATGTGGAAGGTCTTACCACCTGAAAGTTTAAAGCCCAGTAATCAATTATCTTTATGAGAGGAAGAAAACCCGTGAAGATATTCAAGACAGACAAGACGGAAGGAAAATCAATGCCAAAAATAATTTTTTAGTGAGCCACAAGACCCCGTTTTCTTTCTACAAATTCTCTGCATCCAAATGGAGACAGTGTCAGAAACCAGCTCTTAAGGAAAAGGGTTTATATTTTTGCATTCCAGCCCTAAAAATTACACCAAAGCATACTTTCCCTTCTGAGTTATGTCTAGGAACAAAAAATACATCCTATTCTACAGCTGAATTCCTTAAAGGGATATTCTCCGTTTTGCATACAGTAAAATTTTCTCTACTCTAGATCTGCAAAGGAAACTGCATCACATAAAAGAATTTCTGTTTACTTTGTATAGGAAAGTATTTCCCAGGTTTATAGATAACCAGAAAATTTCTCAAAGGTCCAATTCTATAGTCATTGCACCACTAATTTCAGAAGCAGCTCAACACTAAAAGACACCACTGTGAGTTGCAATATTGTTAGATGTTTGGTAATCTCTTCTTTGGAGAAACCTGACAAATCCATTTGTATTTAATCCAACCAGTCGCTGAGACCCACGAATAACAGCAAGATACAGCCACATCCAAAGAGGCACCACTGTACTTTAAATATGCA
Source organism: Charadrius vociferus (assembly GCF_000708025.1). Lineage (NCBI taxonomy): Eukaryota > Metazoa > Chordata > Aves > Charadriiformes > Charadriidae > Charadrius > Charadrius vociferus. The sequence continues at coordinate 3,546,406 of NW_009649588.1, forward strand.
GTAACTATAGTGGACTTTTAAAACGAAGTAGAATAATTTATGAGGAGCATATGACTGGTTAAGAAGGTGAAAAATTCTGTTCAGAGAGGTCTTGGAATAAAAGCTACAAAATGTAGCTGTGTAATCAGGAAATCGTTTTATTTGCATTGCGGTGTTTGGGTTTCTTTTCAATCACAAGCACCAAAGTCAAAGTGGGACTCTGATCATCTCGCTGCAGTTTACCAATCAGGATTATATGCCAATGTGTAATGAAGTGGAACTACATGATGTGACAAAATATGATGTGACAAGTAAATTTTAAAGGAGAACCCACTAATTTGGAACCAGTAATTGCTACAATTCAAACAGCCCCATTACTTATATACTGAATTTTCAAAGCTGAATTTGTGGCATATTTTTAACTGGATTAAGTGTCAACTTCAACGGAGCAATTAGCATTTTTAAAAAATATTTCTCATCAACAGAGTACTATTTATCACCTGGCAGGTAATAATTTCTTATTCCTACCTTTAGTACTGCTGAATATTTTCTCTCAAATAATATATTCAATCAAAAGAACACAACATTTTATGCTAATGTAATCTTTGTACAGCTTTAGCTAAAATCTCAAGTGCTGATAATTACAAAAAAGTCTGTGAAGGTATTCCACAAAACTGGCATTTTATTTATTTATTTTTATGGGGACAAAAATTTAACAAATTCTTGAACAATGTTCAACAGCACAAACTGCAAGTATTAACTTTGTATGTCTTGTATTATGAGCCTAGGGATTGAAAATAGCTCTGGAAAAGAGCAGACAACTCCATGAAAAGCTTCTGGAGAACTTTGCCATCTACAAACAACACACACCGCTTTGGAAAGGTGGCATTCTTCATGATAAAAACTCTCCATCCTTGATTAGCATTGCTTTTGGTTGTAGCACAAGGCATCTCACATCTGTTACAAATCAAACCCACATACCGAATCAAACAAATTCTTAATGGGTCAGAATTCTCATCGCGGTTTGGCCTCAGCCAGCAACAAAGAACCACGCAGCCGCTCGCTCCACTCCCACAGCTGGGGGAAAAAAAAAAAAAAAAAATCGACAGGGCAAAACTTGTGGGTTAAAATAGTGCAATTTAACAGAACAGCAAAAGGGAAGATGAAAACAAAACAATAACACTGATAAAGGGATATGAAGACGCGATTACAGTACCGCCGCAAAGCACGCCGACGGGACGTGCGCTGCCGCAGCCCACCCCCGAGTGGCGACTGCTCTCCTCGCCCGGCTAGTGCCTCTTATAGCCCGGGCATGGCTCACGTGGGATGGAATACCTGCCCCCTGCCAGCTCCTGGGGGAAATGAACCCCATCCCCGCCGCAACCAGGACACTTCTATATAAAGCCTTGGTTTAAAACCTTCTAACTAGGGGAAAAAAAAAAAAACAAACAAACCAAAAAACCTACCCAGTTTTTTTCTTAGATGTGTCCATTTGTAAAGATTCATAACATACTGATAGCAATTAATACGCACATAGACAACCACCACAGCTTGCAGTAGGTATTCCAGAAGTACTGGAGTAGGCTGGTGACTGAGATGACACAGACTTTTATCAAAAAGTTGCAAGTGGCTCACCTTGGGCACTTAACAGGTCTACCAAACACAACTGTATGCACAACTGGCAATCTGAAAAGCTATTAAAAAAAATAATAATCTTTCTCTCCTATATATTACAGAGATTGATTGATGGATTATATAGTCAATTGACAACTCGAAATATTTAGAAGCGGCCTCACAAAACCGATAATTAACAGACTCATGTTTTATACCTCTTTGTCAAGTTGTAAAAGCAGTTTAAATTAGGAAGAAGATAGCTGCAAGCCAGTTGAAAGCAGCTGGCATTTAGTCATCTCCCTCCCAATTAAAATTGTAAATGGTGCCTACTTCAACGGTAGTGTGTCTTACATAGGATCTGATAAAACAGGTATTTTTGTTGTTCTTTTACACCTACACACTGGTAATTTACTATCCTGGCAAACTCCATTCACAAATTTTAACAAGTGTGGACTTCAGAAAACATATTTTAAATTTTTTTAACCAATACTTTGGAAGACTCATCAGATACGGGCAGCTTGCCTCTGGATGTCAAAAAAGCCATTTCAAGAATAATACCCAAGCTAAAGCATCAAACCCAAGTGAAAATTATTTTACAATTTGACTACTACTGAGTTATTAAGCTGTTTCAAGGAATATACAACAGCATTAAAGAGGAACCTCCTCTTCTCAGCACTCTGAAGTTCTGCTTATTACCGCTTAATGTTCCGCTTTTACTAAGCTTGTGTTGCTAACTTAAAACAGGGGGTGGAGAGAAAGACAACTTCATTTCAACTCCTAACACAGGTTTACTTAACAAACTCATCCACTGATAGATGTTTCTGGAAAGATAACTGTACCAAAAGAACCGATGTGCACTATTTCATCCCACGTAAAGGTCTTGCATATGAGTGCGTTTAACTGATGGTAGTAAACAATTGCACACTCATGTTTTTGGGTCACTAATACATAATTGTGATTGTGCATGTGTGCACATTTACATATCAATGCACGGGACTTACACACAAAGTCTTGATAAAGGTTTCCCGGTATCAGCCTATATGCACAATAAACTGCCCATTTCTGGTTGTTTATTTACTGATTCAGATGTTTTTCTTACACCTAAATGGTTTTCTCCCTAGAGATTTCATAAAGGATTCGGCCACAGTTCAAGCTTCTGCACAACTTAAGTACCTTCAATGCCAATGCCAACTGACTCTGAATAGCAAACAGACTGAAATTTTTCTTTTTGCATGCGTAACTGGCTTGGAACATTTTTAAAGCTAACCAAATACTAGAAACCCTCAACAGTCACTTCAGCAGTACTGCACATCATCAGCTCTATTTTGCAGGAAACTACACAATGCCTTTCAATGCTTTGGGTGATGTACTAATATTATCGTGTATTAAACAGTTTTGTGAAGTACATAATCATTTCTTATCTCGCACATCTTTAGGTTTGTCATAGTGAATACCCATACTGTTCGTTTTAATATTAATGGCACGATTTTCAGGCAGGATTAAGCAGCACATAATAAATAAATAAATAAATAAATAAAATCAGAGGAACCAGAAGGAAGAGGTTTCTTAAGCTCTTTTAGCAGCTTAGAAGTAAATCATAAAATGTCAAGCTACAAAAATTGGCTCAGATAAGTGTGATTTTTCCTGAATTAGTTCACTAAGCTTTTATCCTTCCTGAACACTTTCAAGTCAATCCTAAATGCGGCGCTTACCTTAATATTGAACAGTTATGCTATAACACATACAAAAGACTGAATATATGAGCTATTCTCAAAATGGAAGAGTTAGTCTGTCTTCATTTAAATGAGGAAAATAAAGAAATTATTTGGCATTGGAAGGAAAAGCAAAGTTAAGACTGTCTTTAGGTACTTTTTTCCATTTAGCTAAGGGCTTCCACTGGATGCTATCTTCTGTTATACACCTCAAAACTTCACATGTTAAATCTTTAAGCTGTTTCGTTTCATATATTCACATTTTAACAATAATATAGTTACATCCATTAGTAATTACACTGCCATAATTATACCATCATATTTTCAAGTGTTTAAGGCTTTAAAAACTTCAAACAAGCTATCATTTTGTATTCCACAGGGCTTTTATTCTTTTTCCATGACCTATGATAAATCCTGTTAGTACCAAGTCAAACATTATATATGGATGTATATGGACATACATAGAGTATACAATTTAGACAACGCATCCTCAGTTTTGGAAACAATGCTCAGAATATATAAGGAGACGTGTTATAAAGGAAATATTTAAAAACAACTATTATATAAAATTGAAATTCTAAGCCTGAAAATAAAACCTTCTCAATTTCTTTTTCAGCACACTAATTTAAAAAAAAAAAAGTTGTTAAATGGCTACTATATTCATGAAATAATCAAGACACAAATTCTGATGGACTTTTGTATTCAACCAGAGTTTTGGCTACACACCTGAAGTTTAAAGGTTCCATTTATTTCCCCCCCAGACAAATGCTAACATCTTAGAAACCTCTCCAACAACTGAGAGTAACTTTGCTCTTGTTCCTAAACCCGCCAAGATTTTCCACAGAGGTAGATTACTCAGGCCATGAAGAATGTTGTCAGAGAGCCCTTGATTGTGGCCTTAGTAGATAAGACATGATTCTATCAGCACTGACAGATGTTCTTTCCTCTCAGGAAATGGCCACCAAGGATAAAGTTGCTATCCGCATGAAAAGAAGATTAATTTGCATTTGAAGCCCTATATCCATTCCCCAGGATCTCCAGCACTGAGAAAAATCAGGCCTGCATTTCCTTTACAGTATGGGCAGCCCAAGATGAATAGGCAGCTCTGCAGTTATATTTACCTGCCTCCAAGGACTATCATTGGGTGTGTAGCATTCAGGTTGCTATCACACATACTGTGCTCTAAACATTTGGCTCACCTCCTCCTGCTGTGAAGTCTGAGAGAATATTTTTGTCAGGCAAATATATCTGTGCATGAGTATATTTGAAAGACGAAATACATCCGAAAAAAAAGACTGCCTTTGGTGTGTGCATACCCATCTTATCTGTGAAACTACCCAGAAACTATCCACAAAGAACTATTTTCATCAATACTGTATTAAAAAAAACAACCCTAATATTAAGACTAATCAAAGGAGTAATATTAAAATCTTCCCCAATGCAAGTATAAATATATTTGCAGTGTGAGCCAAATATAAATGTAATTTAGCATAAGTTATAACTCATCTAACCTTAAATGGATCTGAAGTTCAGAATAATATTGCATAAAGGCAAAATAACATGGCAGATTAACAATACAAAACAAAGGGGAGTAAAACTTGTAGTATACAGAGTATTTTCAATCCTTCTGATATTCCTGAGCCTGCTGAGAGATGCTGGTCAGATGCAGTACAACAGGCTTTCTTGGATCTAAAATAAAGAACACTAAATTTCAGCGCACAACAGTCAAACTTCTCTACCCCAGAGCAAATTCAAGACTCGCAAATAAACACAAACATACTTTAAAAGTTTGTATTTAAAATACTACACTTAGTTTATAATTGAGCAAAATCCATGAAGCAACTAAATGTAAAGAAAATACAAGATTGCAGTAGTCTCTATTTTGTGGTATGATTTTATAAACTGATCCCTTCCATGATTCTTAGAAATTTTAACATGCTGTCCTGTATTGGAAAACATTTGGTAAAAGTGCCAACAAGCAAATTAAATACACTGCAGACTATGGCTATTACATATTAATTCTCCTTTTTCATCAATAGCTTTCATCTTAAAAGTAAGTACATTCACACAAACATATTAATGTAACTAATACCTAAAGGAATACAGCCTGTTGAGTGCCATCTTTGTTAACAAGTAATGAAAAGGTGCTTATATAATGTCAGTGGAGGCCAAGGAGGTTTTCAGTACTTCCAGACTCAAGGGAGAAATGTAACAAACAAGCAGGTCCCTTTAATTAAAGAAAACATTTTGCCTTCTGACTATAAAAGATAAAATCAAAAAGAAGAAAAATTTGTCTTGGATTAGAAAGCAATTTTTTTTTCAGGTGCTGAAAGTAATCCCTCTAGCTGTTCCTTAACAGCAATACAAGCATCACCGCTAATTTTTTTTTTGATACATATAAAGAGTGTGCAAATATGTTATTCCAGTGTTCATTTTTAATACTGTGAACTTATATGTTAGTAAATATTCTTTTAGAAAACATCTTTGCCATTAACTATAGAATACTTAAAGACTCAGTCTACTCTAACTACTGTTTAAAGTGCAACTCCAAACTCTGTAATCATTTCCTGAATCTGTACAATTTTATGATGGAAATATCCTGAAGTTTTTAGTGCACCTGAATAACCGCCCCATGGGATAGGTGGGTTAGTGAAGAGAATAGCAAGATAACCTTTATGCTGCTACCACTGAATCAGCCTATTCAATGATCAAACACAGCAAAGTTCTTCGTTATGTACTGTTAACAACTGTAAAAACTTTTACGCAATGAAGAAAACAATTTTTCTAGATACCAACATTTAAGGAACATCTGCCTCCTAAACACTTTGATATGGGGGAAAAAAATTACTCATTTTCTTTGATACTACAACAAAAAGATAGCTTGAGGGTAATGAGGTAGAAATACGCATTTCATAAGGACAAGCACGAACATGCCTGTAACAATCAAAGGTTGAGGAAGACTAGGAGTAAAAGATAAAAGTTTTAGGTTCGAGTTCTCCTCTGAGCTTCCTTTTCTCCAGACTAAATAACCCCAAGTCCCTCAGCTGCTCCTCATAAGACGTACTCTCAAGACCCTTCACCAGCTTCGTTGCCCTTCTCTGGACCCTCTCCTGCGCCTCAGTGTCTTTCTTATACTGTGGCGCCCAAAACTGATTACAGTACTCAAGGTGGGGCCTCACCAGTGCTGAATACAGGAGAACAATCACTTCTCTAGCCCTGCTGGCCACCCTACTCCTGACACAGGCCAGGATGCCGTTGGCCTTCTTGCCCACCTGGGCACACTGCTGGCTCATATTCAGCCGGCTGTCCACCAACACCCCCAGGGCCTTTTCCACCGGGCAGCTTTCCAGCCACTCTGCCCCAAGCCTGTAGCGCTGTACGGCGTTGGTGTGACACAGGTGCAGGACTCTGAACTTGGCCTTGTTGAACCTCATACTATTGACCTCGGCCCATTGATCCAGCCTGTCCAGGTCCCTCTGAAGAGCTGCCCTGGTCCCTCTGAAGAGCTGTCCTACCCTCAAGCAGATCACCAATCCCACCCAACTTGGTGTCATCTGCAAACTTACTGAGGGTGCTCTCAATCTTACTCGCCTACTCCTTTCTTTCACAGTCCCCAAAAATGCAGGGAATCTATTTAAATTATTTTTTCCTTCAGAAAGTGCCTTAGGAAGGAAACTACATTTTGGTATTCCTGAATTCTCAATGTCTAATGGATAGAATTTCAAAATATTACTGAAAAGAGTCCAAGAACATATCTATACATATTTTCATTTCGCATAATGTCTTCTAAACATCATCCTAATCTTTTTCTTTTTTTTTTTCTCTGCTCTCTTTCCAGACTATATAATAGAAATGAAACAGAAGCTTTGTTTTTCAAGCACAACCAAGCCAATTAAGGGATCCAAATTACTGGATAATTGATCGCATTTTGACCTTTGAGAACTAATCTAGGGAATAAAATGGCAGATCATTAACAGCTCAAGAAAAACAATTCCTGTCCACGTATTCTATTAATCCTTCATACAAAGTAAGTATAAAAACACCTATGTAATTTGCTTATCAGCAATTTTTTTTTTTTCATTTTCATCTCTTTTGCATAAAAATCTAAAATCTAATATGTTATTTTTCATTTAAGTATATTTTCATCTCAGGTTTGTTCTCTATGGTGTTCAGGGATACTCATCATAACAAAGAAAATTAAATAATATAAATTAAATAAATAGGTGTCTCCTACCTTTATCATTACTATGACTTTGATTATAGATGAGGACTGGGACCAAAGCACACAAATGCCCTACAGTTAATATTAAAATTTGCAGAGAGCCTTTGGGTTAATGTCCAAATCTAGGGTTGAAATTTAGAGTACTCTATGTTTCCACAGAGATACTCAGCATTATCTGAATAGAGCTACTAGGAAGATTCCTGCCATCAGAGTAAACACCCTGCGCTTGATTGTGAGTTAGGTAGGAGGCTCTGGATAAGACTGGGGCTAGTAACAGATTTCAAGTTGGGGTTCAATACTTAAAAGACTACAAACAGTTTGTTGTATTATTGCATCTTAGATGACCAGAGCCTGAAAAAAAACCCAACAAACTGCAAGATAAAACAGCTTTACATTTTTGTTCTGTAGAACATTAAAACTAACCTTACCTATAGTCCTAGACTTATCTATAAGCAAATTAAAGTAAATGTAAATCCTTTTTACTACACCTCATGCTAGCTCATGGGTCATGTATGCCAAATGGTCACCCATGGCAAATCCCTTCAGTGCAAAGGTCGAGAAGATGCTGACCAATGCATAATAATTACTTTTAAGATTTGCATTTGCAGACGAAAATAGCAAAAAAAACTTAAGACAAAGCCAAATGATACAGAATTAACGCAGTCTATTGAAAACTACATGGAAAACTTTTACAAGATTGAGACATTTCAGAATTGCTGCAGTGCTTTCTGTCACACAGGCCCAAACTGTAAATTGCTCCGGGAGTTTTAAAACACTCACCTCCCAGATGCAGAGAGAAATAAAACAATAAATTCCAAAAAGCTTAATGTCTGTCTAGGTGGAAGGGCAGGAGATGGAAATGCCTTGGTAAAAAACAGCCCTAAAAAAATGGATTTTTTTTTACTATATTATTAATATTTAGATATTTATTCCACATTAGAGAAAACATACAGTACACGACTAAATACAGGGCTATCCAGGAAACTCAGTTGTACCACAAAAAAAAAAAAAAAGGAAAGGAAAAAAAAAAGAAAAAAAAAAGCGAGAAAAGCCAGTGTGACAAAGAGAGAAGAATACAATAAATGAACTAGACTTAATTTTAAGCAGGTTGGGCGACTTATGCACACAATGGGAAAGACTATTGTCCACAAGCTCTCCTGTGAACTTGGGGAAGCTGCCAGATCCACAAAGGCACCGATTAATGCATTCACAACCAGAGATGGACACAGCCTTTGAAGAAAGAAAATTTAAATTCTACAGATTTCTAGTCAGGGTGCCTGCGGTGACAGTTTGTTCAGCTCAAAGAAAGTCTACTATTTACACTTCCAGCATCACCAAGTAGCTAACCAGCTACAATCTTCTAAACGCCTGTGCCTCAAAGGGACATTCACAAGTGCAGTGGCTTCTTTAAGCTCCTTCTTGATTGCAGCAAAAGAACAAGAAAAAAATATTGTAAAGTTCACATGCCAAACATAGCCAGCCAAACAGCTTACATTATCTAATAAATAAATAAATAACACTTGAAATAAATGCCGTATGGGTATTTCAGAGATCAGTTGGAAAAGGAAAATAAAAAATACATTAGAGAATACTTGAGTCAGAAGACTGCTTTGTTAAGCAGATGCACAACCACTCACCCAACTTTTACAAGTGTATGTCAGATACAATGAAGATCTGAAGAGACATAGCATGCACAATGAAAGATAGTTAACCTACAATATCCAATGAGAATAGACTACTTTTAAATAGAGTTGGAAGACTTCCAAATGGCTATTAATGCCGGCTCAATTCAAATGCCTATATTACCCTCCTTCAAGAACATCTCTATCGCAAGCTAAAGAAGGTAGGCAAGTGATTAAGCTGAAACTTCTTGTTGCTGAATGCTGACTGTCTGTGTTTTTACCATCAAACTCCACATTCCTTTGGACTGCCACAACTTCATCCTTAAGCCATCCCTTAGTGCAAAGAAATCTTTAACGAAATGTTAGAGAAGCTGAAACCCAACATGTTCCTAAAATGGAATAAAATGCCTTGGAAATGTTATCTTCAACTGTACAATAGTGACGAAAATAGAGAGTTAATAAATTGCAATACAGTTATACTCCTTGAGAAAATGGTAATCAAGTAACTGGGATTAATCCACTGTAGCACTGTGTAATCCTAAGGCTAGCCACATTTACCGAGAACATCTATCAAGCCGATTCCACAGCTACATGGGCTTGTCATCACATGTGACTGAAATCAGAGGCTACATCAACACCCAAGGGAAAAAGAGAAAAAACCACCACAAAAACCCACCCACCTACGAATGCCTAACCAAATCATTACTAGAAAAGAACAACCCTCCTTTGGAAGAGTCTCCTGTAGGAATTGTTAAGCATCCCAAAGTCATCACAGAAGAACAGTTTGTCTAATTCTTGTAAGAGGTTTGGTTGGTTATTTTCGAGGGATGGACTCAAACACTTGTGAACAAATGCAGCACTAACAAAATGTCCCCCAAACCTCTGCTTCTAAAAATCTGCAACCTATAAGCTGAAAAGTTTGCCTTAATAGCAACTAAGAATTGCCACAATTCAGTAAAAGCGCATACCTTCAACTCCTCTCACTGTAACATCTAGAACACAGTATTATCAACGTTCTCTTATTCACCCCTTTCTACCACATGATAGAAATGCGAACATGAATTAAGTCCTTTTTAACTTGATGTGCAGATGAAGGTCTCAGCTAATGTTAACAGACTAACACCGGCATAACATTTTCAAATGAGCAAAGAAATATTTACACTGGACATCACAATTTCTGAAACCAACTTTTTCCAGGATGAAGTCTGCTTTAATATGTCTCCTAAATTACACAGTTCTGTGAGGAAAAAGTTGAAATTATTTAAGAAAAACCCCACCATTCTGACATTGTTCAAATGAAGTTTTTTAAAGTTGAATCATAATTACTGCTGACTTCAAAATGGGAATAAACGTATACTTAAAACTTCAACAGAAGGAAGAAAGTCAACTTCCAAAACACTTGAAAAATAGCTAAATGAAGTACCTGAAGTGACCCACAAGGCCTGTTTCAATAGTTTTACTTATTTCATTTAGGATTTTGATTTTTTTATACCAACTGAGAAAGGTATTCAGCTTCCAACAGAAAGCTGTTTTTTCAGCCTCACAGAATTTTCTTAGAGAACAGGAAACCAGGTTTATATCAGTTACTGTTAGTAGGCACTGTGAACATATTATTGCACACTAAGTGCTGGACCTACCAACATTTAAGAGAAAATTGTTTTTCCCTTGCTTGCAACTCTCCAGGTGCATGTTAACAAATCACTGTAATATGCATGGAGGAACTATCATAAGTGTGTACATAAAGAAGAAAAACATCCTGTCACCTACTGAAATGTAAACCTCCTGGTTGCATAGAGTGAAGATGTACAGTAGCTGGTGGTAAACCTGTAATGTTGGGATTTTATTAAGAATTATAACTATTTCCACTAATTCAATTGTGTAACAGAGCAATGTCTTCTTAATAGCAATTCCATCTCAGTGTTTGTTTGCTAAATACAGCAATTCACACAATAAGATATTAATCAAACAGCTAGCTCTACCAGTTATAACAAGGCCGTAAGTTGAATGCTGCAATAATTAACACACCCACACATTCACTTACCTTATCCCATGAGTAAAAATTAGCTTAGCTCTCTTATAGAAGTTTGGGGGTTTTTCCTTATAATTCTAAAATCTCAGAATTTCTTTTGCTTACTTTTTGAGAATAAGATTAAATTTTTTGCAGTCTCACCTACGGGTCACAGACTCCCAACAACTGACAATATGACGTGAACTAAATCAAGCCTAAGTATTGTACAGAGAACTGGAAAAGTACTACAGAGCTCTCATTAACAAAGTTGCCCAGTAATAAGCATGAGGATTTTTTTTTTCCTAGAAAAATTAAAGAGGAAAAAAAAAAATTTACAGCTACGCCTATACTTGCCAGGAGTATATTTGTTTATAGATCTCGAAGACTGTCTTTAAAAGTACAGTGCGAGATGGCAGTTACTAAACAAAACAGGAGAAACCAAAGCAGATGATATAGGTAACAGTCCATCCAGCATAAACAATGAATTGTGAATTTTAAGTCCCTCAGGCCAAAAGTAAGTGTTACAAGCTCCAGACAAGCAGCTATTTCCAGTGTACATTAACAAGAAGTTTATTGATCCTGCAAAACTCACAAAAAGGTCAGCACATTTCTTGGCATCTGCTGCTAGCACTTTATCTGTTAACTATTTGCATATAAACATACGTAAAGACCTTTTTCTTTCATGTCATGAAGCACTGCTGAAAAGCTACAGCTATTTTATCAGTGGAAAAAGGACAAGCCGATACGTATTCAAAAAGCAACAGATTTTAAAACTAGTAAAAGACAATTATCAGCTAGTCTGACCTCCAGCAGAACAAAGGTAAAATAATCTCCCTCGGTGTTTTTGCATCACACCAATACATTCCTAGCTAATTTCTTGCAGTAAAGATTTAAAATTAAGATGGAGGCTATAATTTCACTCAATATGTAAATACTAAAAATATGTATCTACTTCAACTGTCCACTGGACTTTGTGCTAGATTAATGTACTACCAACAATTTCTACCCCCTCTAAATCATAAAAATGAATATTCAAAATTTATTAAATACAATAATTGTAAAAAACATTTTGCGGCTGTTAGTTGAACACAAAACACTAATCCATGCAGTAACAAATAATGCTCTTTACGGGTCACTCACTTCTAGTCGAACATTTTGTTTTTCTGGATGAGATCTTAAGACAGGTTTCTTCCAACTTTACTGTGATAGCCAGGTAAACGTCTCAGATCATCTACTAAAGTGGATATTGTCATCGGATTTGTTTTTTGGGTTTTTTTTCCACATGTCTGAGGAAGACAACATACATCACAACACTCTGCATAATCACAAAATACTCCACAGCCAGAGGAAATCACGAGCTGATTGTACATCTAGATTAACAGCTACTAATGAGATGAAGCCAACTTCTCCTGTATCAGGCTTGCTCTCAAGGATTCTTCCCCAAAAGGACCCCCCAGTTACAAAAATCTGGTACCATGATATAGTGCTAAAAAGTATATTTTCTCCTCTGTCCCAAACTATTCCTTACAAAATACAATGTACTAGTCTTTATTGAAAAACGTATTGATGCCAAGCCAGCTTCTCTGAGGTTCTCAGGGTTGTAACTGATCCACTCCTTTACCTTCCTAGCAATAGAAAATTGGAGTTTTACCTTCTTGTGCTTTTTCTTCACCATTTTAAAGATCCAGAGATATCAGGTAGCACAGATAGGAACGGTGTTCTAATCTCATATGGTACATTCTATATGCCTAATGGCAGATACCCGATAACTAGACCCTAGAGCGCCAAAGTCATTAACGAAGTTACATGTGGCTCTTTTTATATGGCAAGCACCAGTCCTCACTCTGGCATTTTCAGACTGCGGTATGAATAACCTGTGTAACGTTAGTACACACACTCTGAATTACTGTCGCCAGTTGGCAGCATGGAATTCATTCAGTTCAGTTCTTTGAAACCTTGGGCTAATTTCCACAGCACCCAGTGCCAGTGCAATGCAACTACAGCAAACCAAATTATCGGCTTCTCTTACGGATTTTACTGTTTTGTTTAAGAGGAACTTCATGGCAGCAAGATGACAGGGTATCTTTTCAGCTGTGAGGAAAACAATGTTTTCTCTCTCATATACACTGAGCTCAGAAGGGTACAAGAGCAGCAGAAACTAATCGCTGTGGTTGTACATGCAGAATACAGTGAGTCCTTTTTTTTTTTTTATCTTGAAGGTAGCTTAATAGTTTGAGAACAGAGTCTTATTAATGTAAATGAAGCTCTAATAGCATATTGCATGAAATTCTTTTTATTAAGCATTTCTTTGGAAAACAGCCTACAAACTGGATTAATCCACTGCACTGTATTTTCTGTAAGCACCTAACCAAAGTGACTTTTTCAAACAGATTGCTGAGTAAACTTTAAAGTAGCCAATAAAGATACTTCTGCTGTAAAAAAAGTGTTTCATATGTAGTTAATTTCACACTTATTTGCACTGGAAAATTAAATTTTTACTTATCAACGTACCACAGAAATACTGGGGAAAACTCTGCTCTGATGTTCTACACAGTATTTTTTGCTTTAAGCAAACTATAATAAAATTAATTGATAATTAGGAAACTGACATTATAATCCTGGTAATATTGTCTGACTCTCCAATGGCACTGTCCACACTGCCGGTCCATTTCATCAAAAAGAACAAAATGTTTTTTTGTAATGCCTCACAATGGACCTAAATTCCTGAATTATTTTAAAAAATAGAGCCAAGGAACATTAATCATTTATGTTCTTTTGAAAATAATACATTAGGCCTGCCGTTCCCGAGTACTCAAAATGCTCTTTAACTATAATGAGAAAGAAAGTAGGATCGAGTCTCTGTGACTGACATCTTACATTGATCCACTTAAAATAAGAAGAAAAAGTGCAAATATTTTGCGGGTAAAACCAAACAAGAATGAATTATCTGTCATTTAAAATAAAATGCTCTGGGCTATTTCTAGACAGAGTTTAAGAGGCTACCCTAAACAGACTGAAAATCTGTTTTATTTTCAGATAGCTCTCAAATCAAGAGACATTCTTAATTTGGTTTTAAATTTCAAATGTGTTTTGAGTTGTAAATATTACTGACAGAGATGTTTTCCTGCTTCTTGTTCTCAGGCTTTTCTCGTAAAACAAGTGTAATACCTAACACATCATAAATGAACTCTCCCTGACAGAACCTGAACTTTATCCTGTAGATCAATTAAGACTTAAGCATAGCTGACAATGATGCAAATTTGATTATTTTTTAACAGTCCATCAATAATTTCGTATGCATTTTTCTTCTTAAATACTGAATCAGACATCAACACCAAATCCTGTTATAATTTTGCCTCAGTGGCTTAAAGATAGCATACATCTGTGTATAAATAGTATAGTTACTTGAAATTCCTGGGAAATTGTGTACCAGTAGCTACAGAAAAATTCTGTCCTAGAAAGCCATGTACAGCTACTGGTTGAATTTATTTAAACTCACAAGATCAGGAATGCAGAGTTAATTTGCTACACAGCAGAGAAACGGTCTCAGGTTTCCAGCAATAGCTTCTTATCCTCACTTCCGAGATTCTTGTTCCTCTGTGAGCACCTTTAAATTCTACTATTAATCTTCATGCTCTGTGGTGTAAGAAAACAATAATCACCTACTTTTTTCTTGTTCCCACTTGGTATTTCTTGTCTGTAACACGAACTTGGAGAAAACTACCTCTATCTAGGAAGGCAGCTAAGGGTACGTTCTTTATTGCAAAGCTGAAAGTAACACCAATTGAATAAATCATTTAGTGATCTACTACTGACACTTACATTACATCCCTAACACCACACTTGGAAGCTTCAGACCCATTTAAACCAGCACAAGGCAATCTCACTGGTAAAGATGTCCATTGTCCTCCCTGCTCTCCTGGATGCCTTCAACCCAGTTATTTGTTAAGAGAATTTCTACTGTTACACGATGAGCTGTCCTGGAAAGGGGCTTGTAGCTTCGGGTTCCAAGATGACATGGTCAGTCTTTGTCTTCCCTGCAATGATCCATTTTTTACAGCATTTGCAACAGGCCTTCCCTGAGTACCCTTGGGTGTGGGATACAGTGGTTGTCTTCTTGGGAAAGATCCCTGCATTCACTTAATCCTAAAATACTTACAAGGATGTATTTCCCCATTTCTGACAATTTCCTGGGCTAAGTCCACTGGTCCTTAAAGTTTCAGGAAAGCAAGTTACAGACACTTTTCCTATATTGTCTACTTTTAATAAGTCAGTATTAAACAGTAAGAGTCAAAAGATTTATCAAAAGGTCCACAGCATCTCATATGCAGTATGCAGTACTCCATATAAACAGGGAGTAGAAATACTATGAGTCACTGGCTGAGTCATTCTCCCTACTGCTTATCTTGAAGTTAAAAGCTTATTTTGTGTGTAAGTAAACGTTCTCTTACTGGCTTTCACTGATGCCAAATGACAAAATAGAAATCTAGCCTGGAGGATCCCTCAGAATTTTAAAAGGCTTAGAAGATCTGAGCAATCCAGACCCAAGATGCTAAAGGGACATGGCTGTAGCAAACCAGTTTGTTTCCTCATTGAGTAACACTTAGAAATGTATCTAATGGCTTGCTTGAGGGCTATAATTGTATGTATTACTAATGGCCTTATTAGTCACAAGTAGTAACTATGCAAGTATGAAAGGTCATCAAACAGAAGTAACCAACATGTATAATGTAACCACTTAGTTGCTGAAACCTGCAAGGGTGATTATATTATTTAAGTAATTACATTGGGGTGGTTTGTTTTTTTTCCACCAGAGCTAGTTAGATTAGATCTTTTTACTTTGCTGCTTGCTTAATTTTTAGTGGTTTACATCGAAGATTTATACTGAAACCAGTCAGGAAACTTTCTTCAAAGAAAGAAGAATCATCAATGTTAAAGTTCAAGTATAAGTAAATCGGGAATGGCTGGCGATTTCAAGTTTAAGCGACTGTGTTGCAAGTGAGACCTAATAATTTATGACTGCAAATAGTGAGAGACTTGTCAGTGGAAGACTGTTTAAACACAAATAATTACTAATATTCCCCATGCAAATCAACAGTGTCATGATTGTCACATTTACAATCATGCTTACAGATTTGGCTGTCATGAATATAAACACCCATGTCTTACAAGGCTCAATTTCTCTTCTCAGTGTTAGACACCACTTTTCTTTTGATATTCTTCTCCTTTGAGAGAGCTTCTGCGTGAATTCTTTGCTGAGGAAAATTATTCTCACGTGTGATTCCATTAGAATTCTAGTGGAGCCAGAGAAGAATTTATCTGTGTCTATCAGTCTAACAACTTTTATGCTCAGTTCAATATTAGTAACCTTTCTTTAATTTGTACAAACTTAATTTTGCATTTTCCCCAATCTTACTTTCTCTCTCGGTAGGGATAAATCATCAACACTACATAAATAAACCCAGCCTTGTTAATGGTGAATACTGCATATATTGCCTTATACTCTTCTGGCACAAGTACTCTTACCTTGCTTCTCTGTTGGAAGGTATCATTTATAGACTTGGTTCTAAAAGCAAAGTATTTTTTGACACTGTCAGAATGCTCTACCCACGTGACAGCACCCCAGTTGCAATTCCAACATCTATCAAGAAATGCTCCGACTCTAAGTGCTCCCTAGGAAAACTCTGCTTGGACTCTAGTTTTCCAAGATTTTATTATCAACCATTTTTCAGGACTCTCTTACAATCAACTCCATTGGAAATTCAGTGTATCAGAAGAGAATGGCATACACTGTGTTCAGAAAGAATTTCAGCACGCAATTAAAGAAAAATTT
Organism: Charadrius vociferus; assembly: GCF_000708025.1. Classification (NCBI taxonomy): domain Eukaryota; kingdom Metazoa; phylum Chordata; class Aves; order Charadriiformes; family Charadriidae; genus Charadrius; species Charadrius vociferus. The sequence goes on from NW_009649588.1 coordinate 3,563,396, forward strand.
CTATTCCCTCTCTCTTCTTCCCCTCTTCTGTCTCCCCTCAGTAGACATGGGCAACGAAGATAAGCGAGGGCAGGAGGGGGAGGGGGAAGAAAACTACAAAGATTATGAGTAAGGAGTATTTATGGACTTCTCCCTTTTCCTCCTCCCCTGTTCTCCTATCCTAAGATGACGAGGGGGAAGAAAACAAAGGACGTCGGTAACCACAATGCAAGTATGTCAAAATGTTACATATTATTCTAACAAAGACATCTGACTCTGGAGCAGGTGATGCTTTGAAGGTTTTAAAGCAAGTCAGCTAAAAAGTAACACAAAGACAATTGTTTAGAAGTTTCACTTTTACTGGAAAACATCTTTGCCCTCTGAGGAAGAAGAAGAGATCTGGAATCTTGCTCAACACTGAAAATCCCTGTTTACTAAGAAGGAGCAGGAGGCATTCATATAGGGTTCTGCTGTCCCAATAAGTCATGTCAGTGCATGCACTGGTGATCAGCACCTCAGGATTTTTTTTAATTTTTTTTTTTACCTCTTCAGAGTTGGATCTGTAGCCTACCACTGCATTGTCTTTCACTGGTCTCACAGCGTACCTATTCCTTCCTTTAAATTGTTAGTGTTTAACATATTCTTCTTCAATGAAAACCAGTAGCTAATCTAGCTAAAGGCTAATAAGAGCACAATAAAAATAGTGTTCCAAATAACACTTACTTTGTTTGAACATACTCATATGGTCCAACAGTCATTTCATACTTTCTCTCCAAAAGATAAACTAAAGAAAACCTCTACTTCATATCTCTGTGCATGTGTGTACACAGCCTGCCTAGCAGACAGGAAAATTGAACAAAATACCAGCTCAGCTCTAACACAAATGACAAAGTCAAATAATGATATTCAAAAGGTCTTACTGTATTAGGGAGTTTGAGATTTCATAAAAGGATCCAAAGACCACAGAAGTCTGATGCTTTTTCTCTGCAAGACCTTAATCCTTTTTAAAAAAAATTTCTTCTATGCATGTTTCACGTTTTATAAATTATGTGCATTATGACAGTACCTGCAGGTCCCACTTGTGATCAGCTCTTCTTGCTACTAGACACCGAACTTCAGTCACAGTTCTGAACTTTTAGGTCCCTGAGTGCTTTTGAAAAAATCATGTTGTCCCATATAGACTAAAATCAATTACTGGATAATTGATAGCAATAAAATAAAATTCTAACAAACTAGAATCCCTGCCGTTTTACCCATTCCTAATCTCAGCTAATTTTTTTTTTTTTTAAATCTTCATAATTCATTTTATGAAAATAGTAGCAAATTCCATAGTGGCTAAACAGAAATGTACATGGGAAGATCTGTGCCTGCAATTTAATTAAGGATGCAAAACCATACTAAACTCTGGTGCTGCGTCCATTAAGAGCAGAGGCTAACCTCGTTAGAATCTCAGTCGAACAATGCTTATGAGATATCACTAAGTACTTAAAGGAGCATAACCATTGTTCACAGAGTAGACCAGACCAACAGGGATTTGAACATGTAATTTGAGTGTGGTTAGATATTGCATCTGAGGTTCAGATACCCATGTAATGACTTCCATTTATTTGCACTAAGAAATATCCTTCTGTGGCTCAAAAACATCTTGCCCATAATTATATCTAACAATCAAAGAAGCTTCACATAATTTCCAGCAATAAAACAAAAACACAAGCCTGGACTGTGTATAAACAACAGTAACAGTAACAAAGACAATTTGGGAACTAGGACTACAGTCTCACAGAAATACAATGACTGCTTAGGCTCATGGAAGTAACGTCTCTGAACAAGTAGTTCTTTCCATAGATTTCGTATCACTCTAACAAATGTAACTCTGATAATAAGAACACTAAAGACCATTACGTATTTTAAAACATTTGGTATCTCTACTGGTCTATGCTGACCAGGGGACAAATGCCAGAGCTACGCATTTTTTTTATTGTATTTTTAAGCAATTCATTCTTATTACTTTATTTATTCTCATTACAGTGACAGATAAAAACCCTGATTAAGGATTAAGAACAAGGATGAAAAGACATCAACTACACACCGTTGTACTTACACAATTGCTTACTGTGATACAAATATACCCTGTGTGTGCGCGTGTGTGTAAATAAACATCAAGTTTTGATTCAAACCACTGTTTTCCAGTGTAATTCTCCCCTTTCTACTAAAAACTTAAACAGAGGACTTCACAAAAATTTTCATGCAGCCAGGAGGTAGTACCTAAAGACTACTATTGTCAACTTCCAGCCCTAACAGGAAATTCAGCAGGCATTTCAGTGCAGTTTCTTCACAGAGGCTAGAAATATGCCGAATAAATTAAGAGCCATTACCTTTTATTTACCAACTAACTGTTCATACCACAGCTGGAGCCAGCTGCCCTTAACTGTAACAAAGCACCAGCTTTTCTACACACATAAGTGAGCATGCTTTTCTGCTTTAAAGTCAACTACTAGCAAAGCCTTGTATTTCTTAAGGGAGAAAGGTACTTGCTTAGGCATCAGGGAAAGTAATGCCTAGTTTTTGGATCCCAGGGGATATGGAGGATAAATCCTGATCTGTTCAGGTCTGTCAAAGTTGAGATGTTCCAAATATAATGTGCCTAAAGAGCTTTCGTGTAAAAAGACATACACAGTACTACCATTGCAATGCCTCCAGGATCAGACGATATCTTTACAGGTTTAGGATTCCAACTTTTAGAGCCTAAATTCAATGAAGTACCACTTTGGAGCAATAAATCCTTTCCTTGACAGACAATGATTTTGTATTCTTAAAATTCAAAAAGGGATGCTATACTGTAAGAATCTTCACAAGATTCTGAAGAATTCTGAAGACTGTGCCCTGTAATAGTAAACTTCATAGGTTATCTAGGGTGTATCCCCAGCTTAGTGCCAAGGGCTTCTCATGCAAATATATCTTTAGGATGACTTCCTGTAGCATATACAAGGTAAAGGTACCAATAACTACTTTGTTCACCATTTTCTTTTTTTTTTTTTTTTTTTTGGAGATCGTATCTGCTTCCTCCCTCACTATAGTTCAACACAACTATACCATTCTTGACTGTATTAAACTATGTGAATATAATGATAAAAAGGGACAAAAAAGGAGAAACCAAAATCCCAACACATTAAAACACAGGAAAGTAAGCAATGTGTGCACTAAAGTCAGAGACCCCTCTATACTACAATAAAAGCAACTTTAAAGTTTCTACACATATTGTTTATACTGTGAGGTGTATTACTTTCATAAAATCATTCCTGCATCTTGTGTTGCTTCACTTCTGCAAAGCACATGTACATGCTACAGAGTGACAGTTCATAAGTACTTCCATAATACAAAATTCAAGGTTACACCTTGCACAATGGCTGCAAACAAGACTTCAAGGAGTGGACAACTGGACGTATGAACAAAATTTTTTCCAAATATTCACAGAGACCTTAATGATGCCAAGCGCTAATGCTGATTCATACTACCAGAAAATAAAGAAAGTTGTTGCAGTGGAAGTTTTGATAAGCCTAATGAATGCCTCAAATAATTCTGACTTACCCGATTTCAATGCAGTGTAAAATTAAAAAAAAAAAACAAAACAAACAAAAAACCCCACCACATCAAAAGAAGAGAGAAGGCAACGCACACTGGGATAAAACAATCCCAAAGACAAATTTTACCTACATGCACTAATGGACTCATGAGCTGATTTACAGGAGCAAGATATGGGGAAGGTAAGCCTATGGAAACGTCAGTTAATGTCCAGTGTCAATCAAAGCAACACATCAAATATTTCAAATTACTGGAAATAAAGAATAGAACAGAATAGACATAATAGCACTATGTCAGTATAAACCCATGGTGCTCTCATGTTCTAGGTGTAGTTCTGGTCCCACGCTCAAAAAGGTAACATGGGAATTGAAAAGTCCCTATCAAGAACAAACAGGAGCTGACAAACTGTTTTTGTACAAGTGATGAGTCAACTCCCTAGTTCTCTTCAGCTTGAAAAAAAGATGGTAGAACAGTACAGTAGATTGAAAACCCTAAGCAGAATGGAGAAGCTGATTAGGCACCAATCAGGCACCATCTCTTCCAGAAATACATGAATTTATATGCCAATCTTTAAATTTAGTCAAGAAAAACTAAGTTGACAACAATGCCAAGTTACAATAAGAGAAAACATAGCAAAGATTATTTCAGATCTTTTATTACCAAGCGTTTGGGTCCCAGTTTCTCTCAGCAATTCAAAGAGCACTCACAATCTGAACTGGTTTAATATTTAGTTACACTAAGATGAATGCAACTCATTCTATTTTGTGTGCCTTCAGCTGTCTACAAAGCACTCAGTATGGCATTATCCCTTGATATCTACTGGAATGCTGAAGACAGTTCAAAAATTTAATTTACCTCTTCAGTATGTTCCTCATTAAAAGCACATGATACACATTGATTGCTCCCTAACATTTAAATAGCCACAGGTGGAGTTTTTTTAACTACAAAATTGCAGACTAATCTAAAATTATGTTTAGAGTATCACAAGTGCTCAAGTCCTGAAATTAGTGAGTTATTGCTCACCAACTGAGGTCATATAAAACATATAGCACTGTGTGCAAACCATCAGTACCTGCTGTGAACTAAGGTGATGAACTACGATGAAAGTGCTTAAAAGCAAGTACACGTTCACAGGAAAACACTAATACCTAAAGCAGCTTTAGGTATTCTCCACTCCTTGAAGCTGCGTCCCATGAAGGAATTAAGTATTCACAGAGGGATCAACACAAATGATCAGTTGCCATCACACTGTAACTCAATCTATTTCAGATAAAAGATGACACATTAGCAGAAAGGCATGCAATTAGACTGACCCTGTTTTATGAAGTTTAACTAGATGATCATACTCATAGCCCTGTCCAGACCTGGAGCAGCACTGTACATAGTGCACATTCATTACACAAGAAGTAGGATAATGCCTTTTCAGGTTAGCCCAAATTCTGTGACTAGAGCCTGGCAATAAGAACATTTTTGTAAATAAGATTTCTATTTAACATTTTTATTGTAAAAAGAATATTACAGCTTCTATAGTACTACATAATCTTTGATCTGGGATAAGGACTTCAGAACTCAGGCTTACCTGAATGACACATTTTATGCTGGTTCTGTATACTAGGACAAGCTTCAAATATGAAAATTTATTTCTGCCCAATTAGTCACTGCAAGTACAAGACGTTTGTAGCTATAGATATAGAAGTTTGCAACCAAACTCAACAAAGGGGCTAATAAAAATATTAAAAGCTATTAAAAACTTATGTCTACATAAAAATAAAGCCATCCTGTAGAAAGCTAAGAAAGTCACTGACACATATACCTCTCCCACTTGCCCTTTAAGGCAGAAGAATCCACATGTGTTTAGGCCTTGCTGAATACATGCAAGGAGGATACTACTGTAATTTGAGTTTTTAAAATATCACAAATTCTAATACCTAACCAGATTGTCACATTTTGAGACAGAACATACATTTTTGCAGTAAAAACAAAACAAAAAAAACACCACAATGAGGTTTATAGAAAGTAAATTACATGTCTGTTAAATTAATTGTAGTGACATTTTCAATTAAACAATAATCCTAACAAAGAATATGAGGAAAAAAATAATCTAACACCTATTCTATGGAGACTGAAAGCTGAAATAAACTATAGTTAAAATGAAAGATGAGTTTTACATGATTAATACAAGGAAAAATGCCTCTCAACAAAGATGATGTGCCTTCATAAACTCCTACATATCAGGACACTTAAATTTTATTTGATCCCTAAATCTACGTACTTCCCAAAATGTTTTCTGCAGTTCAGTTATACTGCAAAGTAAGATTATATTGCTATTGAGTTCATCTTCTCAGTATATAATACCGAACTGAGTTGCAGTATATGACAGATTTATGTCTATGTGTTTTGCAAAAACAGGAAATAGAAGGCATTGTAATCTATGCTGTATGGCAAGACCTCAAAACCACTTTAAGAAACTCAACTTGTTACAATGCAGAGGAGGGCTTGACTTCTTTTAAGCCTTGTCTAACCACCATATGCATATTTCCAGCAATATGTTTTAAGATGCAATGCACAGTCCACTGCATTTTCTTCTGAAAATCAAATACCTCCTATGCAAGGCCTAACTGTAGTTCATAGTCAAATTAAAACAAAACATTCAAAGCCAGATTTACTGTGAAGACATTTGTGACAACAGAAATGGACAGTTTGTTACTATGAAAAAGCTGACATTTACAAAAGAATTACCACATGATATTTCAGCGTTTTCCAGCCTATGGTTACACACAGAGATAGCAAACTATAAAGAAATTAAAAAGAGAAAAATTGTAGTGTATTGCTATGTAATGTGTAGTATGGGCATGCAGCCGCACATGTAAAAATCAATGACGCACAATATTTGGTTGGTGATCTCCATGATACAAGTTGGCAGCCTCTCTTCAGCTCATCCACAGGAAGACAGCTGCATCAGAGAAACCATTGTCACGACTAGCACTAAAAGACAACCTGGCTGGCAATCTAAGCAGAAAACCTGAAGGCTGAATAGAAAGAGGCGTTTGAAGTATTCTTTCAAGGAGATTTTCTACTGATCAGAGTTTGAGGAAGCGCCACTGTTTTATAGCTTCCTTTGGCACCATCAAGAGCAATACATCTCCATCACTGGACGTCTTCAAGATCAGGTTGGATGGGGCTTTGAGCAACCCATCTAGTGGAAGATGTCTCTGTCCATGGCAGGGGGGTTGGACTGGATAATCTTTAAAGGTCCCTTTCAACCGAAACCATTCTATGATTAAAAAAAAACAATCCAATCATCACATCCAGATTGTGTTCAGTCAAATATTTGAGACAGCAAATTCCAGACTTACGCTTGCCCTTGTGGTTTTGTTCTGACATCAGTTTTAAATCCCTTTTTTTTTTTTTTTTTTATTCCACTAAAAGGTTCTGTGGTTTGATTATTTCACAGCCTGTTACTCTGGTCATGTAGGAACCACTACATGCTTGCAACAGGTACATGCACACCATCAGCATCTACCAGAATGATTATTTCCAAGCAAAGACCTGTTCTGCTTCTGCTGGCCTGAACTGTAAGGTGGTATTATAGTGCAGGTATGGGGCATGTTGACCGAAAAGAATCTCCTGAAAATATGGTTGCCAACTGAGAAGGCTGCATAAAAGTAATTTTTATGTTCAATCATTTTGAAAGGTGAAGGGGGCTAGTTGAGACTTTAAAAACTGACCTAATAAGGGATGTGCTTTCTCAATAACTAATCCCATAACTGAGAAAAAGTAATGGGCAATATTGGACAAAACCCACTAAAATAAAAAATTTAAATCACACAGATTAACACGAAATTGCCAAGATTTGTTCAAGCAAAACTGTATCACAAATCAGTGTGGTAGGTCTTTAAACTGTAGATCATCTTATCACAAAAATCACCATCGCTGTCTGCAATCAGCAATCATATGATCAAAGTCAAGACCAAAATAAAGGACTGATTTGGCAGGGAAATCACCTCACCATAAATGTTAAAGGTAGAATTAGTAACACAAGAAACTCAGAGGACAGCAGTGTCATGTAAAGAAATGAAAGACCACAGTTTTCTTCTCCAGGGTTGTCTCAGACATTACATTCGATTTCAAAAGTAATAAATATAACTATAGATTTCTGAATATTTACATTAAAAAAAACCAACCACAACAAAACTTGAAACCCTAACATCTGAAGAGTAGTTAATGTCTAGTATTATGTGTATAGCAGTATCTGAAGTATGCTGTGGTTAGTCATTACAGTCCTACAAAATGAGTACTTATGTTTCCCCTACATTCTTCAAACAAAAAGCTTGTAAATGGTTTACTGTCAACACTACCAAAGGTCAAACAGTTCTATTTTGTACAGTGAAAGTACAGTTAGACTGAAGTCATATCTGGCTTAAGGAAAGCTGTCACTTTTTCAAAAAAATATACATAACAGCATCAAGTGTGATTCTTTAAGAGGATGTGCTTCACCTGTGCATCTTCAATTCTGAACTGCATCTTCTGAGTCCACTACCAATATGCTCTGTTTCCGTACACTGTCATCAAACTACCAAAAAAGGAGATATATATTGAACAATTCTACTACAAAATAGTATTTCTTATCACGTTCATGCAGTTCACTTGTTCCTTAGTGCCTTGTTTTTCTTTTCATATCTCCTGTTTTGTTTTTTTTTCCTCCTCCTTTTAACATTTTGAAATAAATGAAAAGAAAATAACAATCCCAAAAAGCTCATGCCAGTTGGCAGGGAAATTAAAAATCACAGATTCAAAAGTACTTTCCCAGTTCATGAAAACATCTCTAATGAGACAGATGAAAATATGAATTGCTCCTAATGAGCTCAAAATTGCACATATTTCCATTAGTTTAATTTTGTAAGCCTTCACAGATATTTTGTGTTATGCTTTATTATAAAACAAGAAGTGGCCACAAGGCTGTGATAACCAATTTGTGAGATTAAAGTACTCAACTTGAATGGTTTCATTAACTTCTAAGTCATGAGTCAAAGTTAGCATAAAATACAACTCCTTTGCTATTCATAGAGGGTCTTACTCTCCAGTGACTTCCAACATTTTGGAGTCATTTGCACCTGGGAAGAATAATACTATTATTCTTGATTTGTCAGCACTATACTCACTTGCACAGCTATGAAGGGATAATGTACAGCAAACCCGTGAAGAATAAGGCCCTAACAGCTATTGGATATGTATTATGGATTTCAGCTATGACCCAGCAGAACCAATACAGCTTCCACGCTGGATAGCACTCACGTCAAACTAAGCTGCAGTCTCCATTAATACATTCTAACCACATTTGGATGAGGATGAAACAAAGCCCATGCAAACACTTTAGCCAGCTCTTACAAAGAGATTTTAGGATGGCCCTAGGTGCACTAGGTCACACCAGAAGTACATGCCATTACACTGCAGACAGAAAATAGAAAGAAATTGTGACAGGATTTGTGAAAGTTCCATGTCAGCCCATATTCAGTTGTGACTAACTCTCATGGATCAGTGCATAACGCAAGTAACATGGGGGAAGACAGGGTCGTAACAAAAAAAGGGGGGGAAGAAAAGCGAAGACCCCATGCAAACAACAGCCAGCCATGCGTGCTCATGAGACCCAGGGACATGTTCAAATCTGGAACTCAACCAATCCTGAGGCTGCAGTATAAACATCAGGATAAACCTGTGAACTTTATATGCGTTTTTGCAGCAGAAGTGGACAAAATATGATCCATCACCTGCCCCAAACTACAAAATAGTTTTGTTGTGCTCAAGAAAATAGATACACTAGGCATGCAACATGGTGATTGCGAAGAAGTGCAAACGTTAACGCAGGTGTCCAGAGTAAGAACATTGAAAGCATGAGCAACAGCTATAGCAATTCTGAAAATGACACCAGCATTTGAACAGACTAATGACCAGTAAGGTATTTCCTATCCAATTCTATAAACTAGGGACACTTAAGGCAGCAAGAATAGTAAAATGATGCAGGGGCTGAGCCAGGGGGAGGAGGGAGAAGACATCCACAACACATGATCCTGCACCACGACTATGCATCACATGGATGAAACCACTACTAGGAGTTGGGTACTTGGCAAGCAGAGAACTACCCAGAGGAGCCCATGACTGAGCTAGGACTACACAAAGCACTGCTGTATCTACGACACTAACCCACTCTACTTCTCTCCTGGACTGTATCATCCCTCCCACAACACAGGGAAATCTCACAAGGAACCACTATGCTAACCTGCCCAACTTCTAGGCAGACTATGCTACCTCTCCCATGGTAAACTGAAGTCATGTCATTAGTAAAATTGCACGTATCTGTGATTAAGGTGTTTTGGTATCCAAATCCATTCAGCCTCCACATTGTCGTTTGGTTTTAAACCACACCATTGAAAGGAAAGACGGGTAGACATAGTGCTTAGGGACATGGCTTAGTGGTGGATTTTGGCAGTGTTAGGTTGATGGTTAGACTTGATGATCTTAAAGGTCCCTTCCAACCCAGACAATTCTATGATGACTGCTTTACCACATACCTCAACCTTAACATTCTGTTATAGTGAAAAACTTCATTTTCTCACCAGTTCTACTTAATACTTACACAGTTTGAGCTTATAACTATATTACAACAAAAAGGACTATCATAACACGCTGATCACAGAAGAGTGGTATCTATATAGCAATAGCATAGTGCAGTACAGAATCCAATTCAGCATGACAACATAACAAAAGAAAATATCACTACTAAATATCAGAATGTAGTCGTGTTCATCTTGCAAGCACCTAAGGGAATTGTGTGCAGTTTTGTAAGAGGAGAAGACTGAAAAGGAAAACTGCATTTTGCAATAAATTTCCTAAAACTTTGAAGAATTCTGTGTATTTTCTAAATGTATTTTAGTAAACTGACAGACTCTAGACAATAGCAATTTACATTTAATTTATGAAAATTTGAAAAACAAACTAAAAGCTAACATATTTAACAGCAAAAAGAAATTGCTCTTCATATTACTCCACAGGTCATTCAATCCCCCTTGTCCATTTCAGTGTATTTCTCTCCTCTTTCCTAAGTCTCTCTGGTTGCATTCCACCTGGCAAGAAACATGTTGCCCAGCTCATTTTTGCACTTTTCTGCAAACTGTTCTTGGACTTCTGCCTGCAATGTACTCATCTTTCTCACACACTACATTTGCTGTTCAGCTTGCTGTTTTTCTCCTCTGAGCTCGGTGCATATTGATGCAGAGCAAGGAACTTTAACACAATGCACAGCAGCATGGTGGAGATTTCACTACTATATGTACCTCAATGAAAAGGGTTCACAATTCAGACTGTGTTGCTAAACAAATATTAACCCATTTCACAGATGCCCTTAGGAAGTATGGCAGCTGGGCCCCACATTCATATATATACAGCAAAAGATAACTGAGTAACAGCATGCAGGAGGAGAAAAGGACATTCATAGCTTCCTCTAACCACTGCTGTTTGCTCCCACTCCCTCCCTCCATGGTGGCAACTGAAATAAACTTCCCTATAACCACGAAATCTCAGAGGACAATCTACTCTCAGGATCAGGGTCTTCCTTTTCTGTTTTGTAATACCCACCATTGCTACAGGACCCACGCACAGTAGTGTCTATAAACACCTGCAAAGCGCATCCACTTTTGCCACTGGATCTGACCTCAAGGTTTGTGACTTAAGTAGAAGGGGAAGTAAAGTACCCTGGAGGCAATTATTAGCAGTTCAAGAACCTGCATAATTTTGGCATCCAGTTCAGATGAACTCAACTAAACCACCACTACACAATCGTGGTCACACCATCCAGCTAGCCAACTGTTTATCCACTTCTTGCAAATGTATGGAACCGTAAGTATAACATCTGCTCTCACAAGTTGAGAAGACTGTTCTCTGTCTTCTCATTTCTGACTCCAGATTTGTTCTTTGCCTTAATAGTTTTCCTATGAAAATAACACCACTGTACTTATAGTTCTGCTTAGCATTAACAAAGGGAGTATGCTGTTGACATTCAATAAATGAAAATATATTTATTAATAATTTAGTGGTAATCCAATTGCTTTTTGCTGCAGGAGTGGACTCACTAAAGTGGTCCTTTTTTACTCCCAGTTTTCATGTTAGTATTTTTATGAGAATATCCCTAATATGCTGTTTTAAAGTTCTGTTTATGCCCTTTGGAACAACAAAAAAAGCACATATAGAAAATCTCAACTGAAAATTGTGATCTTGAGAGCCATTTGTGGATTTTCACAAAACTCCAGGGAGTCTCGACTGAATATCAGCCAACAGGTACCACATTTTATCTCCAAGGATATACAATCATATCCTCCTGCATGTTCACAGTCAGAAAAACCTTCACAGACGTACTCTGTTTTTGAAAGCTTGAAGGTACTTTGAAATCTACATCTAAAAAAAAAAATACCCAGCAAAAAAACCCAAATAACCTACAAATTTATAAACTCCATTTTTCAATGACTAATAAAAACAAAACAAAGAAGAAATAAATACCTTAGGACAGATTTCATTATTTTGTACCTCCTCCAGTAGGAGGAAAAGGTGGGGAGGGGAAGAAAAAAGGAAATCACAACTTCTGTGGTTTCTTTTGCTAAATAAAACTATTCATTTAGGCAAAAAACCTGTAATATTGACTAGATTCCAAACCTTCACAACTTCATTAAAAAGGCTTTTAAATAAATCTGCTTACAGTGAAAGAAGCAGCCTAAGACTGTATGCATATGGCTTCTTTTTTAAGACCAGTTATATTTCTTAATTGGTTTCAGAAAATGTCTGACTATTGAATCCTATAGAATGTGCGTGTGGCCTTTAAAAATCCTTGTAAATGAGAACTGCTGGCAGAACAATTAGCATTTAAAAGCTAGAATGACCTTAAATCTGTGCATCATTGTGATTAGTTTGGACTTTAATATCAAGTACAGAACCAAAAAATACCTTAGTTGCCAAGACAAAGAGCTCCCAGCACCAACAAAAGGACACTGGGTAATAGGGTGAAGCATGTGCAATGAAACATAAAGGACAAACTTGCATGATTATGTTTGATTTGTGTTGACTTAGCAACCAAGCAGAAGGGCCTTCCTGGGCAGTGAGCATGGAAAAGTAAGAGAACAAATCTTCTGTTTCAAATATAACATGGATGCACTACACGGGAGATCTGGCCTAAATTTTTATCCCTATAATGAATTTCAAGTTGCAGAAGACAATATTAACTGTGCATAGATTTTGTTTCCAAGGAATTACTGGATAACTTTAATTGCCTAACTGTAATGTGAATTAGACATCACCTAAACAAAATAGATGGAATACTTCACTTTATATATATCAAATATAAATATATGTATCATGGTTATATGTATATGAGGTGCCATTTTATTTTAAAAACAATTTGCATATATTGCATGCAATTATACTAATTCATGTAATATCCCCCCATCAAGAAAAACAAGATGACTTCTTATATCTCTAGAAATGACAGCACTGGCTTGGGGTTGAGAGTGGTGGTGTGCTGCAGCTGCTGATCTTACTTAAAAGAATGATTCTTAAGTAAAAAGATGAGCATGTATATTGGCTGAGTATGCAATTAAAACAAAATAAAAACCTACAAGTGTCCTCTATTTGCAGATGATTTTTTTTAACTTAAAGCATTTTGTTCAATTTTTGTTCTAGCTCTCATTCTCATATTCCAAACTACTCAAATATAAATATTCATACAATATAAATTTCTTTCTATATAGAAAATATTGCTGTACTTTTCCTGCATTGCAATAAATACAATTGAATTAAATCTTCATACTCACAGGGGGGGACGGGGAATGGAGGTCATGGTCAGTTCATCACAGGTTGTCCCTGCCACTCCTTCCTCCCCTGGGGAGGACTTCTTACACTCTTCCCCTGCTCCAGTGTGGGGTCCCTCACACAGGAGACAGTCCTCCATAAACTTCTCCAACGTGAGTCCTTCCTACAGGCTCCAGTGTGGGTCCCTTCCACGCGGTGCAGTCCTTCAGGATCAGACTGATCAAGCATGGGTCCCCTACGGGGTCACAAGTCCTGCCAGCAAACCTGCTCCAGCGTGGGCTTCTCCCTCCACGGGGCCACAGGTCCTGCCAGGAGCCTGCTCCAGCACAGGCTCTCCACAGGGTCACAGCCTCCTTCGGGCATCCACCAGCTCCAGTGCGGGGTCTTCAATGGGTTGCAGGTGGATATTTGCTCTTCCATTAACCTCCATGGGCTGCAGGGGGACAGTCGCCTGCCTCACCATGGTCTTCACCTCGGGCTGCAGGGAAATCTTTGCTCCAGCGCTTGCACCACCTCCTTCCCGTCCTTCACTGACCTTGGTGTCTGCACAGTTGTTGCTCTCACATACTCTCACTCCTCTCTTCGGCTGTAATTACACAGTTAGGTTTTTTTCCCCCTTCTTCAATATATTATCCCAGAGGTGCTACCACCGATGCCCATGGGCTTGGCTCTGGCTCTGTTGGACGTGGGGGAAGCTTCTAGCAGCTTCTCACAGAAGCCACCCCTGTAGGCCCCCCCGCTACCAAAACCTTGCCATACAAACCCAATACAATGGTATTCTAAATTTCATCAATTGTTAACATGAATACTTCATAAAGATTCAATCTTCTCAAAGACTTAACCAAGTAGTCAATACATTAGTTACTACTGATATTAGTAATACCACAGTAATAGTATCTGGAAAACCCACTGATGACCAAAAATCTCACATTATACAGGTCATTATACAAATAAGAAGCTACTATAGTGAATGCTATTGCTTGATAGCAGTGAGATTTGGTCATTTACTGTCGTTCCAAGAAACAGGCCTACCAACATTTTAGAGTATTTTACACAGATTCCCTAGCTGAGTTTTGCTAAACTTACAGCAAGTGCATTATCTTGTCAGTTCTGCACTTTCTGTGGATTAAGTTTGTGATGTGCAGATTCCTAGAGAGGAGACTATTTAAAGTCAGATGTTGAGTCACATTAAGTAATTTATGCAGTCATGCCAGGTGCTCCATATAGATATTTCAGATAGCAATTTTCTTAATATAGCTTACATAAATACTTAAAATTTAAAGAACAGTAGATACATAACACTTTATCATTCAGGAAATGACAGTTCCATATAAGTATAGATTACCAAAGTATGTAGGTGATTGTACACAGATTCAGAATATTAAGGTATCTAATAATTCACAGGGATGTCAAGGGTCAAACTAGACACCGGTTTGACACACACACAGAAAAATACTGAATGTAAAGGCCTGGCAGATCACTGTTACATTCCTCTGTCACACATCCAGCAAGCCCAGACTTCCTGACAAATTCTTTCCGACTGTGTTCTCATTGCTATTACTAGCTTCTGTCTAATAACATTCTATATCAATATCCTTTAAACATCAGAATATGCAATGGGTCATATAGGAACTTTCTACTACAGACACTTTTCATGCTGGGTTCTCGCAATGCAGTCTGTCCCATTAGACTTGCTCAGTTTTCAGTGGTCAACTTCCAAAGAAAGTCCCAAACTGTTGAAATACTCAGCAATGTCATACCTGAGTTTTGTGACTCTCCAATGTTAGTGTCCTGGCAAAATTTCAACATAGATAAACACATCCTACCTGCCTCAGTCTCTCCTGTAGTTTGAATTCAGTAAGTTATTTAGAATTTTCTACCAAGACTGTACTGCACATTTTACAATTAATTTCCTACTGTCAGAACACAGAACACTGATTCCTATATTAAAAGGGTAAATTCAACTCACTGAAGTCAAACAGTAGCACAGAAATGTCATGTTTAATTCATGTGTAGTATAGTTTGTTTTATAAAATTATGATCATTATTTTCTGCCTCAATTTTGTTTTACATATAATTATAACAGCATTTAAAAACTAAGGAATATTCCTGCTCTGTTAATCATCTTAAGAGACTAGCAATGAAGGTGAAGAGGAAGGGAAAACTACAGCTCGGCATACTGTGAACATAATCAAGACTTCCAAACAGAACTGAACGTTTAATATCCATACGGTTCCCAAAACCAGTAGGTGTTAAAAGAGTTCTGGAAGAGCCCAGGAAGCCAAGCAGATTGAAACTGGTAGTATGGACTGCAAGAGTTCAACAAGCAGAAGGGAAGAAAAATACAACAAATTAGAGATGCAGAAAAGCGAGAGAGTAACATATGTATTGGTGGTATCGGGAGCACTGAAACACAGTTTCATCGAGTTATGTAGTTACAGTACGGGTACCATCTGAACAGAGTGCATTCAGTCAGCAAGCAAGACAATGAGATGTGAAATTAGAAACAAAGGTCTGGACAAGTAACATATATGGGAAGAGAACTGGGAAAACACTCTTCAAAGAGATGGAAGGTACTGAAGTATACAACCTAGTGTATTTCAACAACTATGTGCATACATACATATATATAAAATAAAAATGGCAGCAAAGCAAACTAGGACAGGATTTGGGAGGGAAGATGAAACCATCCAGAGAATGTGCAAGCTATAAAGAACACTGACAGTTATACTTGTCCTGAAAGCAGAAAAATGAACAGAACGCAGGTGTCTATAAGAAAGCTTCTCTCAGTCCTAGGAGTTCTTGAAACTTCTTCCTTACAAACTGGTAAGACTCCCTAATTATGGCAGGTCAAGCACGGGCAGAAAGGATTGACTAAAATTATTCTTGCTGTAGTTAGGACAAGAGTGATTTTTCTTTTATTGCATTTCAAAGGTTCTCTCACCTTCATAATAATTATCTAACCGACACTGAGTAATAGGGCCCAAATTGCAACTGGTGACATGCTAGAACTGAATGTCAGTCCTGCTGATGTAATTTTGAGAAGGTTTGCATGTTATGAAATTGCACGGCAAGATGACAATTGAATGGCGGTATTGGATTACATATTTATTTCCATTAATCTTACCAAACTGCATTCAGAACAAGGAAAACTTGAGGAAACTTCACACCTCTGATTTGCGAGTGAGAGAACAAAACAATTAAGTGTGAAACAGCTTTGGATTACCCATCTTACAAAGTGCAGTTCTATTCTATTAAATACATTGAACTAGAAAGCCCAAAATTAAGGTTTTATTCTGAGCCTTAAATGTTCTGATTTCAGTGGAAAGAAAAATTCTCATTTTTAATGTTGCATTCACTTAGCTTTCAAAAGCCGATCCATATTATGCTCTGTGTGTGCTAACATGAGCAGTGTGGTAATCAATTCCATTTAGCAAACTGAATTGATAGAAGTAATTTCATTACTTATTAATATTGAGAAAGTGCTGGGATGAAATTTTCCTTACAAAGGGCTTTCAGCAAGACCTACTTTTATTAGCAGTTAATATACTATATGGGTACCATTAAGATTTCCTCTTCAAAATCCTAATCCTAATTCTTCTCTAGTTATATGTGAATACCACCATTAACAATAATTATGTTATTTCAAGTTTACAATGGAATAACTGAACTAAATTAGATATTGGAAAATAATGGTGGAAAATGAGAGGACACACTGAATCATGGTACAGATTAATTTCTTACTGATTTTTTTTGTTTACTTAGTAACACCATTTGCATGGTCACTCCACTACACCATAATTTCTACAAGCCTCTATCCTGAAAACCTCTCTCATTGGCTTTATATTGGTTTACAGAATTTAACATGACTACGAATAATACGGCATCTTTTAGCACATCTTACATTTACCCCACTGAGTAGGAGAGAGGAAACTGAAGGTCTGACAAGCGGTCACTTGGCCTCACAAAAAAGAAGGTGATCAAGCATGCCTTCTCTCATGTAGTAGCCACAATCAGAAACGAAGTTATGCCCTTTTGCAATGGATGGCATACCACACGAGACTTCCATGTTACGTGGATGCCACCTATTAAAATAAAAAAAAACAAAACACCCCAAAATGCTGTTGGGGACAAAGTAACAAACAGTTCGCCTAGGCTGTGTGTAATGGGCTATTCGCTTTTACACCAGCCAGGTGAGAGCATTTTTCAATGCTCTTTTCACTCCTGAGGCCATTAAAACTATAAACACTGGGATCAAGCGAAGAAATTACTGGACTGATTTTCCCTTGTAGTTCTGCTCACATCCTTAAAACCTCAACATAATCTTGCACCTTCTTCTTATTCCTGTAAGCCTCAGTATAGCATATGCTAATTCCCCATTTTTCAGAGGAATAAATATTTGCCTTTCCAGTATCTTCCAGACTTACATGATGTGACTGAAAGTTAGAACGAGTGCATGGACCTCTTTGAAAAAGAGCAATTCGTAGGTCTTGGAAAGCCATTAAACTGTTGGCCTAGAACCAACTCTAATCAAGAGAACCTGCCTGCAAAGACAGAGCACTCAGCCCACCATGCAGATACATAATGATTTAATAAACACTATGTAAAGAAGACTTTATACTGCTTGTCCTCTTGTTCTCTCCACTTTCTGATCCATGTCATTTTCTAAGAACCCGGAGAGATTCTTATGTAAGATTTAAGGTATTTTAAATACCAGAAATTTCACCAGAGAAGTCAAACTTGGTATTTCTAATTCATCTTTTAAGACTGAGTTTTATAAACTTTTTGTCACCTTTTTACTCCTCTTTCTCATATCAAAAAGTCTCATAACAAAAGCCATTACCCATGACTGTAAACCTGCTTATATATTCTATGGTATGATCCAAACCCAAACCGTTTTTACCATTTTTGCATTACGCTAGAATCACATCCCTTTTCATAACCTCATAGATCTACCACCACAAAACAGGCACAAGAAGTTCCTTATAGTTCTTCTCCACAGAAGTCTCATATTAAAGTTTGAATATGAGTCCACTGAATTTCATTCACTATACAGGCTCTTTGATTAGAAAAGAGATTCCACAGAAAAGGGGACTGAGGGAATGGATGTAACTGAGGATCTGGCTTTTGTAACACAGTATTTATAGCTTCAGGTTTCAAGTTCAAGCAAGAGATACAAACTATAATCCTTGTTGTGCTTTGTGCAGAATATGATTCTGAAGGCCAGACATTGAAAATAACACATAAATGTCATATGATCAGTGTACCTGTTTTGAATTCATAGAAAATTGAAGAGTTACAGTTCATCTTAAAAACACACCCCGACTACAGTAATTTTAAACAACCGGTCTCTTCCTTCAAACTTACTATTTAATTATGATTTCTCAATGCAGAGCAATGTAATGTTGCCTGAAGCAAATAATCAGATTTAGGCCTTTTCAAACCAAGGTGAATGAAAATTGGAAACATTCTACAGAGACAGAGGTAGCAGGACCTACCGCTGCATACACCAGTAAGACACCTTACTGTCTTAGTTCTTCACCAAAAAAAAAGTGAGAGAGATCCTCTTTCTTTATCCTAAGTTCTTTTATGTTTAGAGCTTTCAAATATGAAAAATAACATCATAGAACTTACAAATACGATTTAGACTATTGAATTTAATTCAGGTTTATCTGGTTTTCTTTTTAAAGACAACCTTTATTAAGTATTACCATTGAAGTTCATTTTCTTGCTTTCTTTTTGGACTCATTTACCTACAAGCCCTGATTCTTTCTTTCTTAACTTCATCCTACAAGAAACGCATCTGTTCCTGTCTCAGTTCTTTCCTTTGTAGAGTTTGCCACTAACATCAAGCCCAGGTCTAAACTCATTCTTAAAATAATGAGACCTCATTAAAAAAAAAAAAAAAAAAAAAAAAAAAAAAAAAAAAAAATATGTGTTTAAATTTGGTGGGTGTTTAAAGCTATGTTGTATAATTGTGGATGCTTCATAAAAAAAATTATATAGCTGTGACTATATAAGAAATTATGTGATAACATCATTTTTCATTTTCTCAGTCTCTTAGTTGTTCTTTGAGAAGTCTTGGCAGCTACTTCATTAAGAATTCCTCTCACTATACACAATTTTACTACCCAAAGTCACATTGAAGTGAAAGATACATGCACCATTGAGTTTAATATGACTTTGTATAATAAGAATAATATGCAGTTATAGTGCATATATCGCAATGAACTATATTGTAAGGCAGGAAAAACAGGCTTAAATATCCAATGTTTATGTGGTGAAAAGGCTGCCATTCAAAGAGCAAAGGCCTAAAGGCTATACTTCTCAAAATAAAAACCTGTAATAATTTAATAGATTTTGGAAAACAGAATAATTTCCTCACTATTCCCTAACCCTGGCACTTTTTAATTAAACATTGCATCTTCCTCCCAGCTTGCAGCAAGGCCCCATTCCTGGTTTGACAATCCAGATGCAGGATGGGTTCCCCATTTACATGTAGCACTGCAAAACAGAAAACAAGCTCTGCCTGGCCAGATGTCAGCTCAGTCAGAGAGTTGCATGTTCGCTGTCTTTTAAACACAGAGTAAGAAGTGAAACTCAGTTTTTCTGGCCAAAGTTTCAGGTGATGTTTTACAAATGAGTGATGAGATAACATCCAGAACTTTCATTCATAGGGAAAACATCATTCCTTATTAAAGAAGGGTATTTAGAGAAAACAAGTGAGCTAAACTATCCCCCCAACCTTAAGTATGTGTTCATGTGCATCATTTCACACTGCATAATATAGCTATTTCTCTAAGAAATAACCTAAAAATTTAAAAACACTCTATGTGTGATGTGTTTATGAATCTGCCAGTTTCTTGGACTTTAGTGCATTTTCTCAGATGACTCATTACCACTAGAGTACCTCCTAGGGAGTTTAGCTAGCTGTTGTAAATTAAACTGCAAGGCCTTATTATATTAATTGAAGCAGAAATGAAAAAAAAACCAAGAAAAAAAAAATGAACTTAAAGTTCTTCTTGTTGAAAGAAACTACACGGCTCCAGAAATTCCTGTAATTTATTATCATTTTCTTAACTGCTTATTTCTCCCCGCCATTTTTTTTTTCTTCCCCCTCTTCCACAGCATTCTTCTCCATTCTGACATCTAGCAAATGTGTGCTGACAAAAACTTTTAAAGATTCAAAAGCATTAAATGTTTTGCTTGGTATACATATATAGCTAATGAGGACATAATCCCATTTTTCCTATCAGAATCTTCTAGATGCTCAGAGTTTCCAATAAAACTCTTCGCAAGTACAATTCCCCCAGCTGGTCACATAAAATGACCTTGGATAAACAGTCAGGTACTTTCGAAACTTCCGAGGAAAGGGTTCTTCTGCCTGAAAACTAATGTCTCAAGGACAGTCAGACATAAAATCTTGGGCTTTTAGAATGACAAAATTCTGTAAGATTGAAATCTAGCAAAAGCAGCTTCCTTTCAAAGTTATTAAGATTCCCTCAGAAATCTAATATTAATTTTGTAGCACTCATCCCAGGATTACTAGGTGATTTAGCTTCTTCATTGCTACTTCTTGATATTTTCAACCTTCTATGAAGACTTACTAGACATCACCACTTTTAGAACTACCCATTTATCAGCCTGTGTCCGTTGCTGAAATGCTCTATGTGTAGTGGTGGGGATGTGGGGGTGAGGAAAAACACATACACTGGATACAGTTGTGTTTGGTGCTATTTCCCTAGACTGATGTAAAAGTCTATGTAAACAAAACAACCATTTCTCCTCCCTCAAAGACAGAAATTTCAAACCCCTGCTTTGGAAAAAAAATAATCTGTTCAATGTTTTATAAACTGCATGAACACAGTACTTTTACAACAACTGATGTGATTCTGCATCATTTCCTCAAATCAAGAAGTAGTACATTTCCACAGTGAAATGTGAAACACTAAGCCAGCAGACTCCCCCCATAACTAACAACACAGAATGGATCTGAGTAACTTCCCTGATTTTAAAACCTTTCAAGAGATTTATATCTAGAAGCGAATTTGTATTCTGTGACTCTGTTCACTTTTTTTTTCCCCCCAATATAAGTTAGCTCTGCTTGTATAACTACGCAATCAAATCTCCTGGAGAAGAAATCCTGCCGCACCTTATGAGCTTATTGTGTGAATAAATCCCCTAAATTCAGACATTTTAAGATCCACATCACCATCTGAAGTCAATGAAAGTCACAGGTCCTCAGAAACTCTTAGAAACTGAGAGTGAATTAAAGCTTGGGGATCCAGTTCTCAAGACCAAAAATCACAGACATTTTTTAAAAGATGGGTCTTCATTTAGTCATTGGTTTGAATGATTTTCCTTCTTTGTCCTAATAATTCTCTAAATTTCTCCAAAGCCAGTGACAATGTTTCTCATGGGCAGACAGTCATAACTATCAATATATTATCTACATTCATCATCAGAACTCCTATAAAATGATAAAGAGTCTCTCAAGAAAGACACATGGTTATTTCAGGTATGGAGAAGGGAAAACCGGCTGGATTTTGTCTGATTTAAATTCCATTTAAACATTTTTCATTTTGTTTACCAAGATCCAACTCGCCTTTTGAAGCAAGTTTGTAATTCATTACAGAACAGAATTACTAAGAAGATGTCAGGGTATAGATTTTCCATCTCACATTAGGACTGCTTGGTGGGGATTCTGTACTTGACGACACGAGGAAACAATTCAGTCACTGTATAGCCCATTCATCATACTCTCATAACCCCCATGACGTAGATACTGTATCACTTCTTGAAGCTTTAAATACGGTAATTCTTCATTTTACAACTTATTTATTTTAGTGCTTAAGCGTAGATCTCTTTTTACATCTTACGAGAGTGCACAGAGAAAATAATCAAGTACATTAGCCACTTCAATATTGACAAAATTAACTGGATTACAGTCAGAAAATCTATAATCTTTAATTCTCAAATGAGTGAAAATTTTCAGGGAGAGGATCAGCATTGAGCATATACATTTAAATAGCTTCGTACTTATACAATGATTTGCATTGCAAAGCTAGAAGTATATACTGAAGTTTAGGTACTGTCAGGACAAAATTAAAAGAAAACAAAACAAACCCTAAACACACCCACCACACACATATGTCCTCTGCTAGCGTTAAGGTATTTTCATAAAGATATCTGAGAGACAGCAAGAGGTCCTAGTTCTGAAAATGCAGAATAAAATTTTATTTGCATCTATTAATTAGTAGAAGGTTACTGTGGGACATTTAAATAGAAAACCACATTAATAATATGACTAGAGGGGAAATCGTTTAGCTGTAGATTGCAATGGTGATGAATAGAGGTTGCCATGAACTTGAAAATATAATCTGAAAGTACAATGCAGTGTCAAGGGTCAATGCCAGCTTTGTTCATTTAGTAAAAAGCTAATTATATTTACATCATAAACCACTAGAGTTATCAAGCAATCAAAAACAATGTTTTTAGAAGTTAATGAACAAATTGATTGATCAGTTGCTAATTCTATAGAGGTAGTTGATTTAGAAACTTATCCCTCACAAAATGTGACCAAAGGAAAACTGCTTGCAGAACCTGTTGCCTCTTTGCTGGCATCAAGAGCGTTTAAGAGTGTTCTCCCAGAAGTCAAATCAAAAGCTACAAGTTGAGGTTACCAACGAGCCTGCTCAAGATGAGGAAAAGCTACTTGCCATTGCTATCAAATCTGCAATCACACTGTATCAGCTGACATTTACTCTATAACCTACACTTCAACCAATTACAGAGAACAGGCAGACAAACATAGCTTTGCTAGGTACTAGACAATTGTTCCCAGCAATGGGAAGTTTGTGCAAAGTTTGTGCATTTAAACAGCCATTCTTAAAGTGTTCCACAATTACAGATCTCAACACTACAATATATATTATGTTAAAAGAATTAAGTTTGTGTAAATGCTGAAGTTGCATTTTTGGAAGGGGAAAATGAATTTGTTTTGGGGAGATGAGATAATGACAAACCTGACAGCGAGCTTTAAAGCAAACAAACAAAAAAACCCCCAAATAACCCCCAAAATACACAACACCCACCACACTGCATATTAAGTATTTCTTAGAAGACCCAAACTCACATGGGTAACACAATAACTCTTAGCCTCATGCATGCAATGAGATCATATAGTTACCACCTGAGGGATTCATACATGCTGACAACAATTGTGTTGACTACTATCAGAAACAGAAGTCTATATTATGCTCTTTCAAACAGAGGAAGGGCTGAGAAGACAGATAAAGCTGTCATGAAAGACAGCCCTGTAGCCAGTAATCTTTTTTTTAATTTTTTTCAATTTCCCCTTGGTCTTTTTTTTTTTTTTCATCACCCCTGTCTGAATATGTAATTCTGACACTGTTAATGTTATAGTGACTATTATATTCACCACAGTGACAAATAAGAAAAACGTATATTCAGGATGCATAAAACTAGTGCGAATGAACAGATTACAATGTTCTTTGAACTTATTTTTAGCACTTTCAGGGTATTATATTGTTTAAATAGCTGATTGAGGTTTTCTACATTCTTAATTGAATTGGAGGATTAACATTTTTCAGGAGACATGTCAACCAGAAAGGAAGGAGGAGAAACTTTTCTAAAGTGAACACCTACATTCGCATAATATGTGGTAGTAACAGAGGAAAACGATGTTTCTGTTATTCTGACTTTCTGACTTATGACTTGAAAGTCTCATGCCTTACATATTGCATTAGTTTACATTTAGCTAAAAATACTCAGACATCATGAGAAAACTCAGAGTTTTTAATGTTATTTAGGATGAAAAATGTCAAATTACATCTTAACTACCCTCTAAAAGGAAAGCATCATCTGGAGGGAGGTTAGCAATGACAAAGATTATTCTTGGAACCAACTTTTTTTAGTATTTTCTTTGTACTACGCTGGTACAAGAAACAGACAAGCACTGCTAAAACAAAGTTAGGACCACTGTCAGTAAGGAGTAGAAAGGAGATATTATACCAAATGAACTGGAGTTACAGAAAGGGAATGAAAGCTGTAAGTACAAAAGTCAAGATGATTCAGCTAGTAACTAAGAAGAAAAACCCAAAGCTACACCAAAGATGTCAGCAATCAGAAATGGCTGCAGAGAACAGGGATATGGATGCATTAGAAGCCACCACTCCGACACACCCTTATTGCTACAGACTGTATTTGCAGAAGTCAAACACAATGTCATCATGCAAAAAGCAATGTATATTCACGAGAGTTATTAGTATTACTCCTATGTAAAAGTGTACTGGTGAAACATAATTTCAAATAGAACATGGCAAATAGAGTATGACTTTGATTTGTTCATGCATCGACACAGATGTTAAATGGAAATAAATGACTGATATGTATATATACACATTGTGTCAGGGTGATGCCACTCAAAAGGAGACCATATTCTGTAACTATTATGTCTTTGGTAGCCCCTGTTGTTATTGTTGCCAGGACACCTAATAAAACTGGCTAGCAGGCATGACAGCGTATTTGAGCTATTGCCTGTTAGAGCCCTCACATCTCCTGTTTGTCTCTTGCCCTGGGCCAGCCCTGACAACTAACTGAAAGAGACCCTCCCTGACTAGAATACCAGGTCAAGATGGCTGGTCCCCAAGGCTCTGTGGTGCATCCGCAGAGGATGCTGTTAAAGCTCTGGTATGGAATGGGTACTAGTGTAACCCTGACATGTTGTAGGGGAGACAGAGAGAAAGGGAAGGAATGAAAATATTAGAAGAACTGTTTGCTTTATAGACCAATGCAAATTAGTGTTCACAGCCACTTCATAGATACAAGTTGGAAATTAGCAGTTTTCTGCCATGAGAGCCATTAAAGTCTGGAACACCTTTTGGAACAGAGTTTCAGGTGAGAAATAGTAGAGACAAAACAATTTAACTTTTGTAAATGCATCTTTGTAATGTAAGAAAGGAAAATTTCACATGGTGACTGATCTTTTCAGATGGTTGCTTGAAGTCCAACAATCTCACCTCTCAACTCTAGTAACTGTTTGTTTACATACATCAATGAAGAACTTCAACATGTTGTTCTTCATTCCCTTAACTAAAAATACATATTCAGGACATGCCCTGGAAAATCATAGTGTCAAACTTTTACCAAAATTTGTATTCTAATGTGAAAGAAGAACAAAGTATGAAACATACAACCATTATATTTCATGTAGAAGGTGGGTCAAAATTGTCTGCAGTCCATAGCTAGTCAATTACAAAAGGTAATTTATATCTAAATGATCTTGCATGCATAGCTACACATCATAGATTTATTAGCAGTTGATATGTACTTTACACAATTAAAAAGAGATAAACAGGTCCTACCTTTATACTTAGGAAACTATTAGGAAGTTGTTACAACAGCTGTTGCAAATTAATCCACCATAATCCTTCTACATTCTGCCATTAGTTACACAATAAAATCAGAGCTTCTTGAAGACCAAAAATAAAGATGCGTGAAATTGTTCTAATTACATACTTAACTTATGAAAAATGAGACTATGCTATTCGTCCCAATTCAAATCTCCTAGAAAATTAAAAGCATCTTACTTTGAACCCCTTTACATTTCACCACAAGATTTTCACCCAGTGAGACCTTACCTTAAATTAAGATACTTTGCCTTAATATTCTTATGACTAGGGAATTTATTTTCTCTCTTCACCTACTATTTAAGAATTTATCCTCAACTGAAAAAAAAGCATAATAAACATAATAAACTACAGAAAAGTAGTAGATTACATGCAAAAAAAAAAACCCCAAACCCAGAAACAACCACACACAGTAAAGTATTCAAGCACTTTATTTCATTTTTATACTCAAACTTCAGGAGCTTTTTAATACACCTTTCCACTGCCACATTCTTTATGAAACCTGACTGGGAAGACAGAAGTGTGAATGGAATCAGAAAGGATTTAGGAATACTGAAAAATAAGAGAAGTTACAAAGAAAAAGAAAATCTGCTTGGAACATTGGAAAATTACCTGTCACCAATGACATTCAGCTGTGAAATGATGGCATCTTAATATCTTCATCTAAAGAACCTTGATTTGAAATATTTATAAAATACATGAAATGGGACCCCTGGTAACAATGAGAACTGTCAAGTACTGAAAATAGTGAGTATTGCAATGCATATTTTTTTTTCCCCATCAAGCTTATATCCTGAATTTCAGAACTGGGGAAGGAATATCACCTATAATGCAGAGTTTGGGTTTTTTCCTTCCAAAGAATGACTTACAATGCTATTATTTCTAGTCATATAGTATGCCAAATCACGTCACTAGCTATGTTCCTCTTCACCAATTAGTGGTCATAGTAAACTACCTCTAAGCATACAGAAAACCACATTTAATTCTACACCACCCAAGTGGGAGCATTTCTTCTCTAAGAAAGCTTAGTTCGCACTGTCACTTTAGACAGGGAGTTTAGTCTTACAAAGGACCCCCAAACTATCAAAAATGCATGCTAATTCTTTTTTAGCCCACTCTGCTGAGAAGACCTCATCCTTGTACATTTGGTGTAGCTCTCTTGGCTCTTTATTACAAAAAGGGATTGTAACATTTTAACATAACCACAAAAGCAAATTTTGGATAAACAGCATCTTATGAATAAAGACCAAGCAAGTTTCTTCCCCTATTGATGGGGGGGAATCAATAGACACCATCAAACAGCTCTCTCCCAGTGTTTCTTTTCACCTACCACAGACTGAAAAGGAGTTCTATGCACTTCACACTGCAGTGCAAAGAGATACCTATGAATTCAGCCCAAAGCATCCTTCTCAAAAGATGGAACAGAAAAGACAGAACACTTCAGCAATAATTTCTACGTTGCCAAAAGACCAATGCTTCACCTTATTAAAAATATCAAAAGAGAAAATGGATATTTTGAAATTGCAGTCCTGGTGTGCACTGTAATAATTTAAACCAGACATTTTCAGTCTCCAATCATTCCCCTAGTCAATGGCAATGACAAATATCAGTGGACAACAATGTCACAGGATTTCTGCAAGGCGACCTAGATTTTCAAGTGTCTTAAATTATCATGCAAGCTGATTATTTGGGAGATTTGGGAGAAAGTAAACCTCAGGGTCACACCCCTGACCAAAAAATTAATTTCATGAACCCCACCGAGTTCCAACATTTTTCTAATTTGGTTATTAAAAACTTCTGTTTTCAACTGGCATATAGAACACTTCAGCTAGTGGTGAACATTATTGGAAAAAGTCTTCACCATTTCAGAGATGAATAAAGCTACACAAGTATATAGGTATCTATATAACAATGTTTCATCAAACCTTTTTATTTGTTCAATTAATAACTACTCTGTGACTTTTATCCAAGAAGGATAAAAATATTTAATGATACTGACTATCACTGTTCTATGCCATGTTAATAAAATAAATCAGTGGAGAAATGTTTCAGTAAATAGTATTCATTATATCTACTATATATATTTACAGTGAAATAACCCCGCATTAACTGTGATAAGCTCACCCAGCAGCACCAGCTGTATGTAACTCCAGATGATGCAACTCCAGTATGTTGTTAAGAAGCAACAAAGTCAAATATAGTTCAAACATATTTAAAGCAGCATAAGAGATTGCAGACCCACTTTTAAAAACATTCAGTTTACAGAAATGTTGTAAAACCTCTTGTTGTACCTGCCCTAGAAGATAAGACTACGTAGATATGCCCAAGTAACAATGCTTGCGCTGACATCTGGTGCTATTAGAGGAATGTACAAAACTGCTAACAACAAAGGTAGAGTAAGCTATGAAAACAGAAAAAAAATAAGAAAAGATCCAATCATAATTAGTATAAAGAGATAGACTTGAGACACCAATCCCACACAAACTGGAGTCCTTCCAAGCAGTGCCTAAGGAAGCTACCATCAAAGAAAAAGCCACCCCACCAACTAACCACCCAAATCCACACTTTCAAGATGCCAAGGTTGACCAAATCAAGAAATAAAGCATCACTCCTTCTCATACATGTATCCTGCGGTTCACAAGGACAGTATGAAAAGTTAGCATTTACAACTTTGTTAGATCATTTTCAATAACACAGAAGTTGCCAAGGTCTGTCCATTTGCTAAGGAAAAAGGTTGAAGCTAGTTACATAGAAAGCTTAGGATTAGTTACAAGAGAACAAAAAAGCGTCCACTTTGGCCAATAGTAAATGTGGACCAATAAAGTAAAAAATATTAGAATGTCATAGTCAGAGAATAAAAGTAAAAATCCATCTTGCCCTGTAAGAACTGGAGAATAATAAAAGTTTTACACTTTCTTCATCAGCCTTGGGCATTTTGTTGCAGTTCATGTCATCAGTTCTGTCAACATTAGACAAAATATTAATTCCTGCAGATATACCTAATTTAAGCAAGCTCACATCTTAAGAATTTTATGACTGCAAAAGGAAAGGCAAAATAAGATCTGCTTCCTTTAAAATGCATTTTATACTGAGCTTAGTCTTCCTGCACTGTCTTTTTCTTTTCCAATTTAATTTCAACATTGAGACATACAATGATTCAGTAACAAACATGACTGGTTGCCTTTATGATATTATATGAATTGTCATAAAGAATGCTTTCTAGTTGAATTAACGTGACAGGTATGTAACAGATTCTGTAAAATAAAGTCAAAATATGCCATAATATTTCACAATGCTCTAAAACTGACAAGCAGTACTCTAATTACTGCTTACACTGAAATCCTAAACACCATTTTCATATATTTACTTTGCTAAGCAATCTATTATTTCAGTGCATCCTATGCTGAAAATGCAATTGCAGTTAGAAAGCAAAAATCTGATAGATTTATTTATCTTTCATACTTATCAGAAAAATGTCAAGAGCTAACATGATAAATTAAACAGCTGGCAACTCATGGAAAACTCTGGATTTATAAACAGTATCAAGTGTACAAAGAAGTATTTATTTCTGTGTTTTATTCTTATTGGCTAAAAATATTTACCTGCAGTGCTTATTAAATTTCTAGGAACTTATTTATTCTTGTTGCTTATGCAAATCAAGTCTCAATGCACTGAAAAGTGAAAGGAAGTCCTCTGCAGAAAGCCCTTTTTGAGGACCAAGCACCTCCTTAAGTCCTCCCAAGGTGCTGTTTTCATGAGAAGGAGAAAGAGTCCGCTCTTCAAGGAAATCTTCAAGGAGACTCAAGTGATGTAGTGGTCTCCTACCTATGCATGTACTAAGGGTACAAGCAGAATTTTGGCAAAAAAATTATTCTTCAGAAAATGTCAATGTATGAAAATTAGAACAGTTACCATTATTTATTTCTATTGCTAAAATATCTCCTATTGAATGTGAAATTTCTGATAAAAGCCAGACAATAAGAAGGACTGCAAAACAACCTACAGGCCAACAGTTTAGCACGGGGGGGCGGGGGCGGGGAAGTGGAGCAGGGATTCTAATCTCATGTTTCGCTAAATTCCTTGAGAAATTAAAACCAGTAGTACTCTTATTGCAAGGCATGCCTCCCTTATCAGCCACAGGGCCTTTTTAGTATACTTCCAGGGACCCTCACCTATGGCAGGCACATCCAAGAACACACTGGTAAACCCTTGTCTTCCAGGAATACAGTGTATTACTCTACTCTTGGATGTACCAGTTAATCATAGTCTACCATGTTTTTAAGCTAAACAAGCATACAGGCAGGTAGCAACAGTATCTTATGTTCAGTACGAGATCTCCATCTTTAAATGCTGCGCTTAAACATTTCTTAATCTGCACGTTCTGCTCTATCTCTTGAAGTGGCTATTGTAGACCTTATTAGTCTTTGATACATTATAGACATCCTGCTCTTAGTTTGCCACCCAACATCTTGCCAATCATTTTATGCAGCTTCCTTTACTGCATTTATCATCGTTAGAGTCATTATTTCCGGTTTTCACAGCTTTGCTTCAGTCTACAATTCTGGTTAAGGACTGTATTCACCATAAAGTCAAATTCCAGTTCTCTACACAAACACAAAAGCATATTATCACTTTATCACTTAAAAATTAATAGAAGTACAACAAATACATAAATCACACGCTAGTGATGCACAACTACTATAAAATCTTTCAGTGATCTTCTAGAATCATAACTTTATGAATAAGCAGTGATTTTCAGTAACTACATAGCACATTTCTTTCTGTGCCCTAAACCAAATGAACATTAGTATGTTTTTTTCCTCTTTAAGAATATGGACATCGTGGTTGTTTTCATAAAAAAACATTGCAACTGCAAGCTGTTCACAGTGCAGACTATCACCTAGTGTGCATATAGTTGAGCCTCTAGGCATATCTGTGAAATGCCTCTCAAATAATCAGTTTATAAGAGTTTTAAGAAAAGAAGGTTTTTTGAAATATTTCTTCAGAAAATTTTAGATGGAGATGAAAACAGCATACAATGTTAGTATAGTAAAAAACTTATTTTGCTGAAATGAAAAATCCAACAGGTGAAAAAAATTGAAAAACATATAAGAAAACAGATGAGACGCATTTTCTTTTAGAGCAAAAATAAACTTCAATTTAAAAAAAAAAAAATCACAAAATTTACTTGACTTTTACATTTTTTAAAAACTTAGCCACCTTTACCCTAAAACATAAAAAATACCCACTGAATAGGTCCCCTTTATGAAACTTTACAATTTAGAGCTAAGCATTTACTGTAGCAGTTATACCCCTCTATTTAAAAAAAATAGTTAATGGTGAAGTTGGTAATAACTTCAAAATGCCAACTTTTGTTTAATTAAAGCTGTTACTTTCAGTACCCTCAAGAGCAGACACCAATCTCTCAAAAGTTTTATTCCATGAAGCAAATAATAGCTAAATAAGCCTAACCACAGATTTAATTAAGATGGTGAAGTGGCTCCAGAGGAAGTCCCGTGGTCTACTGTGACAAACCACAGCCCAAGAAAATCCACAGGAGAGTTTAACCCAGTGCAAATTAACCATCTAAAAAGAGTTAACCTAAGGATAACTTTATGGAATGCACAGCTAACAGCTAAACATAGCTTTTTTTTAAAAAAAAAAATCTTAAACGAATATGAGTATGTTTACTTGCTACATAAAAAACATGAGCTCCAGCTGCAATTTTATGCTTCCTCTCCTAAGTATGATGTTACAGATATAGAATCCTATGAAAATGGTTATTCTTCTCTCACACCCATAGAAAGAACATTTTCTTTTTTGCTTGTGTGGTGTTTTGGTGTTTTTTTTCCCCCTTTTCTTGCTACTTCACCTTAATATAAATAGGGAGAGATCAAATTTAACTAGATGTTTTATTGAATATAAACTCTCAGGACTTGGCTTGAACATGAACTACTCACTTGTTACTTAAATGCCTCATTATTCACTCAGTGATTCTATCCAAATCCCTGGAAGTTAATATACTACTTTGCAGTTTATCCCCTGTTATCTGAGCTCCAGTACCTCATTACGGCTTTATACGCCAGTCCCAGTGTACAACACAGCACCTCCTCTCTAACTCCCTCTACACTGCCTTTAACTCTCCATACACAGCAACCACAACCCACCTTTCTCACCACTGAAAACAGTTTTCAACCTAAAGTTGTTTTTCTTTTTCCTTTACATACTTTAGAATATTTATTTTTTTTACTCATATGAAGCATCTCTTATCTTTGGGATAGATAGGTCTCTCTGCACCTGAACTTTTTAGTGGTTGGCAAAAATCTTTCTCAGCCTTTTACCTTCCTGTCCTGAGCACAGTAAGTACATCTGCAGGCATTAAGCCTGGCAGCAAAATGTTAGAATAGCAAGTACATTGCAGCCATGTAGTAGTCATCATTAGAATTTTCCTTGGCTACAGCCAGCTCATGAAGGTAAGCATGCAAAAAATCAGGCAGGACACAAAAATAGAGCATAAGAACGAATGTTAGGATATCTGGGCTATTGAGAGCTGTAATTCCATTCACAACAGAGCACCAGGATTTATTGTATACCTGTCTGCTTCAATTCTCTTTTTTATGATGAAGCAAGCAACAAAGAATTTCATGTTAAAAACCAAATCCAGTAAAAGAATCAGATCTGTCATGCACAAGAAGGGGTTCTTACTGACTATCCCTTTGCTTGCAGAGACAGGCATCTGGCAACCCAGACTGAACGAAAAGGTAACATAGGTAATAGCTCCTTGTGAAGACAAGGCAGTTGTCCATGTTCTGTGTTTTTCTGGCACGCAACGAAATAATTCCATCTTATCAGCATTATTTTAATAATCTATTCTGTTATTGTTTTGTACAGTATTTTTCTTAAATCTGCACTGCATTATATGCATGCACGTGAACACAAAATGCTCCTACAGAACCTTTGCTGAGGTCTCTATCAGCTACAAAGCATTAGTATTGCCACTCTTATGTTGAAAGTATAAACTTTTTTCTTTGAAAGAGCTGTTTATTTGGAACACCATTTCTAACCATGCCACATGCCACCACAGCTCAGGATAACATAGGGGTTAAAACTCTTCCAACAAAAGGCAAACCTAGGCCAACTGTCAGGTAACTCTTCTTTATGGCACCGCATCACTTTTCCTCCATCAAGCCTGTAAAACGGTGTTCTTTATACTTCAGCTTGCTCCAGCAATAGGAATCTGGAATGGTGGGATATGCTTTCTTATTTGTTTGTTATAAATTAATTATCGATAATCTACATTCCCAACGTACTTTAAGAAGATGTTTTTATATAACATGTAGAATTCCTATATGTAAATCACAACACCTTTACATTGATGTCTATGTACATCTAACTTACATTTTAGATATCCAGTCCTGGCTGGAAGTTTCATATTTTTCTTTAGTTAGAAATGCCTCTTAACATTGCCCAAATTATTCCACTGATGCTTTTCTACAAAACCAGCTGACTGATAACACCATATTAATACTGTGTGCTCAGGAGGCAGATTGGACATATTTTGAAAAGGCAAACAACAACGGAAAAATAGACATTTTGTGATTTTAGAGTAGGATAATCTAGATGACAGATTACTGGACTGAGACAGAGGAGATCTATAGCCTGACTTGGATGCTGAAAAATCTTTGGCAAACAACTCAAGTTCATCACCTATTTTACCTCGTGGGAAAGAGCAACATACATTGAAAATCACTAATGAAAAATGTTCCAACAAAACCAAAAGACTACTGCACGGAGAGGTATTCTCATAGTGAGTACTGTGATTACGCATCAAACGTGTTCAGCACTCCTTGCATAGAGCAATTCGTTCAGTGAATTGTTAGTTCTGTAGACACCCACTCAAAGAAATAACCATTAAAGATGTGTGAAAAGAAAACAGTATCTTATTTACAACTCAGCAAAGCCCATCAGAATCTTTCAAATGAAACTAGACCTGTTGATATCTAACCTGCGCAAGAAACTGAACTTTCCAGTACAAGCTATGCTCTTGATGATACATTGAACCCACCAACAGTAAGTGAGAAAAAACCCAAACCAGCTTACAACGAACACTTGCTATTCTGTCCTTCAGATTTCTGCTTGATCCACATCCTGTTTTTAAGCGCTAGTATTTCTGGATATACAAACTAGCTACACAAATAACTTAGTATTTGAGAAAAAGTATAAAATTTCAGTCTACATCAGAGTCACAGTTCCTTTAATAACTGGTAGTGTAAAAATTATTGCTTTCAAGATTTTTATGAAGGTAAAATAACACTCTCTTTGAGGCATACATACTCTTCAGTAAAAATTCATGCTCATTAAAAATCCTGATCATCCATAATTAATATACTGCAAAACAAAACAGTATGTGGTGAAGACAGTGCATACAGGCAAGCTGTACCACAGCTATTCTTAACTTCCAAGCCTCAGATCCATCAAAGTGATGGAAAGAATTTTCCTGTTCTTCATATGACATTGACTATTACTAACTATCTCAGGGGCATCCTCACTGGTAATACTCCGGATGCTGGTATGGGGATGGGGTGATTTTACAGATGGTTTATGGGACTGGAACCTATTCTGATTTGCTATAGGTAGAGAACAATGCTTCACATAACAAGGATTAAGTTTCTTAAGACAAAAACAATGCCTAGTGCCAATTTTGTGTTGCAGCTTCTCCAGTAAAAGAAAAGAAACAAAACTAAAAAATGGCAGGAGCTTTATTACTGATGGTATTTTTGTTCAGTACAACTCTCCTACATGAGAACTTAAAATTGTTGTCATTTGAAAGGTTGAATGACCAACACACAAAATACGATACTTAACACAGTGGCATTCTGGAGGGTCGCAGATCCCCGACCATACCGAAATTTTCCTTGAATATACAGCAGCCTTTTTTTCTAATATGTTGGGAATTTAAAACTAGAAGCACTTAAATACTTGAGAGGTGAGGCATCTTCCTCACCACTTGAGAGAGACAGGTAACACAAAACAAAGTAAGATGTAACTCTTGTTTGTCTTTTGTTTGTGCTTTGTAATTGCTTCAGATATGTACAGGGAAAAAAAGTAATAGATGCTTCTATGGAACAGTGCTAATAAGTTGACCATTCTACCCTTTCACTATCTAGTAAATAAAACTGTTGCTTTGCCTATTCCACATATAACATTTTACCTAACTTGTAGGTAATCAAATAGATTCAAACGTGCAGCCACATCCCACACCCATTCCACTCTGAATACAGCCTTAAGTTCAGTTTTAAGTCCTGCGTGGTGGTTGTGCAATTTGTTGTGGGCTATAGCTTCCTACCTGATTTAGCTCAGTGAAACTGGCTGGTTCTGACTGGATCTTTGCATGAACAACAGAGAACAGGAATCCTTGGAGTAGTTACTTAAGCTACTTGTCTCTTTCTGTCCAGATAGTTATGATTTTAGACCTCAGTTTTTTTCTGTGGTCCATGGTTTGTTGGTCAAAAAAATGATCATTACATACTATTGAAGTGTGTTCCCCTTTTGCATCTTCAGATGCAAAGGAAGACTTCAAACAGTGTAAGCATATCTATTACACATGAACAAAGCTAGGAAGACTGGAAGGTGAGAGAAGGTGGTGTGTCAATATTAGATAAATGCAAAAAAGTGTTTCCCACTTACTGCTGTCATAATTTATAGCATTTCCACATGGGAAATTAACTTCATAGACCCTTTTCAACCTCCTGTTTTTTATTTTTAAATCAAGCAAAGGCATTTTAAAGTGAAAGATTAAAAACCTCATGTTTGGTATATTTTTGACATTGATTACCACATGCAGACACATAAACAATGAACTGAATCACTGGGTTGTATTGGGTCTCTTTTTTCAAATACAATATGTGTAAGACTCATTGCTATTTTTGCCTGCTTATTCTTTATGGCTGTTGGGCAACTGATGCAACAGAACATGAATGGCAGGATCAGCAGCTGTGATTCTACCACATGCTGCAGGGAAAAAAAAACCCACCAACAACAAAACATCTCTAAAATGTGCTCTTAAAGTTATAATTTCTTCTAAATGATTACAGGCCACACATTTCTTTGAATTACTCAGGTGAGAGACAGGGGTCTCAGCAAGCTTGATGCAGCTCCTACCAACAACTTTTAAGAATCAGGGAGTTGTCAAAAAATATCATTAGAGTTTTAGTGATTATTTTCCTTCAATAAATCACTCCAAATTAGAACCTAATGCTTGCTTTCTTGATGGTTTTTAGTTATCTGCAGGTGAAAGAATACAAGCCACAAAAGAAATCTGACTTTGTTTGTCGTTAATTTTTAATTTGTTTTGAAACATTTTCCAAATATCTTCATAGAATTCATAATTAATTCTAGAGACTGTACAATACATATCTGTAAGTAGCACAGTGATGGAAAAGTTATTCTAAATGTCAAATCCTAAAAGTTAGCTTGTATAGGTAGTATTGCTTTCAGTACCATGGCAATGAAGGACAATTCTGAAGTCCATCATGAAAAAAGCCCTATGGCCCTTCAAGAAACAATATATAAAAGAAACAGCCTATTTCTAGAAGTAGTTAAAGATTTAGTGTTCTACAACCAGTTTAGCTTTACGGATTTGTCAGAATCTAAATTTAGAGCTAAAATATCAGAAATCAATATCTAAGCATGAGTACACTGCATTTATGTCTACGATTCCCATAAAGCAAATATTTAAACTTATTATATTGAAGAACTGCAACATTTTATTACAATTAACCCTTTGTCAACACCTACCTCTATTGTGAACATAATTACACTTCCTCCAGGAGCACCTGATGCTCACTGTAACACCAAAACATCCCAGGGATGTAAAGCCAGCAACATCCCTTTTTACAGGAAACTATAAGGGTTACTATTTTGCATATCTATCATGCCTTTCATATCACGATCCCAAATGGTCCGACTTGCCCCTAGTTTCTGCCTGGCTAAATTCAGGAGAGAATGGAAGTAGATTCTGCTCTACAGCTCCATGTACTAGGAAGAAAGTAAAGTATCTGCACATCTTGTATCACATGTGTAAAGTCCACAACTACACAAGGGTGAGGTAACACACAGTGCATGTTCCTTAGTGCATCTAAGTCTAGAGATACAACTCATTCCTAATGAAAAGCATTCTTAATTATGTCTCCATCTCCAGGCACCTGCTCAAAAAGGCTGAATTTGTGATGCAAAATAGTTTACTGTGCATTTAGCCTTTTTCTTGCAATCTAGTGATTTCCTAGTGCCCCCAGTAAATTAATAACAAAATGATAAGTTTTGAGGACTGTATGATTACTTTCACATTAAGAGGATCCAGTCTTCCTGCTTCTTATGTGCGTTAAGATTATCACAGAATCACAGAATAGTAGGGGTTGGAAGAGACCCTAGGAGATCATCTAGTCCAACCCCGCTGCCAAAGCAGCGTCACCCAAGGCAGGTTGGACAGGAACACATCCAGGCAGGTTTTGAAAATCTCCAGAGGAGACTCCATGCCCTCTGTGGGCAACCTGTTCCAGTGGTCTTGCACCTCAAAGTAAACAAGTTTTTCCTTTTGTTCAGATGGAATTTCCCGTGTTCCAGTTCGTGCTCGTTGCCCCTTGTCCTGTCACTGGGCACTACTGAAGAGTCCGGCCCCATCCTCTTGACGCCCACCCTTTAGATATTTATAAGCATTGATGAGATCCCCTCTCAGCCTTCTCCAGGCAAAACAGACCCAGGTCTCTCAGCCTTTGCTCATAAGAGAGGTGCTCCATTCCCTTGATCATCTTTGTAGCCCTCCGCTGGACTCTCTCCAGTAGTTCCCTGTCCTTATTTTCATATATTGTGTTCTGAAAGAATACTGATCATGACAGATCGGATAATACTCTATTTCCAGAAAGCACTCTGCAGAGTATATAAGGATAGCAAGCTCTTGGTTTCCCTGGTTACCTTCAATTTACATGCCACTGAATTAAGAACAAAAAAAGAACTGATTTTTAGTCAGAATCCTTATCGGTTCTGTCTGGAAAGATTTTTAGACAATGTTAACCTCTGCATTTTTAAGACTCACTTAAATAAACAAAGAAGAAGGAATGGTCTATATGATATATAGAAACCAAAAAAAGAAAAAAGAATCAGCCAGAGTTGATCTTAGGATCATATATCCAAGGTAGGAATGCATATATTATGTGCATGGCATTAGACTTACCCTATGACCCTGACTCCTGTGTGCTTTAGAGGCAAAATCTCTGCAAGATTGCTTAATTTTTTTCGGAGCTGGCTAATATTCCTACACAATCACAACCCAATATGAAGAACTAATTATAAAGTACAGTACTTTTACATATGGATAAAACCTTACTATTTTTGGAATGCAAGATTAGATTACAGCTTTATATGTAAGAATTGAACACAAATGCATATATAAAGCTATACTCTGGTTTTTACTACATACAGCATCAAGTTTTTGTCTATTATTTACAATCACTCCTCCTGCTCTACAGATTTCACAAGAACTGTTTACAATACAACTGACTGGAGCCAGGAAAACCCATGAAAAGCAGTACAACATAGCTGTAATACAACTAGTTAAAAGCCTTCTCTGATTGAAAGTAAGCCTTGACACCAATACTTATTTAACCATCAACAATAAGTGACATCACACCCATTCAAACCGGAACTATTCTCCATTTTTGCAACCTTCATTGTTGCAATTTCATCAGCCGTTATCTGGGAAACACTAAATATTAGTAATGTCTTTTTTTCCATCATGACCTCTATATTGTTTCACATCACTATGTATCACTGTATTGAAGTTTACAGGGTATTAAGAACACAGAAGCATTACGGTAGTTTGGGAGGTAGACAAAAAGGAACACAGCTAACAGAAGAGATGAGGGGTGGAAAGCTAGGGAAAACAGGACAAAAGAAAACTGGGAAAGGCACAACATGAGAAATAGGAAGAGGAAAGGTAAAAAATGGCAACCCTTGAGAAAGGAAAAAAGTGAACTGAAAGAAAAGTATTACAGAAAACCTGTATTCTCAGTGGTTTAAAATATGTATGGGCGAGAACATAAATTAGCTCTCTACTGGAGTCTACAGAACACAGTAGTGATTTTTGCTACTGAGAATTTAGTTTCCACATAAAAATCCTTCTAACTTACAAAAAAAGTTCATCTTTTCTTGCACTCTAAGTAGTTAAGCGTAACTTCGTTTTATTGTATTTCTTCCTTTCTGCTACTACTGCATCTAACAACTCAAAAAGACAACAGAAATAGAAGGAAAAAAATATTACTACACTGGTTTTATTTTGAAAACTACTATTAAAGAATTTCAATGAGGCTTTTGATTAAGTCTAATTTTTTTCACCTTTTTTTTTTTTTTAAATGAGGCATGTATGTTACTGTATTAGCAAAAGACATCCTTTAACAATTTGTCAGAAGTTTGTTTTCTGTCCTGTAAGCCTTTTTTTTTGTTTGAGGAGATACAAAGGGGGAAGAAAAAAAGAAAACAAGAAAAAAAATCAGTATCAAGATGACAACTGAAAATTAAACTGTTTCAGGTGATATGATCTAATTCCTACAGCCCACTTCACTCAAAGACAATGTCTTTGTATAGTGAGTACACAGTACTGCCCTCTTAAAACACACTCTCCCCAAAAATGAGAACAGTAACTTCGCAACAACCCATGATCCTGCAAAAAACGGGATGAAGCACTGGTAATAATTGTAACACACTCTCAGTCTTTTCATTAAAGTTAAGAAGATTTTCATTTTCAGGATATATTTCTCTGAAATGAGGAAAACAAAACAGAATTTATTGTACACACATGAAAAAGCTCTTAATAGTAAGCTGTCGATGCACCAGAAATAAAGTTACACATAGCTCAAAAAGCCACTGGCAACACACAACTCTCCGTGTGCTTCTCACTGCAACAGCACATATCTTAAGGAAGAGGGGGGAGTCCACTCATTGGGTACACCCAAGGATAAAGCAAGAACCATATCTACAGGGTAAAAAACAAAGCACAGAACAAATATGTAACATTATGGTTGAACTTTTATTGTGACACAGGGGCCCAGCACATACTACTGTGCAACCAGAAGTTTCTTTAAATACCAGTAAAAGGAAAGAAACTGCTGTAGGATGTCAAGTCCCTCTTCCCACTTCCCTCTATTAAGACAGCTTTTTCTGTTTGTGGTATGCAAACCATTAGATAAATAAATGTATAACTGTGATTCTACTTACTGCCTGAGGCAGTAAATAAAAATACTACTGATAAAGGTGTTTCACACACCAACATCCTTCTCTAGTTAAAGAAATTTCTTCTCAAATTTTGAAAGTGTTTCATTACCAGTCTCGTATAAAAAAAAGTCTGCAAAAGCCAAAGCCAAAACCCAAAGCTGTTCCACATATTAGAAAAACAAGGAATTTCTTGTGACATTATACCTTGAACCTCTGCTAACATTGAAGTGCAACTAGATAATCTGCAGGCATTAAAAGAAGAAAACAGAATCCTGCTCTAGAAGACAGTGATGGAGTTCTCCTGACCAGGATCTCTAGTGACCTATAGAACAGAAGTATCTAAAAAAAACCAAACCTGTAAGCAACAACTCTAACA
This sequence comes from Charadrius vociferus, assembly GCF_000708025.1. NCBI lineage: Eukaryota > Metazoa > Chordata > Aves > Charadriiformes > Charadriidae > Charadrius > Charadrius vociferus. The sequence goes on from NW_009649588.1 coordinate 3,603,881, forward strand.
CCGAAGTAATGACAGATACTCTACATTTGCATTCTGTTGCTCGGCTGGTTGGTTTATGCAATTCTCTAATTAAAAATTAATCTTGCCTTGGTTAAAGTAATATTACTGTTTTCTCAAGACTAGGAAGGACCCATGAAGTTGCAAAAGCAGGTAAGGAAGGTGCTATTACCAACTACTATGTAAAACAGTGGGAAAGGGCAAAGGGGGAAAACACAATCCAGTGCTTTATAAAAACCTTGTTACCAAAAGAATCTGGCCTTTAAACCCAATCATGCACAGTCTGCCAGAGCTTTTTCATTTATTCTTATGTTCCCTCTTCAAAAGGCTTTCTTTGTCGCTTTAATGAACTTTATTGTTCTGACACTATCACAGAACAGCAAAACAGAGATGTTTCAATTAGCTAAATAATTGAACTTCTTGACTTCTGCAGAAGTCAATATAGGATCTACAAATTCAGTGTCTTGCTGCATAGGATACAATGAATGTTGTGGGATATAATGCTTGCAACAGTTGTGAGGAAGGATGAGCGGGTTTAGTTCTGCTTTGAACCAAAACGTTTCAAGTTTAAGCCTACTCTCCGCCTAATTCAGAGCTAAATCTTCAACTTAGGTTTCCAAGTCTTGGACAAGTATGCCAGTTAGGCTGTATTACATTCTGGCATGCACTGAGCTCTTTTGCTCAAGCAACTCCACTTTGAATAAAACTGACGGAACAGTCATGAAAACAAAGTATAAGGTCCATTCACCTCACTTTCCAGGTGAGCCTAAAGCATGGTGATCAGACATGTGAAAGCTTTCTTTCAGCCTCCCCCAGAGTACCAACACAGAACAGAACGTGTAGTTCCAGCATCTGAGTGACAAGTTTATTTAATAAACCTCATCAGGCTACAACAATCGTCTTTTCCTGATGAACCTTTCTGGTGAAGGTACAAAGCATTTCAGGCCAACAGAAATTACCTTTTCCCAGGGGACAGGGCACACAGAGAATCTACTTCTGAAAGAAATAATCCAATCTTGATTTTTGATGTGCAAATATTTGTAAATGACTTACTTTATGTCTCTCCTAGGAAGAAAAAAAATGATTCGGCAAGAGACCCCTTCTCTTTTATTGTAAAAACTGTGGTTCAACTTTCTTCTCCCGTCTCCCTTTACCCCACGTAAATTTATGTTTTGTGTTACATGCTCTACAAAATACTGGAACTACTTGACAAACTTACCTGATGAACTCCCCATTTCAGTATATAAACAGATTTCAAACTGGCATCATCAGAGGTCTCCTGCAGTCAGCAATGACCATACCATAATGGGTATGATCAACTGATTCATTTTGCCAAATCCAAACTATTCAACCCAGAAGCACCTTCACATTTGGAAAGCTCTGCTCTTACAGATCTAATTCAATCACACTGGCAAAAATGGTAACTCCCTTATGTCTTTGACAGCTTTGGATGCGTGACATTCATCAAAGTCTCCTTCAAAAGGAGATAAAAAAATCCCGTGTTATCTTAGTTCCTAAGAGCATGCTTTACCTGCCAAGATACAGGGTATTGACTACAGTGAGAAGTACACCACCTCTCACTATTAAGCTTTTTGATTTTTTTAATGGATTATTTAAAAAATCGTTAGTTCAAAGAAAAAGGTAGGGGAAGGTGAACTGGGCCTCTTCAAGGTTTGTAATACAGTAAATCCACAACTGGTGTGAGAATTTAAATGGACCACACACCAACAGTATACATACCAGTTTAATATCTGGTATATTTTTATCTTCTCTCCCCCCACCCCAAAAGCAAGTCCAACTATGATTTCTTTGTTATCATAGATGTGTTCTCTTTCTCAATGCTAATTACTTCAGATGGTCACAGGCTATTGGACACTAGGAACATGTCACAATGATTACAACATTCATTGCACTGTCACAAAAACGTATCAAACTGAGCAAAATAAAGTATGACTGTTATTCATGCTCCAATATGAAAGATGAAGAATCTTGGTTCCAATCTCAAGTCTGTATTTTACTTTAGACCAATAACTCTAATCCCTAACTTGAACGCACGTTGCTGTTTTCTCCTTACCTTTCTCATTTCTACTTCACAAATTCAAGTCACCTCATTATAATCAAATATTGAGAATCTGATATACAGATAAGTTATCTTGTATTTGCTATGGAGAAATAATATATACCTGAACAGTTAGGTCAGCAGACAGACAGTTATTCATTATCTAACGGTAACTTGCTCACACAACTAAGCCTTATAACTTATTCTGCTCAGGGCTTACATCATTTAACCTATTTAAACCGGTACTTTACAATGCTTTCAATATTTTTTTGAGACAATTTGGTTTATCTTTAGGTTATTTTACTAACTGTAAAGTGTTCAAATCTCCATTTACTCTCATATCCACATGTATTAATCAGTCACTGCATCTTAATGAGCTCTTACTCTGGTTACATCCACTGGATTTATTTTTATCTTCTCTCCCCCCACCCCAAAAGCAAGTCCAACTATGATTTCTTTGTTATCATAGATGTGTTCTCTTTCTCAATGCTAATTACTTCAGATGGTCACAGGCTATTGAACTGACACAGAGAAATATAAATCACTGTATTTCTGAGCAATAACATCCATGATCATAATAAGTAGCAAAATATATTATAAATACCATAACTTAAGTAGGAGACAAAATTATTACACACAGATAATACATATTTAGCAGACACTTGCCAGAACTACCTCAAAATCAAGCTGTTAAAAGCCCAGACTGATCATTTAAATAAAATATAATTTAAGTATTACAGTATTAAGTAGTAAATTTGTATATTGAAATGCCACTGAAAGCCTCAGAACACAATGATTGTCTGAACTATGGCAAACATTCCTTGAAGTTGCTCCTTTATTTACAGTCAGGAATTGTAATTTAAAGTCCTCTGCAAATAGATCTACCTCTAAAATCCTTTATTTTAAATTTTTCTCAAGGGAAATTCTTTATGAGCCAAAACATTGCTACCAAAAACATGTTCTAAAGAACCAGAAGTACAATGACCTTGTGGGACAAAGGACAGTTCAAAACTTTATCAAGTTGTTTCCAGTACCAATTTAAAAGGTTTCTGAAAGCAATGCATCTCACGTTTAGGTAACAAAGTAACAGCTGCATTAAAAAAAAAAAAAAAAAAGTAAGGAAATTATTTTCAGCTTTGAAAGGCGTATTAAACCACACACCTACTGTTAATGTATAACGTTTTTCTTTCTAATTCAGACTTCAAATTATATCAGATACCTAGCATGAACTTGCCCCACAGGAGAAACACTTGGACTTTTACAGGTGATAAAGTGTACTGAAGACTGTAGAGATGAATTTTGCCTGGAGATGAGAGAAGGGAAGTTTTGAAACATTTCAGAAGATAGCACCATCTCAAAGACATTCTTTTCACATGCAATATTCTTAGGGAGCACCTTTGAAAAATCTGAAAGTTCAAGCTTAAATTAAAAACAAAATCTTGTGATTTCACTGCTAGAGGATTACCGAGTTTGCAACAGTAGACTTCCAGATGTCACTAGTAGGACCTGCTGACCAAAATACTATTTCAGAATGGTTTTCCTCAACAAGTAGCCCCTCAATTTTCAGAAAACTTTGAAGGCAAATAAAACAAATTTTCAGAATTCCAATCATCTAAATTTTAATAGCAAATGGTATTCTTTCATTGCATTTAAATTATGTAGAAGTATATGATATGTAACACTAAACCTGCACAACACTTGAACTTAAAACTGAAACAAAGTCTTTAGGTATGTAATCCTTATTTAACAGATAATTTGTAGTAAATTGAGCAGCTAAAAAAAAAATCAGATATTAAATGTGCTAGCTATGTGGTTAAAGAGTAATTAAATTAGGAAACTTTCCTTAGAAGTCTAATATAACAAATAGAAATATGGTCATATACCTACTGGGTCTACTAATTTGAATTAATTACATGGTAAATAGATTTATCTTTATATACTCTACCTCAATAGGTGCACTTTCCACCAACAATCAAATGGGATTTCTTTATAATTACGCTTAATTAAATGTATTTAGTAACAGTAGAACCACATGCTTGCAGATTCTTTAGTCAGTGTATTACTTTGTTTCTGACATTTTAATCCAGTTTTTACATTGAGAAGGGATTGAGATTAGCACTAAAAAAATTACTTAAAAGATTTAACTTCCAAATAAAAAAAAATACTGATGCTTAAGCATATACTTCAGAAAATCCACTAACCATGAGAATCCTAGTTCAGCCCACCCTCTTTTAGCTACCTGCTTTCAGCTAAGCCCCATCCACCTACCTGCCTTCTCAAATTGTAACTCATTTCACAGGGAAGAGAAATGCCAACAGCTCATCTCACTTTTACCTGTTGCCAAACTGGGGACAAATATCATGAATGCTCCACACATTTTTAAACTTCTCTTTGCGGCACAAGATTTAGAACTCAGACTTTACTTCGTAAGTCTGAATATTTCGATCTTACCCCAGAACTTCAGGATCTCTAACTCCTGACAAATGTCCATAGTTGCTATGTCTAAATATGCCTATGTACCTTTCCTAGTAATTTCACAGGGCTGATCTCTCATGTCATGTTCTCACAGGATAACCAGTATCAATAAATATAGACTGCTGACAGTTTGAATGTTTGTCTCCTTTCTTATAATATTTTAAAATAATTTTTGATGTGGCTTTGAATAATGTCTTTTGATCCTGTTTTTTGTTGGGTTTTTTTTTTAATTTACTTCTAGAAAGTGTAGAGAATCCAGTATTCACACCTCCGTGCCCTTCTAATATTAATGTTTCTAGTTGGATCTTGCATGTCTTACCTGCAGGCCCTAGCAAGTGCCTTTCACTGATCAGAAAGGAAGACTGAACAGACAAAATACATTAATGTCAACATCACTTCCCCACATCCCCTTGGCTGATTAGTTCACCAGTAAATCCGTTGTCAGTTTTGCCATGACAGTCAAAGAAATGGAAGATGAGTGTAGCAGAGCAAAAACACAGAAACTTTCAGTGGCAGGTTAAACAAGTATTTTAAAACTTAGGAAATTAACCTGTGCACACATTACCACCTGCAATCAGAAACAAGTATGCCAGCTTATCTGGAGGACTCTATCAAAAACTATTTTACATTATTAAGAATTACAATAATAATTTTGCAAAAAAAAAAAATAACTTGAACATACTTTCTCTCTCTTTTTGCTATAACAGAGAAAGTCTGCTTCTGGGGGAGTCACTATTTGCCCTCCAGAATCAGTGGGCTGTGCAGGTACATGCTACCAGTATCACAATTCAATTACACGGAAGAAGAATTAAAATACTTAAGTCTATTCACAGTGATGGTATGCTTCATAACAAGCATAATCTGTATGTTATTGCAATTAACAGCAGTTTCACCATTAAATTTAATAAAAAGCAGTATTTAAGCATCTCTGTATTTAGCTGGGAAAAAAGGGGACTTCCCTCAAACACAAAGTCCAGACTTACACGAATGATCTTCCAGCATTTTAAATCCTGAATTGAACAGGTTTACAGAAGTCAGAGACCTGTTAGACCTTCAAGGGCAAGTACAGAATAAAAGCAGCATCAAATTTAAACTGACATTACTTTTTATGTAGGCCGAGAAATATGAGTTCTGTCTGCAGTTCAAAGTGAGAGCTAGACCGACTGGTCTCTCACCATACACCCTCTCTTTGATTTCCTGCTGCTGGTTTATTCCTTTTACTTGATTAGGAAAATCAGCTACCAGAAAGCAGCAGAGTCCTACATGTTGGTCACAAGATTTTAGAGTTTTCCTTGTTAGACTATATGCAAGGCTCAGGAATGTTAATGTGCTTTCCATTTACAACATAATTTTTTTTTTTTTTTCTTTTTCCCCTTTTGAAACAGAGGCTGTATCTAAAAATCTTAGCCCAGAAGTCTGAAGAAAAGAGAGCTTCCCAGCAAAGAAAATTTAACAGCTTCTTTAGGCCCAGGCATAGGTTAAGGCCATCTCCACCCTGCTCATAAGTGGATGATACATGTTGTCACATAACCTAGTCTAGAAGGACTTTTATTAGGAGTTGAGGCCTTACGCAAATGCCTACAGAACAAAAAGAATGATCATAAATGTAGATTACGCTTTTTTTCCCCTAACAGTTACCTGCAACTTTATTGTCACCAAATTCAGAAAGTATATTCCAGTGGAAGGCTTTCCCAGAGGTATAATTTCTCAAAGGTTAACATGGAATTAAAGTAGAAAATTTATTATACTGGATGGAATTTTTGAAAAGCAAACACACAATCTGTGTTTGAATTACTTTGGAATAGATATTTCTATTAAATCTCCAGTAAAGTACTTTCAATAAATCACAGCATTGGTAATTAGTTATTTCAATGAAGCATGCTCAGCATATCAAATATTCATGAATTGATGATACAAGGCAGAAATCTATGAAATATAGGAGATAATTGAGTTCCTATGTGATGAATCCATCATTGTTTTAGCAACAATAGCATTCTACATAGTCTGTTCAACTTGTAAGTAATATGTATGTTTTAACAGGCACACAACAAGATTTAACGAGCTAGAAACCAATTCAATGCATTGTGTTTGATTGCTCAGGGAAGATATAGTCTGCTCAAATGCACTTTCACTAACAGATGTTTATCCGTGTATTGTAAGACTTTCTCTTGCAATAAATTGTCAATTTTTAAAATATATTTATGTAAGTTATCATCTAGCTGGTGGTTGAGGACACACACACTTGTGTGTGTGTGTTTCCAAAATAACCTCTGCTTCTCCATATCAAAACTTGCAGATTAATAAAATTAAGTATGAGATCTACATCACAAAGCCACTTAAAATGTATTTGGATATCTGCAAGCTATTTTCATGGAGTAGTGTGATCTGAAGGGTCACAGTAATCAGACCAAGAAGTGCCTTACATCTCCCCATGCCTCTAGAGTCTCTCTCAAAACTCTTAATGAAAAAAGCAAGACAGACTATCAACACATTATTTTTCCGTAAAAGTGAGTAAAAAATATAGAAGCTTCTATAATATCTAAAATCATTACTTAAATTTGCCATGTCCAGCCTACTCTAAATGCTAAACAAATCAGTGCTAAAATTAACACAATGCATTCAACTTTGAACTCCCTGCACTTGCTAAGGCAATCTACAGCTATCACATTTTAAAGTGAACAGGTGAAAGAAATAATCGTAAGAGAACAAAAACATGAAAAGATCTACAGCTTTCTGGGCATCTTTCTCAGGCAGCCACTACAGAAGTAACAAACAGAAGCAGCCTCCTGGCTGTCAGCTTTGTATTTCATCCTTCAGAAAGGCTTTCCAAGACCTTATAAAAACTCTAAGCTATGTTTTCTAGTATTGTAAGATTCTGGTTTTAACTGTCTCAAGTGACAAATCTTGTACTATTTCCTTTGGAAAGCTATTCTGCAATCTAAAAATAGAACAGGAAAAATGACCAGTTAATAGGCAGCACTTACAGTCCCTTTTACATGCTTAAGGAGCTCTACAAATATGATATAGTTTTGAACTACGTCTGTCAGCTGTGGCCATATGTAAACAGAAGACATTTCCTCATATGCCCTTATCTCATCTAGTCAATGAAATATTCAAAATATCTTTGGCATCAGGCACTCCCAATGTTCTGATCCAAGTAAAGCTTGCCTCTACCTTCATCATGGACGCTGATGCAAGACAGCCAAAGTGAATGAGTAGAGCTATCCATTCAGACCAAAGTCAGACAATATAAGTTGGTCTTTCTAACATTAAACCTGAGAACAGCAGAAATTTCACTCAAAAAACATCAAGATGAAGACAATAGATGACTGCCTCCGCCTTGTCCAAAAAATACCTTTTACAAGCTCAGTGAAAGGCTTCTTTCTGTCACTCTTCCCCCCTGCCCTCCAGACTAGAAAGTTTCTCTTTTTTTTTTTTCAGATTAATGTTGCCTGATCTTAATTGCTTATTTTATTTTATAATTATTTGATATCAATAAGACGAAGAGAACTTCAGCACTTTGCAATGAAAGTTAGCACTCAGGCAGAGAGTGAATATTTACGTGAATTTTCCCTTTGCTGTCCTAACATTTCACTTCATACTCTCGGAACTTTATTACCACCTTACTATATTACCATATTTACCATTTACCATATTACCATTATCATGGTTTTGTTACCATTGGCTACTGGTAATTTTCAATAGTATGTGAATTTGTTGGCTTTGTAGGATCTGTAATTCTTACGAGAAGGTGAGTTTCATCTGTATAAATGAAAATTTTGCATGTGCAAACTACTCATCATCACAAATGAGTTTCTTCACGAGTGTGAACAAAGATTCTCCGGAAAAAGTTGTCTGGTCTCTTAGTTTAGAATCAATGAAGCTGAATGACATTTTCTTGGAGAAAACTTGCAGTATTTTACAGAAACAATTTCACAAAGATTTTCTGGGACATATTTGAGGGAATTCCCATTAAGAATCCTCAAGAAGCTAGGAGTCACTACTGAGAAGTACTAGCGCTATTATATTTTTAGAGTAGGCAACCTCTTCAAAAGAGTAATGATTACTTATCTTTAAAAGTGGAGTGACACCTCTGGGCTAAAGTGAGCCC
>NW_009649588.1:3612572-3639623 GCF_000708025.1 Charadrius vociferus
AAGTCCAAGGCAGTTAGCTCATCCTTATGTAACTATTCTGTTCCACATGTGTTTGCTTTGATAAACAATCCAAATAACCATAGTAAATGGTTTTAAGCACCAAGTATGTAAGAAAATAAGATCAATGCACAATCTGCCAGTTTACTTCACAACTCTATACTGTACCTGATACTATTAGTATCCTTATAAACTCTTTTATACCCCACCACTCTGAATTTCCCCAGTTCCTTCCTGATAAGGCCGTTTTTTCCCCTGCTGCTAGCAATTCCCAGTAAAAGTCTTGGTCCCTCTTATCCCTTTATCTTTTTCAGATCAACAAAGAGGTTGAGTGGCCTCCCAAGAGCTACTTAGCTGGCCTATCAACCTAAGTATATGCTCTGCACAATAAGATCTTTGAATTTCACAGCTTTTACTACACATTTACTTTATCGGACTTCCCAGGTTTTTAATTAGAATTTTTGCCCGAACTTTTCACTTGTAGTACTCCCCAAATCATCTCATCACTTGAAAAAAAAAAAAACGAGTTGCCTCTTTCCTGTAGCAAGACTATTTAGCTCTTCTAATTATCTTCTACACTGCATCACTCTTCTTCACTGTTGCTTGAAACTCTCTGAACAGAAAACCAGCACTGCAGTTCTGCCTTAGTATCTTCAATTTCCGAAGCTGTCATTGGTAGTTAGTGTCAACGTAAATAATGCAGTTTAGTGTTTGAGAACATGTCTTTTTAACAGCTGGCTATATCCCAGTGTAACCATTTACTGTTGGTCACAAAGCTTTCCTCATTTGGAGAGTCTTGCTGTTTGCCTTTCCCTGCCCAGTCTTATGACAATACTGTTTGACAACATGAGAAACACTATGTTACTTTGTATGGATTTATAAAGCCAATTTCTGCCTATGGAGACTAACTTGTTTTTTATTATCGGTAGCATAACTGACTGTTCTTCATCACCAGCAGAACCATTTACCTGGCTCGATACAAGCAGTGCTTTTAATGCCGTATAGGTTTTTTAGTGCACAGTGATGCTTTTCAACAGTAAATGTAACATCTTCCCTCTGCATTGTTTCTGGGAAAATTGATTGTGTTGCCCTATGTCAAACCACACATTCAAAAGTGCAAAATTCATTTTAATGACTGCACCTTTCACCTGCTCACTTGGTCGCTATAAATATTCCCAGATAATTTCTCTCTGAAGAAATGGACCTCCTAGCATCCTTCTCAATACACTATTAATTCTGTTAACTTTCCTAGTCCTGAATCAGTATCCAGTTTTGAAGCACTTATGAAGCTTTTTATACATTGTAAATATAAGTTCCATGCAGAGCACTTGGACCCTGTTCTGGTTTACTTACAGATCCATCAGAGGAAGACTTCATAACAAAGCCACTGTCAGAGTAGCTTCAAATTTTTACTTTCTTAATTTTTTAATTATGTTTTTAATACCAAGCACTTTATTTGTTCAAGCATCTTAAATCAGGTTTCCTCCTGTCATCTTCTTTGGCCATGTTACTTTACGAAGTGATGTTTCAAAATAGATTTTAACTCCAAAACTATCATACACAAATATTACAAAGTTCAAAATTTAGATGGTTGCTTAAAGAAATAATGTGAAAGGAATCCAAGATTCTTTATTTCAAAACTGAAAAAATCATACATAAAGACAATATCACATGATCTGCCTGTAGGTTTAACATCTTTAGTAAACAGTTCAACTGGACCTGTCTATTAAGAAATCAGATTTCATAGGCAGTCTGCTTCCTTCTAATAACTGGCCTTTCTGGCTGAGACTCTTGATTACACTCCTTAACCTACACTAAACAAGCCTATCAGTTAAAGATGATGCACAGTTCCAAGTAAAGTTGTGCCTGAAGTGAGGCCTGGCCTTGTACGCATCTAGGAAATACTGTATTTTTATGTTTGAAGTTTCTCAAAGAGCCAGATCTTTGCCTTTGAAATGCAACTATCAGTCAGTGACTTTGCTGGCAGAAAGGTGAAAAAAAAAAAAAAAAAAAAAAGGAGCTTGTGCTATGTTTTACATAATAAAATCGCACAATACAAACCTGATGTGCATAACAGATTACATTACATATATCAAATTACACATGCACAGGTAAATTTTTCAAAAAGGTGACCTATAATTTCTTATGAATTCTAGAGCAGTGTTAAAAATACATTTAACATCTGAAATTCAGATGGTTAGTTATAAAGCTGCTGACTCATACTCTCTGAAAAGTAATAGCAAATACAATCTTAACTTGATGAATGATTTACTGAACCTTTATAATTTCTATAAATTATTAAATTAACTTGGTGCTACTTAGATGCACTTGTACAGACTTTTGCATAGATTTGAGCTGTTAATATTACTTGTATTTAGCCTTTCATTTTTTTAATTCAACCATCATGTTTCATCAAAACATCTCAAAACTCCTCTATTTTTCTCAAAATTTGTCGGGGGAGAGTAAGTGGGCAAAACAGTAAATGTATCATTGTGTTTGTTTTGCAGGTAGATGGACTGTAATCCAGGATCCAGTCTAAAGAGGATCAACTGTCTCTTACATAAGGCCAAATTCTGCAAAGCACACCTGTATGACCCTGGCTCAGCTTCAAAGCAAAACACTACTGCTGAACTGACAAAAAGCAAGCATATAACCTAAAGACTTGAAAGATTTTTTTTTAGTAAGTAGAAACAAAGAACAAAAACTTTTTAGTTGGTAATAGCTTGTAACTCAATTAAGACAAAAAACACAGACGTGAAAGGGCATAAAACCTTGAGAGGGAAAATAAAATGAGTTGGAAGGTAGTAGTTCAGACAGATCAAGAATCACTACACTCCAACAAGCAACACAGGCCGACACCTTTCCATCTGACTGATGGCTTCCTGGCCAGCAGTGACTCATGGGTGACTCCATCCAGGCCAATACAGAAAGCCACTTACCTTCTGTATTAGCAAAGAAATAGCTCTTCTCTATACAATCAAAATCTCATCTCCTAATCATTATGGCCATTATTTACTACACCTTGACTTTTTTGCCCCAAACTAACAAAAGCAGACTGATTCTTTGAGTCCCAACTGGAACACTATAAACACCCAGTGCTTTGTTATTCCTGAGGGTTCTGACCGCCCTCTGAATTTCATCACGTTCTAGTTCTTCACACACAATTCACTTGTCTTGAAAACAGCTGGCTATCTCTACTCATTTCACCATTAAAACTCTCACTACACTACTACCTCAAGCTTTCTATATTCTTGGCAACTATTTTGGATTCACAGCTCATTTACTCTTTCACACTTTCATGTCTGCCTCACCTGTTCCTCAAGGATTCAATTCTATGATCAATTATCATCCCAGTGTTTTATACTCCTCTCAAAGAAAGAAAGAGATGCTGGATGTATTAACACCATTTACATTTTTTTTATGTATAGTTATTAAGTAACACATAGAAACTAAACAGAAGGATCAATGTAGTAAAGAGACTTAGATTTGTGCATGAAATTACCAGTAAAAGAAAAAAATAAAAATCTCTTTTTATGCATTTGACCCTTATTCACCACACGGCAGCAATTTACTAGCAGTCTAGTAAAACAACAGACTCGTCACCTAAGGAAACCCTTACTGCTTTGGGAGGGGAAACAAAAAAAAGGGGTTGGGAATGGGGTTTTTTGGTTGTTTTTTGGCTGGATTTTGGCGGGGGGATGGGTTTAAAGGGGTTCTGTTTATCTGTAGGATAGCATGTAAAATTCCATTCTAAAACCAAATTATGGATTCACATTCTTCCTCTTTGAAAAGATTATGTAAGTAGAGAACATACTTTGGCCATGAGCTACAATGCTGTTGTACAGTCCAGGCACCTAAGATGTGCAAAGAGTTCCTGGCTACATGCATTTTATACCTTTAGAATTCTAGCTGCAAAATAGTGAAAAACATGTCAACTTCATTTTTGCAAGGAAATTATGCATACCCTGTCCACTTATGTCACAAGGGCCTTTGACAGCAATTTAACACCCTGTTAATTTTGAATTTCCTTGCTAAATACTTCTCCCCCGTTTACCTCAGCCTGACTTAAGTGAAAGACTTCTTTACAATACCTGATTCTACTCCCATGAAAATGCACCATTTCACATGGACACCAAAAAACTTTACGCTCCAGTACATTTCTACAAAGTATCCACAGAGTAACATTAATGCTGTCTGAGGCCTTGGAAAGGTCTCCCCACTTCAGGAAAAAAACTCAAGCATGTGCAAATGTAAAGAGGAATATACCTGTTCTTGATGCTCACCCAAAACCCCCTTCAGTTGTACTTCTGATTTGCTTCATTTTCTCTATTAAACCACACATTTTTTTTTTTTTATTGCATTTTATCTTTACAGTATTAAGCAAGCTATGGATAATAGTAAATGCGGATTACCTGTGCTCCACATCAGTCTTCAATTTCTTCACACAATCTTCAAACCATCTTTTGTTTTTTAAACTTCAAAATATTCTTAGTCCCTTTGTGATTCCCACTACCATATCTCTGAATGTTCTCCCACCAGTTATCAACACAATCTATAACTTTCACACATTTTCTAAAGCCTAAGACCTCTTCTTTGTTAATAGATACTCCTATCTGTATTTTAAATTTCTCTCAAATATCTGTAACTGCATTTTTTCAGCTGATTCTCTGTTGTGACATGGCTCCTTCTCAGCCCAGTTTCACAGGATCAGGGGCTCAGTCACAATCAGCTCTCCTTAATTATCCAATAAAGCTGGATGGCACTGTTCAGGGGTGTATCTTGAACAACTGGCAAACTAATGGATTTCATATGACTGCTATTAATATCATTCCCTGTTAAGTGATTTCCAAACATTTTTCTTTCCTATTGACTCAGATACATAAACAATGAAGGGCATGAACAGAAGGCTACATATTTTTTTACAGCTATATAGAGACTTTGAAGCGGTATGACTTCCTGTGCTTAAACACATTGTTCCTACTGTATTTGGAGAATTTCAAATCCTTCAGGCCAGTCAAAAATTGGTTTGAGGGGCAGCTTGGCTCATCAGCATCTGGCAATGTGCAACCCCTGCCCAAAAGCTGAAGACCTACCACCCCAAGCTCTTACTTTTTGCAATAAACTGGATCTGAGCTACAATTGAAACTCCCTCCAGCCTTCTACCAAGACTGTTTCTGAGAAGCACCCATAGCCACCTGTATACATTGGAAACCCTATCTAGACATGACATAGTTATATCTGCCCATGTCTTTAAGTTTAGTCAACCTGCTGAATGTTGTTCTAGTAGTATCTAAACAAATACAGGTATACCACATCTTCCTTAAATAGGTATGATCATTTGCACAATATTTTCTTGTGAACAATTCTCACAACCATGTAATTGAGTATAATGCATGGTTTGATAATGCATTGTAGTCAGGTGCTGCAGCATACTGAGTTCAGCAACATTCCTGGACATACAGAGGGAACATTAGGGCATGAGCAGAAGCACCTGTACCTATCATCCCTCTATGCTTTTCAGCTGTACAAGATATCTTTCTATAGCTGTTCTGTCCCTGACTGGAGAACAGGAAGCTTTTCTCCGACAGCTAAAATGGGGCCAGGAACATAAGTTGGACTTGATTTCAGCTTATTTTGCAGCAAAGCATAAACATATTGCAAAGCTTAACTTCTATTCCCCTAGTCCCTGGTACTTGGGCTTCATTTGTGAGATGTTTCCTTTACTGAAAAGATTGACAAAATACACTTTCTCATACTTCTGCCTGGTGATTCACACTATCATTTGCTATTTATAAACCTGATTTTAGTTCTATAAATAATTCTAAAATTTTAAAAGAAAAGGTACCCTGAAACAAAAATATAATGAAGGCAAACAACCAAGGAAAGGATAATTGGATTTTTCTCAGGCTATGCTAATCTGTAGACTATAAAAGCTGTCTGGTTACACTTGAATACTGTTAATTTGCATGTAGCTGGGAGCATTGGCATGAACCACTAACATATTAGATCATGACACCTGACACTAAAAGCTCTCTCAGACATCTAGCATTTCATACTGGAATTAGTTGACATGGCATACTTAGACACATAAAACTAAACTTTTTCTACAACTATAAATCAAAGGAGATTACTTCTGATAAAGTGAAAAAAAAATTAAGCATGCAAGTATTTGATCAAACGTTCCTAGTAAGCAGAATCTAACTATAAGGTATATATGCAATAGCTGTTTATGCCTTGCTTGGCCAAAACAATCATTCAGACATTGGTATTCAGACAGCAAAGTGCTTGTCAAGATCAAAATGCTAGTCATTGCTTGCTGGGAAACTCAGTTGTTTCCAGCTGTAGTGAAAGCAAGATGTAGCTAGAAGCAGCTGCAGCATATTATCATTACCTAGTCTTAAGTGAAGCAGGACTCCTACACAAGCGTATCAGTGAATGGTCACCAATGAGTCCCAGAAAATTTAGAGCATGGGACTACAATGCTTGTATTGAACATTAAAAAAAAAAAAGTTGGTATCAAAACGCTCATTATTCCTAAATCACAATGCTACCTTTTCAATCAGCAAAACAAAATGCATTATCTGTGGTTTCCAATAATGCACCTTTGAACAAAGGATTTGCTCATTGAGTCCAGAATAAGTCATGTTATTCAATTATATTAACACACTATGTTAAGTCATACATACATAAATTCTCACATCTGTTTTTCCTAATAATACCATTTCTGTAATTTACTTTTTAATTGCTGGGTATTTTTATCTTCCTTACATCTTTTGAAAAAGGGCAAAGTTTAAGGATTAAATGGGTAAGAGATGTGAAAAAGGGACAAGCCTGGACACAGCCACTGTTTCAGATTTAGCCTGCAATCAGATTTATGTGTAAGGATCCTTCCATCAGCCCTGCTGGTTTTAATAGTTTCACACCACCCCTAGAATCTATTCACAGGGACTTGATTTCAGAATTACAGCCTAGATCATCAGTGCATGCTAGAAACAAAACCTGTTACATATACCCTTTGAGCTACCATATACACTGCAACTAGAACTGGGGTTCTGTATATTGTTATGTCATTACAGGTTGGCCCCTGACTATACTGCATCACTCTATCCTCATCCTGGCAATCTATCAGAAATTAAATGCATGCTATGAAAACACAACAGAAGTCTTTAAAAGCCTTTATAAGATATCACTTTGCAAGTACAATAAAATACTTCACTAAATACTCAAACTCATCCTACAGCTAACTAGACCTACCAAAGATACTACTTCCACCAGCACTTCCTTCTCCAAGGAGCTCAGCAGCTGGCTGTGAGAACTGCAGGGGTTATGTATGCTCATTCTCTAACCAGAGGGAAGAGCTTGCCCTTGTTTGGAACAACATCATAAGCACAGTGTCCCCAAAATACATAATCCTGTCCTGAGAACCAGTTTAAAAAAAAAAACAACAACAAACAAACAACAACAAAAAACTATACAGAAAGATTTCTCACAGACCAAACTCTGGCTTACTGTGCCTCAGGAATGTAGTGATAATGCTTCAGTTTGGTCCTAGCTTCTCAGACACACAAAATGTCTTCACTCTGGACACTCCTGATCTTCATGTTTAATCCTCTTTATCTTCTAGTATTTTGATCTACTTTCATCTTCCAATGTTATCCTCCTCTCTTGTAATACATCTGATTCCAAGACTGTGTCCATCCTTTAGTCTGATGATTTAGCTCACTGAGGTTTCTATGATCCTTAAGTGAAATAGTATTAACACTGGACATACTACAAATGTTTCCAACTTTCCATAGTCTGTATTCCTTCATATTTTGGGAGCTTTTCACATTGTGGTGTAACATACTACACTTATGACAATAATTGTCTACATGGAAGACAGACTACTGATAGCTACAGTGGAAACCAAAACCTGCAAATATATTCTACTCTTCCAAGATTAAAATATCACTAATATCAGAATAACCTAACAGGCACAGACACACAACTTTGAAGTCCAAAGTTCAATTTCAGGCTCTACAGATCACCTCGATGACTCTGACAAGTCACTCCACTTCTGTTTCTTACTGTTTCTTGTGAAATGAGGATAATCACAGCACTTTAAGAACTGTGGGGCAATATTGCTATGTAGAAGCAAAGAGATACAATGCTGATTTTTACTATTTATAGCACAGAAACCAGTACCAACCTCTATCCAAGTTCTGCTAAAAACAAAAAAAATATAAAGGGAATTGTTGATATATATTTGCCAATATGAAGTCCTTGTATTTCTAGACAGGCATTACAATTACATAATTAGAGTAACCAGGAACACAACTGATGTCTGGTACTACTGCCACAGTATTCTAACTCCCCCTCCTTGTTTTTTTTCTCCC
Source organism: Charadrius vociferus (assembly GCF_000708025.1). Classification (NCBI taxonomy): domain Eukaryota; kingdom Metazoa; phylum Chordata; class Aves; order Charadriiformes; family Charadriidae; genus Charadrius; species Charadrius vociferus. The sequence continues at coordinate 3,620,945 of NW_009649588.1, forward strand.
CGCCCCCCCTTCTCATTTGAGATATTAAGTGTAATGGCTTTGTATATGAAAACCACTTAATTTCCAGGAACACTATTCACCTACTTGGTTACTTAATATCAAGGACTATTGTTTTAAATAATGGAAAAGGTTGCTTTAAGCTGCCCTGTTACTCTAGCTGACAGATTTTATAACATGCTTATTAATTCCTGGCAACAAAGAGCTTCTTTGGGACTGCTTTGTATCCCAAGTTTCTAAAAGTATTGGAAATGCATCTAGGTGAATACTGAAACCAGTTCCACCTTTCGTGAATAGAAAAATTAAAGCAAAAATATTAAAATAAATTTATTTTTAAAATAGTATTTGTATCCATATAGAATTCTGTAATTATAAGAACATACTGCATTAAGTGTGCAAAAATCAAATTAAATTCTATTTTCTGATTAAAAACAGAACGTGCCAAATGTTTACTTCAGGGCTATAGTACTGTTTGTTCATTTACCCATTACTCCTCCCTTTTCAAATGTTAAAAACAGGAAAAAATTACTGGACTGAGATGCAGCAGCCTGGAGGTTCAGGCTGTTTGTATTTCTTTGATAGGACTCTTCAGGTACAGATATAAATAAAACCTGTAACTCTGTACACCAGGGCTTCAAGAATTCAACTGTGTATCTTGAGTAGTACCTGATATACAAGTCACAGTGCACTCCATTGAGTAGCAGCATTCAGAGGTACTCCTCTGTCCCAACACTATACGCTTAATTACCATTTTATATACTCTGTTCCACCCATCTATTTAAAGACTTCACACTTCCAAAGAAATTTAAGGGAAATCTGTATACAAAAGCCTCTAAAGATCAGGTTCTTAACTTAATTAAAACTTGAACAGAATTTTATCATTATGAATTCCATTAATTAATTCCATTAACCTGCATGGAAGTGTTTTAATACCAAATATGCAATCCCTGATTTTTGAATGTAAGTTTCAAAACTCCTATAGCAGAGGAGAATATTATTTTTGCACATCTCACAAGAAATTTCACTAAATCAGTTCACTATATGAATTTGGCAATACACACTAATTAAATGCTTTGGATTTACCCCAATGGGTTATGGGTTTCACTGACCCTACGGTATCTTGAGCACTATATTTTTTCAAATGGATCCCACAATGAAACAAGTCATAACGTCCCTAGGAAAGCCCAAATATCGGCTATTACACCCATAAAATACATGTCTAGTATATATGATTGAAATCAAGGTCATTCTAATGCAACTTCTGAGGAGAATATCAAGTATATTTTCAAAATCAGTGTTGTATTTTCTTGGGTATTGCACATAAAATTCACAAGACTAAAACCAAAATGTTATTCTGGCAACAAGTAAATTTTTGAATCATCAGATCCTGAGCACTTTTCTGAGATGCACATAGAGTAACAAGTTACAGCAGAATTGCTCTCTGTCAACGACTACAAAATTTATAACTCACTCTGTGAAGGTGAAATCACTTGTTTTCCACATCCTCTTTACACAGAGATGCATCCATTTTTTTCTCTAATTTTAAGTTCGCACAGTCATCTCACTGTTTTAGAGCAGTGAAACGCTTATGACAAAGGAATAAGCAATTCTAACAAACAGGTTTTAAACTAACTGTGAATGCAACTTTTGAAACAGCATACAGTTTCAGACTGTGCAAGCCGCCAAACTTACATTAACTTCAGGAAAAGTCTGACTTCAGTACTGGAGATTTCCCAAATGCCACTGCAAAGCAGTAAGACAGAGTTTGTCTGTAGTCCTGATCCTCATTGTAAATATGCAATACTATTCACAGACTTGAGAACATCAGAGCCATAGACTTGACAAGAACACACCTTACGAATCAATGATTGCCCTCTGTCCTGTAAGGCAATTAAGATGTATGACTGTGAATTTTATTCTAAGGAATAGCATGTGATTTGCAACTATCATCTTGAAATTATAGACAGGATCCTTCACTGCACTGCAGCCACTTGTGTCTAGGGCAATCAAAGACAGCACTCAGGAGTACAAATAAAACCCTCAGACGGACAACGCAAATACTTCTTTCTCTCTCTTTCAAACACCAGCAAAAAGTAGTTGTGGCTTTGTAACCACTTTTTTTTTTTTTTTTTTTGGAGTGTCCTTTCCGTATGATTCACTCACATAGTATAAACTCTCTTTCAAAACAACACAAGGAGACAGGACCCTGTTACACAGAGCTGCATTACAATCAGCAGAGAGGTAAACTACAAGCAGTCTTATCCTTTGTAGTAAAAGACAATTTTGGTCACATCTATTTGCCAGAATTAAACACCAGGTTCTGAAAGTTTTAAGTGTAGACAAAAATATCTTTAAGTGTATGGAAAAAATAAGTGTAAGGCTATCATCAGCCACTGACCCTAACAGACTGAAATACAACATCTACCAAAGGGTAGACGTGCTCCCCATAGACTTACCACTTCACAAATATGCCTTTACAGCTCACTCGCAGAAAAACACTTCCAGAAATAAAGTTGTAGCTATACAAAAACGAGGCAATGGTAGCAATTTTCAGAGTTCAGGAATTTGCAACTTAACCAGACTTGTAACAAAGGCAAACACTATTTGCTTTTGTTGCAGGGTTAGAAATTCAAGGGAAACTAAATACCTTTCTGCAAATAAAAGATCAAGTGCCACCAGACAAGTGAAATACTGGTTTATATGATTCACATGTTCATATCAAGATGCGTTTGAAGTGTAGATGTTAAAAAAAAAAAAAAAAGAAAAAAGGCACCTAGCTTCCAACAAAACAAACAGACAAGTAGTCAAATACTTGTTAAATACAATGCTAACTTGGCAAAAAAGTCAAAGAAAAATAACCTGCAAAACACATTTACTTGAAAAACTTCTATCAGAATGCATTTTTTTCATTCACAAACTCCTTTATAGCCACAAGAACCAGAGTACCCACTCAAAACCAGGCAGATGATGGTTAATAGAAGGAAGTAGTGAAAACATATAAAGAACAGCATTACTAAGAACTATGATGAAACTGCTAAAGATACACTTGATCAGTCCAGGGTTCAGAATGTCACATTTGGTTCTCATGGCATGCAACAAGCTTTCTCCATAATTTTCCAGAAATAACCTGGCACCAGGATTTTTAGATTGTCATTGCCTTAAGGCTTTTTATGCTTTAAGATGTGGATATCATACCTCAGGATATAGCTTCAGGCAACAGCCAAGCCAATGATTCCTCAATTCCAAATGATGCAAACCTGTTCTCCATCACTACCTGCATTCTACCATCACATTCTGTGCCTCAGGACCAACACTCCTCTGGCTTCGTGGTGTTGCAATTCACAAGATAAGCTAGCAAAACACTTAATTGCATTTCTACTGAGTTTAGTCCCTATCATCTTAACTCTTTCATGTGGCTCACCATAGGGTTCAGTGAGGAGAGGGTCGCACAAAGGAAACAGTAGAGATAGGCAGCCAGCATCTTTTAGACAGCAAATAGGGAACTAATCAAGTCAGATGTTTTGCAAAGCTGAACCTAAAGCAAATAGCTTCCACTGAAACTAACAGGATTCAGTAGGATCTCTAACCAGCAAACCACATACCATGCCTACCTAACTAAACTTGTTAGATATCTAATTGCCATTAAGATTCTAATGTTTATTACACCTATTTCCAATTCTGTTATTTGTAAAACAGGAACAATAGTATGTCTGTATGTATGGTACTCATTCTCACAGCTGAGAGAACAACAATATTTTGGGTAAGATTTTAATTAACTGAACATTAAAAAAAAATACTGTGCTATTATGTGTCTGCGTGTATGCATATACAATGATAGTTCCCGTAAATGGAAGCAGACGGACAAATACATTGCATGGTTCAGGACCTTTAGCCTAACTTCCCTATAGAACCTTTCAGATTTTCAAGAGCTCAAGACAAATGCAGCTTGAAGGACAGTCAAACTGGTCCTTAGGTGGAGAGATGCGCTGCTCTTACTCATTTTAATTATGAGGTCCCAGTCTAAAGCTACATAGAGTGCAGTAATTATCTATCAACTTGAAGTAACCCCCTGCTTTTTACACCCAAAATATGAAGCCATCATACAAAGTGTCAATTGAAGATACAATTTTGACTTTTTTTGCATTTTAATCACGTTTGCTTGTTATTAACACAGACATTCACAGCTGTTAAACTTGCTTGGATGCAAATCCAGAGGAACCTAGTTGGATATACTTGTTAATGATGACCTGTAGTATTTTTTCATTCAGAAAATGAAATTTTCCATTTATGTCACAGCATCATGTATCCCGCATTCACCATTAAGCCCTCTTTATCAGAAACTGTATCATATGCCTCTCAGCCTTAAGCCATAGATTTAAGATACATTATAATTGCAAGTATATTCACGTGCCCATCAGATGACTGGTACTTTCTGAAAGGTCATCTCTATTTGCACTTCCTCAACTTCTTTTAAAAAAAGACAGTGACTCTGCAAGTGGGTGACCAAAAGTAGATGAGTGCATGCAAGCTAGTAACATTCTTTACAACTTCTGACTCTTCATTAGAGACCAAAGGCTCCTGCATTTAAAGAACTGCATACAATGCTTTGGTTTTCAAACATTCTTACTGCTTCACAGTAACAACAAAAAAAAAAAATCCCAAAGTAAATAAAGATCACTATAACAAAGCAAGTTCCACATAAGCATCCAAAACAGCTACCCTAAAAAAGAGGACAAGTCAGCCTGAGCTGCCAGTCTTCCTTCGTATGCTATTAGATAGTCACTGAAAGCCAACAAAGATTTAATGCAAAAAGAAAAAAAAAAAACCACACAACAGGGAATGAAGGAGAATGAGTTCCTGTTGCAGTACAATAATTTGAACTTGTTAGCAATAAAACATAGGTACACATTATAGTTCAATGTTAATTGCATTTTTATGCATTTACAAGCACACACAGAGAGAGAAAAGACAAACAGGGATATTGGATTAAATTCAACAAGATTTTCAACGTGACTCATCTGTTCTGCCTTAATACTCCAGGAATTAACTTATTGATGAATTATCTTATGAACATCAAGCTTTAAGCTAGCAAATTATTTACAAGATACTTTATACACAGACATCACCATGAAAGTAAAAAATAATAAAAAAAAATCATATTTTGCACACTGTGCCTTAGTTCCCCAAGTCTGTATTTTCTTTTTCTACTATGTGTTTTGTCTCCTATTTTTACTGTAACTTTTTCAGATTGCACCGTGTGATACAAGGAAAAAAGTATTTTTAATATACATAGAGCTATGCACACAGTTTTTTATATATGCGTATACACATATACACACCTATGTATGGGGGTGCATGCATGCATACACACAAACATGGGAAAAATTATTTCCTTTTCTCTTGATAAAATGAGTAGAGTATTTATGTTTTCCAACTGGCACTGGACAAGGCATAGAAAAGGCAAAAAAAAAAAAAATCACTGGCAGATGATCTGGTAGATGTATGCCAAAGATGGGTTTGAGCAGGATGAACTCCATGTGCTTCCCACCTTATGACAATATTTATACATATTTTTTTGGTAAGCCCTCTTTTTGCCCCTGCCATTCCACGTAAAATTCACATTTGTTCATGTGTTTGAACATACCACTGCAATAAAGAAAGTGTTTGAAAAATTCTGAGCAGGATTACTGTCCTGCACTGATACTTGTTCATGTTAGACTGTGCCAATGTTATGGAACACTGAATATATTTACTGTGACAAGTGATCTAGTCACAAAGCTAATTCTCTAGGGAATGATGATTTTGCCCATCTGTCCAGGACTAGAAACTAGACTGTATGCTTATGCCACAATATTTAATTTTCCATGTGTTAGTCTGCGCATGCTAAAGCTGAGTATCTATCACATGCCACAGAGAAAAAAAACCTGCATGCTGTTCAGAGAATTTCAAAGTTACAGATAAGGAAAACATGCAGTATAGCTGCAATCATGACACACAACTCTTGTTACAATTTATTGCCAAGGTTGTTCAGCATACTGTATACTGTAAGTGAAAAGACTCAACAAGGATATGAATAATAAATTGCAATGTAAATTGCAATTTACTGTTATAGGTTTTACTGTTCTGAAAACAAAAACAGTAGTTTTTTTATTGCAATTAATATTTACAGATTTTTAATATATTTCAGCTGGAACTCAGCTCAATGTGAACTGAAGACAGGTCTGTTTATGAATATTCTGTTTATTTCCAGTTAGCACATTTGAGGTAACCTAAATTTTCTTTTTTCCCAGCCTGTTTAACCAATGAGCATCTAACAAGTGAAAAAATTCAAATTTTACTTTAACTGACACAAGTTATGGACCTTTCCCTAGCTGCCTCGGGAATCCGTCAAGAAGGCAAAACTGTTCCCCCACAACCCACCCAAGGGTACTCAGGGAGCTGGCAGAAGTCGTCACCAAGCCACTTTCCATCATTTATCAACCCTCCTGGCTCACTGGGGAGGTTCCGATGGACTGGAGGTTAGCAAATTTGATGCCCACCTACAAGAAGGGTCAGAAGGAGGATCTGGGGAACTACAGACCTGTCTGTCTGACCTCGGTGCCAGGTAAAGTTACAGAGCAGATCATCTTGAGTGTCATCACGTAGCACATGCAGGACAACCAAGTGATCAGGTCCAGTCAGCCTGGGTTTATGAAAGGCAGGTCCCACTTGACTAACCTGATCTTATATGACAAGATGACCCACTTAGTGGACGCGTGAAAGGCTGTGGATGTTGTCTACCTAGACTTTAGTAAAGCCTTTGACACAGTTTCCCATAGCGTTCTGCTGAAGAAACTGGCTGCTCACGGCTTGGATGGGCGTAAACTTTGCTAGATAAAAAAACTGGCTGGATGGCCAGGCCCAAAAAGTTGTGGTGAATGGAGTTAAATCCAGTTGGCAGCCAGTCAAAAGTGGTGTTCCCCAGAGCTCAGTGTTGGGACCAGTTCTCTTTAATATCTTTATCAACAACCTGGAAGAGGGGATTGAGTGCACTCTCAGTAAGTTTGTGGATGACGCCAAGTTGGGTGGGAGTCTCGATCTGCTTGAGGGCAGAAAGGCTCTACAGAGGGATGTGGACAGGCTGGATCCATGGGCCAAGGCCAAGGGTATGACGTTCAACACGGCCAAGTGCCAGGTCCTGCACTTGGGTCACACCAACACCATGCAGCACTACAGGCTTGGGGAGGAATGGCTGGAAAGCTCCCTGGCAGAAAAGGACCTGGGCATGTTGGAGGACAGCCAGCTAAATATACGAGCCAGCAGTGTGCCCAGGTGGGCAAGAAGGCCAACAGCATCCTGGCCTGTATCAGGAATAGTGTGGCCAGCAGGACTAGGGAAGTGAACGTCCCCCTGTACTTGGCACTGGTGAGGCCTCACCTTGAATACTGTGTCCATTTTTGGGCCCATCACAAGGAAGACGTTGAGATTCTGGAGTTTTTCCAGAGAAGGACAAGGAAGCTCGTGAGGGGTCTAGAGCACAAGTCCTACAAGGAGCGGCTGAGGGATCTCGTGTTGTTCAGCCTGGAGGAAAGGAGGCTCAGGGGAGACCTTATCGCTCTCTACAGCTACCTGAAAGCAGGTTGTAGAGAGGTGGAGGTCGGCCTCATCTCCCAAGCAACAAGCTATAGGACAAGAGGATATGGCCTCAAGTTGCTCCAGGGGAGGTTTAGATTGGGTATTAGGAGAAATTTATTCACTGAAAGTGTTATCAAACATTGGAACAGGCTGCCCAGGGAAGTGGTGGAGTCACCATCCCTGGCAATACTTAAAAGACAGTTAGACATGGTGCTTAGGGACATGGTTTAGTAGTATCTTGGCAGTGCTAGGTTAACAGGTAGACTTGATGATCTTTAAGGTTTCTTTGCAACAAAAACAATTCTATGATTCTATGGTTCTAACTCGTCTGAACCCCAATTCCAAACAAATGATTAAATTATATGAGATACCACAAGCTAGGTTAAACTTGACAGGATAATTTGCAGAGCACATGAGAACATTCTTGAGATAAGAAATAAATAAAAAAAAGATTCACTGCAAGCAGAGTAACTGTTGTATGCTTTGCACTTAACACGTGTAACCTTAGAATCACATGCACATTAATATTCAAACAATGAGGCTTACAAATATCTGAGGCCTTAAACATCCTGCAGTGTTTCTGAGGCCTCACTAGGGATGTATACCCTTGGTATCAAGGTTATGAACATACTGCTAATAGAACAAAACAGGATTATCTTGCTCATGCTCTTCACATCAGACAAATATACACACAGGCATACATGTAATCCTTGCAACATTGTCTAGCTCCTGTTATCAGCTAATTTAACTTTCCCTAAATTTCAAACATTACCTAGTAGTAAGGAAACCAATAGATTTGTCTGGTATTGTTGTGTTCATCTCTACATTCCTAAAGTAAGTTTTCATATACCTAAGCATGAAGAAAAATATGAATATTATTCCCCCAAATTCAGGTCCATTAGTATTTTATTGTGAAGGTAAATACTGAATCCTCTAACAGTCCAAAAGTGCTCCAAGTAATTCAATTTTGAAGAAACTCCTAATAAGATATGTAGGAGCATTTTATCTGTAGTAGCAGTAATATTGATCTCACACCATTAAGGTTTGCAGCATTTTTAAAACCCATTACCTTCCTGCATATTAGCTCTCACTAGCAGAAAGGACATCACTTTTGCTGTTAACTTCTGGCAGACATCAACACAAAAAGGTAATTCTGCCTGCTACACTGTCTGCCTGACTGCTTGATAATGTCAATCAATAAGCAAAATCCCTTTCTTACAGTTATCATAAAACAAGGTATGTGTTACAAATTCAAACACAGACGTCATATTTCTGCATTCAAAATATTAATAAGCATTAAAAGACTTACTCATACATTTACTAACATATACTTCATTAATATCAATAGATACACTAAGCCACTACTCTCCAGACTTTATAAAGTAACAGTGGCTGGATGACACCAGAATGGATTTACAACATTGACGGCCAGTGTGTACAGCAGGTCATCACAGACACTACTGAATCATAAAAGAAAGACCTGTCAAGTTCCAGATAAAGCTGGCACTTTATGATGATAAATTATTTACTAAGTGCTCTTGTTGAACCAATAGGGAAATCCTTTCTTCTTCCTTCACCATCCATTCAACTCAAGAGAACGCTACATGCTTATTTCAAAACAACATAGAGCAAAAGAAAGCACATTTTCAGAACAACAAACAATAATGGAAGTCAACAGAAGAATACCAGCTAGGGACAATCCCGAGTTAAAAATCTGAAAGTGTTGGGATTTTCATCAGCAATATCAACATTGTTCTGAATAATGTATCTTGTGAAAGGTTATAATTAGGTTAGCAAGGGGACTGCATGGGTGTAAAAGTACTGAGGATATACATGTTAAAAAAGTAAGTTTAGAGGCATTGCTGCACCTCTGGTATCAATGTTTTTCCTCTGAATTCTTATGATTTCCTAGGAATGCCAGAAGAAAAGCAGATCTACCTTAGTTCCCAAAGTTTGAAAATGGTCAGGCCAGAAATAATTTGGGAATAGTCAGCGTTGCTCTCTTATACCATTGAATTTTCAGCTCTGCCTAACCATTCTTCAAGAACAGTCCTGTTCTACCCTACTAGCTTGCTACTGAAGTCTGAGCTGTGCATGCAGTTACCTAAAGATTTCAAAACCCCCAAGAAATTCAACTCCATTATCAGTTTGTCTGGGTATACAGCTGAAACACAAACAATTCAACTGTGAAACAACATGTTTCTAGGTTCACAAAACATCTCTAGCAGTAGCTATGGACCTCAGAGGATTTTGGACAGTTAAAGCCCCTTATCAAAAGTTGGTATTAACAGAAATATTTAATCAGAAAGTTACATAGGATTTGCCCAAATACAGAAGATGGAGAGGGACTTTTAGAAGGGCGTGTAGTGATAGGACAAGGGCTAATGGTTTCAAACTGGAAGAGGCTAGATTTAGAATAGATATTAGGAAGAAATTTTTCACTCTGAGGGTGGTGAGGCACTGGAACAAATTGCCCAGGGAAGCCGTGGCTGCCCCATCCCTGGAGGTGCTCAAGGCCAGGTTGGATGAGGCTTGGAGCAACCTGGTCTAGTGGGAGGTGTCCCTGCCCATGGTAGGGGGGTTGGAACTCGATGATATTTAAGGTCCCTTCCAACCTAAGCCATTCTATGATTCTATGATTTTCAAAGTGAATTAGCAATGTTATTCTTCACAGGCAAAAATCAGTTTTAAATAAGCTACAAATTCCACTCACTATAGTAAAACACACCTCAAAATCGCAGCACTAAACTTTTAAGCTACTTTGGGATAGAACATACTCTAATCCACTAAAAACTGAAATATCTTGAAATCAACAGCTATATAGCATACAGTATCCATTAGTGCATTAATACTAAATGAACCCACTACATTGTTTCCATCCAACATTATAAATGTTGATAATAGGGTGCTAAGGTATCAGTAATTTTTAAACGTCAAGAGAAAAAAAAAACAATATCCATAATCTTTCACAATAATTCACATCTTAAAATAGATCAGTGATACTATACATTCTGTGTATAGATTTCTAGGCATTACATTCTTGTAACAGACCAAGAATACAGTTTCACCTAGAAAATTCCCAAGTGATAAAAGCCTATAAAACCCAAAACCATACAAATAAAAAAAAAGAGAGACAACTTCAGATGGGGCAAATCTGTTATTCCATTAAATTCACTGAACCTATGGAAACTTACAGCAATATAAGATTTTCCTCTGAACAACTACATGCCTATAATATATATATGCAGATAGTTTTTTGATCTCTAAGTATTAAAATATACACATTATTTATACCATGTTTTTAACAAATACTCCAATTGAATCTAAAAAATACAGCTTGAGGAGTAAACTTCGGTTATTAAAAAATCACAATTAGCCCTGTTTATTCTAAAATTTGAAGCCCTGTAAGAAAGAGTGAAAGAGATTTTAATATGTACTTGTTGACATTGCCTAGGTACTTTGTCATGATAAAAAACAATAATAATAAGGATTCTTGTATACAGTAAGCTGAAGCAGGCCTTTAGAAAACTTTAGTCCCTTAAAAATACACTTACAAAAATAAACATGTATGCACATCAACCCATTAATAATAACCTCTTTAAAAGGTGCAAAATTTAAAAACTGATTTTTACATATATAACAATTACATACAGAACTATTTTTCCCATTAGGATTTAGCATGCTGTAAGATTGTACCTAGTGCCATAATGACCCTAGAAGACATTTTCAGGCACTTGCTGAGGGACTGCTATCTTGTTTGGAATGCCAGAATTCACAGTACAGATGCACTTTTCACTCTAACATCCACTGAGACTTGGCAGCACCATGTAACAGTGACAATCTTATCCTAAATAGACAATTCTAGAAAACAACAGTTACTGATCACCTGTTAATAAAATGCCTGCCTTACTCTGCTCTGCTGATGGTACAGCACGTGACCCCCCAGAAAGATCTTCCGGTTTAATGCAGCAGCTCATACTGCAGATTGCATTCAAGCCATGCAAGTTCTTCAAAGAGATTAAAACACACAGTAAGAGCTGTTATTTTTGAAGTTCAGTCATAACTGAGCTCCATAATAAAGGAACAGAAGAATTACAGATACAGGAAGCTCAATTTTCATCCATTATCGTTATAGGAAAAAATACATATCATTTCTGGTGCTTACTCTAAACATACGAAAAATCCTCAGAGAAAAAATATGTTCTTTCACAAGATCAGGAGTTACAGGAGCTCAGGCCTTACAGAGAACCTGATCCAAAGTCTTCTGTTGATGAATGCTTCTGTAGGCTTCAATGACTTTTCCATCATGTTAGTCCATAATAAATATCACCTTCTATGAAAAAGACTTAGGTTACTAGACATGCTTAAGTATAAAAATCAAAGCTCACTTGCACCAAAGGGATTACTTTCTTTCAACTCCCTCAGAGGTCAAAGACATTTTTAGCTTTAACAACAAGGTACTATGATTATCCAGTTCATTAAATGCATAGGGGATTTTTTTTTTCCAAATAATTAACATACCTGAAGTTTGATATGATTTCTAGCATCTAATTTATACAGTAAGATGTTTGTGTTTTGAATTTCTGAATTGCTTCTGTGTGAGAGGTAGACTTTGATAAGTTTTTAATTAAACTGATAATATCACTTTAAAAGCTAAAACACCTAGAGTATAAAGGACACAAGTAATAACAGATTTTATAAGGCTTAGCTGCTTTATAAAGCTTGCTTGCTTTGTGGAAGAAACTGCTTTTGTGGAAATGTGTATTTGCCATCTGATTGCTTCTGAAGAACATTTAAAGAAGGTTAGACACCCCTAGCTTTAAGAAGTATTGTGTATTAACGTTCCAACAATGCAGTTTTGTTCTGTATTTCAAAATGGGAGGGCTGTAAACCTTTCCTAGTGAATTAAATAGCTCTGCATTTCATGCTCTCTGGTCCTCTCAGGAAGTGAGCTTTGCCTCTGTGTTAGATTCTATACTATAAAATGACATTTCTAGTTAATTGCATTGTACTTGTAGTTTAAGTACTGAAATTATATAGAAAATACCACTAACATCCTAAGAGAAGGCCACCTTTTAAACAGGTGAGTTCCAATCTGGCTCACAAACGCTGAAATTACGCAGCACATCATCTTTAGAATGTTTTACATGCAACTAAGGAAGGAAGCAACCAAGCAGTTTTCAAAGACACAAAGAGCCTGTAACTGGGGATACAGTACCTCCAACAGAGGTGAACATTCCAGGCTTCTGAATACCTCCGGCAAAATGATGAAATAACTACAAAGGTTAAAATCTGGCAAGACTCTAGCAAGTCTACCTACATGGAAATTTACTAAATTAAACAGCAGAACTATTTCCTAGATGGGAATGGATATCAACCTAAATCAGTAAAATCCCAGAATCAAGGCTTCAGCTGCCGCACTAATGATTTTTGAGAATTCTGCCAAATTCTCTTCACTGAAGACAATATAGAAAACCTCAGCTGGCATAGAAAAGCAGATCCATCAAGAGGCGCATTGCTGAACATTTTGCCCAAAGTCTCCACATCTTTACCTGATTCACAGAAAAGCTGATTCTAATCAGGTTCGCTAGAAGTTAGACTACTGTTACAACTGACTAAATGTTTCCCAAGCTGAACATCACACAGCAGTAGCAGGAGACAGAACTTAGGTCAAAGTCAGGCTGTTTTAATTGGAGCCATATACCTGTTCTTTAATCCAGTCTCAAATTTGCATGGCTTACCCCAGAAAGTCCACTGACATCAACATGATTCTATGCAGGGACGAAGTGCAAAATTTTTAAGTAAGCCATAGTGCAGAAAAGATGAATACTGCAATTCTGTCCTTGCTTGAACGAAATACTGAAGGAAGCCTTCCCAATGCTCTCTTAAACCAAGATTTAACCACTTGCCAAGCATGACTTTGATCTCACAGTACTGTATGTTCAACACAATGAGAATCTGACAGAAGGGCAAGACCATACTGTTTGTTATATACCTAGAAAGCAAATCACTATTGTTTTTGTATTTTCCCTTGGATCCCTGTTTTTATGGCAGATGTCTACTACCTTTACATTTCAGAGGAAGTATCCTATGACTAAGCAACAGAGTGCTTGATTTTATAGGTAAAGAAAGTAATTTATTTTGAAGTCCTGTCATTTCTTAAGGACCACTACATTGATAAATTAAGAAATCCAAAATTATAATTAAGAACTGGTTCGAAAGGTACTTCACCAAATACACGTGTATTTTCCAAAAAATCTTTCCACAGGATAAACCTATTCATTCCAACTTAAAACAAGAAAATTAGTCCAATGTATTACCAGTAACAAAAATGCAAGATGAATTCCAAAAAAACAATTTCACAGAAGCGTATTCAATGCATATTATTTGAGTTTCAGTTATGCTATTTTTCCTCCTGAGAATCTGTATAATGTGATGTCTTGGTTTAATCCCAGCCGGCAACTAAACACCACGCAGCTGCTCTCTCACTCCTCTCCCCCCAACTCCTCCCCACAGTGGGATGGGGAGGAAAATCAGAAAAAAAGTAAAACTCTTGGGTTGAGATAAAGACAGTATAACAGGACAGCAAAGGAAGAGAAAATAATGTTATTAATAATAAAACAATATACAAAATAAGTGGTGCACAGTGTAATTGCTCACCACCCGCTGACCAATGCCAAGCCTGTCCCCAAGCAGCAATCACAACCCCCTCGCCAACTCCCCCCAGTTCATATACTGAGCATGACGTCATATGGTATAAAATATCCCTTTGGCCACTTTGGGTCAGCTGTCCCAGATATGCTCCCTCCCAGCTTCTTGTGCACCTGCTTGCTGGCAGAGCACGGGAAGCTGAGAAGTCCTTGACTTAGTATAAGCACTACTTAGCAACAACTAAAACATCAGTGTGTCATCAAAATTATTCTCATACTAAATACAAAACACAGCACTATACCAACTACAAGAAAGGAAATAACTCTATCCCAGCCAAAACCAGGACACATGACTGTTAACTGGAAGAGTCTTAAAAACATCCCTGCACGCATTTTTCTTGCTTCTCATCAAACCAAAAATTAAATCTTTTTTCTTTCTTGTGATGAAACAAGTGCAGCCCATATGAGCTCTGGAGTCAAGTCTCTTGCTGTGTATTTGAGTATCAAGGCTACCATAGAACAGGTATCTTATTTAACTTCAACCTACATACAAAAAATTTTCTGTAAAACTAAGGTAAACTCAGCAATAGCTCTCCAGTTGTATTTAGCTTTGAAACCTGCTATTTCTATTTCAGACTGCGAGAAGGGCTTATGTGCTTTAAAACTCATCTAGCTTTTCCCCCTCTAACACCTGGTCCAATAAAAATTATTACAAGCCCTGGTCTCTTCTACTTCCTTAGACCATCATGTCAATAGCAAAGTTCCATCCTATACAGGCCTTCAAAAATTATTTGAAAAAGTTCATTCTCTGAAAGAATCGACTTTAAATTCCACTCATCAGATCATTACCAGCAAGTGGAAGGCAAATTGCTTTGTACTCTTCTTCATCTGGTACAGAGACAGGGAAATTTTCTCACTAATATTGTTGAAATTTGTAATAATTTGGCTACCTTTCCTCCACTCTCAAGTGAAATACTCATCTGAAATAAGATACCTGAGGTGCACATGCCGCATGGTCTTTTCACGGTCATAGCAGAGAAATAATTTGTTGTGTGTTTTACCATGTTTTTTTAAAAATGTTTTGTTTCCCTTAACTATTGAAAGGGATTCATACCGCGATCATCAGCTCTATTCTCATATCAGACCAGTGATGACATCTAATATTGCTAAACACTGAAGTAATATACCTCTGTATTTGATGCTACTAGATTTGAAAAACTGAGTAACAACAGAATGGGTGGGGTTTTATTTATTAGTCATTGAATATACATGTATATTTATAGTATATGTTCTTTTAAAAAGTGTGAGTGAGCCACAGATAAGATGCCTGCCTTATTTATCATACCTAGCATCTCTGCTAGGGATGTAAGCAGGTAGACATTGTTTCATTTTATTCCCAGAAATGGCAGTCTTCAGCATTTCTTTCAATGAACAAAAGTTAAAGAGTTCCCACGCTTTATCTCCAGGCTCTGACTAACTAGACAGTATTGCAATCAATTCATTCTCTTATACAGAGTAGTAAAACAACAGCACAGAAATACCCCTGGATTTAATATATTTGGGCAGCACCTTATAATATTGTGATCACATATGAAAATATATGAAACAAATACTTCTCACAATGCTCACCTGGAGAGGTCCATATCCAATCAAATTTTTTCATACAGGAGGACTGTATCTAAATACTAAGGAAACAAGGCTCAAATTCTCAGACGAACTAATCACTCTAACAGTCTTTAGACTGCTAAAACATAGCAAATGGTTGTAACTGAACAGATGCCAGGCCGGAAACGGAACTCTAAATCTGCCAAAACTTTGGCAAGTTTTAATCTGTTCTCACTTTTTCTTTTTCATAAAACAAAGTTCTATGATAAGAAAGTCAGAGAGGGACTACAGAAAGCAACTCTCCAAACAAACATAGGAAACCAAACACACTTCAAAAGACTGGCATGGTAATTTAGCTGTTGGACTCCCATTAACTTCCAACTAAGAGTGGAAGCGTAGAAGCAAAATTCTTCACGCTGCTTTCAAAATGTAAGAGTAGGTGTACCCGTATTCACAACAGAGCTGTAAACGCTTTAGATGTCAAGGTTTACCCACCCCCAGCCTTTTTTTTTTTTTTTTAAAAAAAAAAGTGTTCTTGGAGCCTGAAAAGTATGCTAGGAAACAGTTGAACTGGTATTGAAAAAATGCTACAAATTTATTCAGAATTCAAACTATTTCTATGCTACATATAATAAATACTGTGGAAGCTTTCAGTTGGTCTTGTTTTATTTAACTGTATTTTCTGCTTTCAGTAACAAGCTTGGTCCAAATCACAGAGGATAACTGAATGGAGATTCTTAAAGGACTGTTGCTGTGAGATATTCAGCCAAATTCTCCCAGCATTGCAGATGTGGATTGTTCAGACAAACACAAAGAAATTGATGTTATAATCTGAAGTTTCATATATATAAAAAAAGGCAAGTTGTCCAACTATGTTGTCTGTCATAGTACTACAATGCATCATGGCACATAAGGATATGACTACTCTCATATTTAAAATGTTTTAAAATAAAAATTGAACCCTATATCCACGGTGATAGTTACCATAATATTATCAAACTACTACTTCTACTTTGATTTCCTACTATCAGCTACTCAATTTACATCTTAGACTCTCCCAAGGTGCTTGCTATAGCTGAGGTTGTTTCATACACTGTTTGCAAAGACTAGCAGGTTTTCTTTTTTCCTAGTGCTTGCTTAGAAATTCCCAAGAAAGTAGATTGAGGCAATCTGCAAAGCAAGATAGTCACGAATTTTTTTTTTCTTTTCTTTTTTTTTTTTTTTTTTAAATCTCAGATAGCATTGACAATCAATTTTTTACCCTTCAGGCAAAAGGCAGTTGCCTTAGTAACAGAAAGCAAATGACAAACTAACCAACAAATATGTTTTAATGAACTATTTATGTTAAAACAAAAGGTTTTTTAATCTGTACTTATGTTACTACAGAATGTAAAACCACTAAATGCATGCTGAGTGATTATGCATATGGCAGAAAGAATCTTTCGTAGCCAGAAACTCCTGACCTGTGAACCCTAATCTTAAACCAAGTTTAATGAAAGTCTAAGATAGTACAGTGCTGAAAAGTTTCTCTTGTTCACAAGTGTGGATCCTAATACATCATGAATTTAAGATTTCTGTCCTCATTTGTAACCTTAACAATCAGTTTTAAGTTAAGAATTCTATTGCCAGCAATTTTTCTGTATTTTACCAAGGCATCCGATCTTCAGAAACACTGGGTATTTGTTACATATCACTTGAAATATTGCTATGCATCCCTACAAAAATGGACACAGTAACATAAAATTCATCCAGACACATCCAAATATCACAGAAGAACCCACAAAATGGACTCATTTACATTAAAACATTAGAATTGTGGCAAAGGTACAGCAGTTTTCCATGTCTTTCTACACTATTAAGATCTTCTTCTAAGGGACAAATGTTAACAAAGCTGTGAAGACTCCCAGAAAAAAAAGTACACATTATATAAATTCAGGGGGCATTTTGTGCATTTTCTAGTTTAGCAGGCTTTTCTTATTCCTATCAATGGAGACAATGGCATAGTACTTTTAGAAATGCCTGAGGAGAAATAATTAGTTGTCTAACATTACACAAGAAACTTACCTGCCGCATTTTACCCCTACATGAACATGTGTGAAAAGGTAAATCATGGAGGGATTCAGAGAGACTAAGATAATGGTTTAGAACTGTGATTCTTATATTAAATAGACAAAAACATTACTGCAAACTAGTAAGGTATAAAAAACACACCAAAAAAAAAAATAGCCAAGGAAGGAAGCATGGACCACACAAAAGGTTCCTCCGCACATCCATTAGAACTCTCATTTCCTTCCACAGTAACATTGTAAAATATCTAAAACTGAGCAAAGTCTTTTTCTGTAACACTTTACATTGCCTAGAGCCGGAAAAAGAACCATGGCTTGGTTAGAAGGGGGTATGTAGCATATGGGATAGTTAAATACAAACCATTTCAAATACATAACTGTGGGCAATACTTTTGTCCTGTGGATGAGTTACGTGAGACTTCTATGCAAAGCTAAGAATTCTTAAGACATCTTCTGATGTGGATGAACACCAAACAGGGATCAAGGATACACACAAGAGGTTCTCCAGAACTTTTCGTGGAAGAAAAAGAATCCTTAGCTGGGTTGGGGTTTTTTGCGTTGTTTGTAGTTTTGGATTTTTTTCAGAAGTCAGATAACTCTTAAGGATCCCAACATCCCTTCCTTTACATGCTTCTGTGCCTAAAGCCTTTCCCACGTCACTCACTTCTGACAATCCCATCATGCCAATAATCCATACCTACTGGTAAGATACCAAGAACAGTGTAATAAGAACTATATGTTGTTTTG
>NW_009649588.1:3639672-3681035 GCF_000708025.1 Charadrius vociferus
GAGTACAGTATACTTGACTGCCAGTATTTTTGTCCAGACTATGTATTTATAATTTTCAGAGTTACTGTACTATTCATTAGATGCTTGACTGTGCCAAACTATAGTAAAATTGATCTTAACTAAGCAGCAGCATTATTAATGTATGGCATTTCAACCTGTTTATTTTTTTTTTAATCAGTTTGATGTACGGTGCATTCTTACAGTTCAGTAAATTATTACCTGAATAATTTATTTATGGGCAACAAAAATTTGTGTCTGCCTGTCTGTCTAAGAGCTGTTTGTAAGGCTGTAGGGCTTTCTTCATCTTTCAGTGTAGAAAATACGTAGCTAATTAGAGTGAGAACATCACATATTTAGGGGAAGACATTTTAGCCTAGTCTCATACAGAAAGAAGGCTTAATGAAAACCCAAAACCACAAACACCTCACTTTCCTCTTCCTCCCAATCACTTTTTTTTTTTTTTTTGAGATGTCAGTCTCAAATAAATGACAGACTAAAAGTCATGCAAGTTTCACAGAAAATAGGACAGCTGGACAGATTATTAAAAACATTCTTAAGGAAAAAAGGATAGAAGAAAATCTACCTAAGAGAGCCCACAAGAAAAGCTTCTGTACAAGGGTACTCATAATTACGTATTTGGCAATTCTGCAAGACAAACCCTTAGAACTCTTCTAGTATTAGTGTTTGCAGGATTATTTGCAAGCATTTTTATCTTCATTACAAGAACGCAGTAACGTAAGTGCTGAGTATATTAAAAGAGATGAATAGACGTGTTTTGACATGTATCTTGACTTAGGCTTATAAAAATACAAATTTAGTGGTAAGTAGAGCCTGGAAAAAGGACTGACGTTTACATTGGTAATATTCCAGGAGTAAGTTTTTGAGGCTTAGGATTTAGATTTCAATAAAATTCTCTTTTTATTGTCCTCCTCTGGAAACTTAAATATGCTTTCATGCTTTAGAAGTTTCAGTAACAATCAACTAATGCAAACACCTAAAGTTGGATCAACTGACTTCATCACTGAAGCTCCAGAGCCTACCTACAACCTGTTACATCTTTACTGACAGCCTTGGGGAGACACTTAGTAGACATGAATTTGTCTGAAGGTCAGGCAGTCTGTCTACGCACCACAGGGTCTGCAAGTGACTACCCCAATTACCTTACCTCCTGTGCCATTCATCAGCTCACCAAGCTAAAACTAGGTATGGCAATAAAATTGCCCGGTGACCACAGCTACCACTTATTTATGACAATTTCATTTTGCAAACACAAACCTTATACAGATGGTAGATATCAAGTTCATCAATCACTTCTCATACATCAGACCTGAAGGACAGCTCTACTTGAAAAGGCCCTACTTTTCCCCTCATGAATAAATATAGGGGGAAAACCTCCAAACCTCAAAGTGAAACAGAAGAGTTACTCTATTCCAATCCCCAAAAATCCAGTGACTCCTTTGCAGAAATCTCTCTAATCGTTATACTGAAATGTAATCATCTGTAAGACCAGAATTGTTAGAAATCTATTGAACAAAGTTGAAAGCAAGAACCTGCCTCCATAATCCAAGCTGCATTAGGTCTGAGCTGAGTCCCAAAGGGGATAATTAGGTTTGCAAGTCTAATCATCCACTGTAATAGAACAGCCTTTGTTCTCACCAAGCAGGCCTTGTTTCAGTTCACCATCTGAGAAATGGAAATATCTAATGTCAATAATCAATTGACCTAAAGAAAACATTTTGCACTTCAAGAACTTCAGAGGTTTTGAAAACAAAGAGTTCTCCTCCCCTCGCCCTACACCAAATAGAGATATTTGTTAAGAATATTTAAGATTGGCTCTTTGAATCCTAGTTATTCAAATGCATCACACAACCAATTACAGATATAAAGTATAGATCACACAGCCTCTCCTTATGCAATATGTAAACAGAATTTAATATAGCTAGATTTGCTGTAAAATTTAGTTTAAACTGTATGTAAATTCTAGTCTATGGTTCCCAGGTGTCAAAAATTGAACAAGTGTATAAACGTTTATGCTACCACCCTTGATACCTCACAGTCTGACCAGTTGTTCTATATAAATGGTTTCTCTGTTTCTTTAAGCAAGTTGTTGATTGCTATAAGAAACATACTGTATATTGATTTTACAGGAATTATTGGAAACCAATGTGTTCTTAAAAGAACTTCCCCCACCCTTTTATAAATGAGAATATGTATATCTACCTAAAAAATTATTTCTGTCATGAAATGAAAATTAAAAAAAAAAAAAATTGAAAGATTGTTTGTAATGCATTATTAACCACTCCTAAATTTCTGCACTTGCACTACAATGGATTTTATACTAAATTCCCCAAAAGAGGGGAACCCACACATAATGTGCAGAATAGACCTTCAATAAAGAGCAGGAAAGCAATGACCTGAAGTTTGGGGTGCATTTTTTCCTTCTGAATTCTTAATGGCATGTTTTCTCCCAACACAGCAGTTTCAACACAGCTATTATTCAACAATGGCACACATCAAGTCACTAGAAGATATTTTAAGCCAGCTCAGGTTTCACATTGTGCGATAAGCTTCTTTAAATGGTATTGTGGTAATAGACATTAATATAGAAAAGTCCCATTTTAATTTTAAGACTACAGAGAATTAGTGTGGGGTTGTGTTTTTTTTTTTTTTAATTTAAACAATAAAAGTCAGCTCCTGCCCTACCAATACCAAAACACATCATTGAGACAGATCTGCCTCCATATTTGAAGTCTCTGCATTCTAGACCTTTTTTCCTGAGAAACATGATCTTTAGCCAAACTGATTTTCTTGAAACAAGGGGTGTAATTCACAAAACAGAAATCCAGACCTCAATCTATAAGCATGACAATGATAAGATGAACTTGAAAAGAGAATGCAGTTCACACTGCAAATTCTAGATCTAATGCTGAGATCTGCATCATTCTGGCATCTGGCTCTGCTTACTGTTTTTAATTGCAGCACCTTGCTAAGTTTGGGTAGAAGTTTTGATTTTCTTAGCCAATTCAGAAAACCTAGTGATTATAGAACCCATTATCCGCTTTTTCACTGAGATGTCTTTTACCTACTTATAATATTTTAGACTGGTAGTAACACTGAAAGTTGATTGTGGGAAATAACTGCTACTTTACATTATCAAACAAAACCCAAAGTAATCTACAAAAATGTTTAGAAATTCCCTGCTGGTTCTGAACAACCTGACATACTCTGTAACTCATTATTTCTCAGTCTAAGAAATAATTATGTACCCAGTGGATCCTACCCTACTTTCAGCTACCTCTAACCCACAAGTCTGACAGCACTTCCCAGTTAGTCAGGGAATGTGCACAGCTGGCTGACTTTATGTGCCAGACTATTTGCTTTATAACCTGGTTCCCCTGAGGTAGAAGACTGCACACACAGGCCAGAATGAGTCACGACAGGTCCATAAACTAGACAAAGAAGGGACCAAAAAAAACCAGTGAACATTACACAACACACCTTCCATGTACTTTAAATAGGATAGTACTGCAGTGAAGTGCAGTCTCAAGAGAGCACTAAAAAAAAAAAAATCATAATTGAAATGATAGGTAAATTGTGTAGTTACTAAATCAGATTCTCTTGCCATAACATATCACCTCGGTAGTGTCATTACATTTTCCCAAACTATGTCAGTCACAAAGTTACTACACAAAATTAAACTTCATTCACAACAGATACACTAAGATCAGGTTGCTTGACTGAAGAATTCTGAAAAGCAGCCAGACTACATATATCAAACTAAATGTTCTTTTCTCAGATTAGGACATTTCCAAAACAACAGAAAGGTAACTAACATTTTCTCATCAATCAGTTTCAACACATGGATAGCCATCAACTCTCTTCTTCCATTGACTTTCTTAATGGCAAAAGTAGGCACAAAGTACCCAAACATGTACATAAGTATCAACAAACCAAACTTGCATATGTCTTGTCTTGGCTTTTGTATATAACATCGCCTTTGACTATTTATTTTCAAATACCTAATAATCCCCCCTGCCCCCCCAAAAAAAAGAAAAAATGTAATGAAGCATTCCTTTCCTTCCATTACATAAATGCTAGTGCTGAGCCACTATCTAAGTTTCACCTGTTAAACATGAAGAAGGTATATACGGAGCAGTTAATATCTGGGACATGTATCTTGGGGGGGAAGGAGGATTTTATCAGAAGTTAGACAAGAACCAAAATTCACAACTGATTCTCTAAAAAGGGATACACCTCACTTCCCTAGCATAAAAAATAAATATACTGGGAGTTACACAGCATTGAAATATTTAACACTGTTGAATCGAAACGAGCAAGATACTGCTTTAAAGTATTTCATCTTCTATACTAATTTTTCTTTTTACTCTATTTTGAAAAGGAAGAGCTACTTCAAAGTTTTAATAAGCAGAAAATATTTTTAATAGAAAACAAAGAGTCTATGTTTCAATAACTTTTTTAAAAATGAGGTTAAAGAGTAGCAAATTCTTTTAAGTAGTAATAAATAAAAAGGAGTTGCCATGGATATGAAACCAAAATATATTCACCCCTACCCCCTCCAGCTAAAACACAAGTATTTTAGAGTACATTTGAAAGGGTTTCAAAATAAAAAAAAAACAGACACGATGTGTATTAACAATGTAATTACTCTGTAAATGTTCACTAACAAGAGGCAAAAGTCCTAATGTCTTGATCCCACTATTCAGTGGTTACTTTACTTAACATCCCCAGTGAAGCAGATGAACAGCCACGATCCCTTTTTCTCCGTTAGTGAACGATGTGAACTCCAAGGTGGACAGTTTTGGCCAAACTCTACATTCTTTAAGTTGCCTGCTGTAACACTAACTAAAATAAGAAACAATCTGTTATCTTTCAGAAAGGAAGAAACAGAAAAGAGTAGAAAAGAGAGGGTGTACAGAGTTATGAAAACCTATTTGAATACTGAAGCTATTGATTTATTTTTTGCCGTGACCCCTCAATCTATGGTTTTAATCAGTTTACCCTGCTTTAAATTAAACAGGCAGCACAGCGCTGAAAATGAGTCACTGAAAGGGGTAAAACTTTGACCTCAGAAATTTCAAATGAGGACAAAAGGCTACATGCTTGGTAGAATCAACTATGGAAATTTTGGTATGGGCAGAATTTTAATTAGAAAATTATTGTCTGGACAGAGCATCTTAATGTGTAAAAGCTTGTTTGAACTTAAAAGAATTTATCAGAATCGTGGCTGATCCACGTGTTCTGCAGCTGAAGACACAGAGACCAGCCCAGCCCACAACAAGGAGCACAGATGCCTCTATAAGTCATTCAAATAGAGAGCTCTACTTCATCCTACATTGAATCCATCTATAAACATGAATTCAGCAGAGGCAGACTTGAAGTCCAGTACAGAGCTGCCAAATGGTCCTATGCTATCTAATATGCTGTGCGTGGGTGGGATTCCACCCACTGAACCCTCTGAACCCAGACTATAGTTTTGTACAAATCCATACACTTTGCATATCCTGGAGCTTACACAATAAGGTTGTTTAACTAGAAGCATAGAAATTATGGCATCCCCATGCACCATAATTTCGTGAATCTCCATGCATGGAAACAAATAGTGCCTGCAATTTATGTGTCCAAGTAGAATTTCCTTTAGTCTGGTAAAATGTAAAAATCACTCTGAGAAAACATCTCTTGTGCACTCAATCACATTATTAGAGCCAAGGAGGACAAACAGCTAAACCTCATTTCTTCAGGAAACCAACCTACAATTGGTTTGGTGACCCTGCACTTACATGCTTGGGAGTGAAACACTAACACTCCTCATTCTTAAGGTTTATTTTGTAATCTTCTGAAGGCATTAATAAACTCTGAGTTCGCTCCCCACCCCACCCCACCCCCCTTTCTGAAGAGACCAAACCCCATCAGTTTCTTGACAGATTCATCATTGTTTGACATCCACAGGGATTAGCAACCAAACTGGCACAGGTCAAGCTGCAGCACAGGCACCTCAGGCACCCACCAACACCCGCTGGAGGTTGCCACCACCGTACGAGTGATTTTAGAAAAGGAGGTAGCAGACACTCACACCCGCAGAGCACAGCCACGCCACAGAAACTAAACCTGCGGGAACAATAATTCTCACCTTTTTTTTCAGGTGAGCTTCCTAGCGGCCATCTCCCCACAGCGCAAGTTCTCCAAAGGGGGCAGCCACGGTCAACTCTGCAGTTTCTGAGGGAGAGAATCCGTGCAGGATTCACCAGGCTGAGAAAGCAAAAGGCCAACACACCTAAACACGATTACACCAGCGCTGGATGACCAGCCTGGCAAAGGCCCTAGAGAAGGCAGAGCATTCGCCACCCGCGCAGCACCAACCACCACCGCCTGCTTCCCCTCACGCTCTCCCTCACAGCTTCCAGAACGTTCTCGGTTGCCAGGCAGACTTCCCCTCAGAGACGGCGCCCGCAGTCTTCAGCCAATCCTGCTCGGGTTAGGGCGCGCGGTCTCCTTCGATTGGTGCATTGGGACCCCCCCCAATCATACGCCTCGCGGCCGCCCCCCTCCCCGCCCCCCGGGGCCTCGCGCCGGCATGCCCCGCCGGTCGGGACAGGGAGGGGGGGCACTTCCCGCCTTCACCGCCTGTGAGGAGAGCGGCAGCTGCGGCCGCTGCCCGTGCGCTCCGCAGCGTCCCCGGAGGTGAGGCAGAGGAAGGGAGGAAAGAAGGGAAAGGAGGCATTGGAGGGATGGAGGGATGCAAGCCCCTTTTTCCCCTCAGGAGCAGGGACAGCCTTTGTCGCCCAGCCCTTTTGCTTCGGTGGCAGCCCGGTGTGGGGGCACGCAGTGCCGGAGGAAGATGCACACGCCCAGCGGCCATGGATCCCTAGCGGCCATGGATCCCTTCTGCTGCTTCTCCTCTGGCTTCTCTCTGTGGCATTATTGATGCAAAGAATTTTTAATTTATGGTGAAGTCATACAAATGTTAAGGTTCCAGTGATATCTCTTAGAGAAGAAAAGAGAAAATATCCAGTCCACGTATGAGAAAGTTAGTACTCTGAAAGGAAAGGATTGCCTTTTGTCCGGTCCTGTCTCCCACTCTTCTCTCATCCCCCAAATCAGAGAGAAACATCCAAGCTGGAAAGCTTTTGACTTACGTAATTGAAACTTGCTGAAGTCAAAATCAAATAGAACTAGTTTCTTGTAGAGAACAATGTCAGAAAACTTTAATGATAGGTGACTTTGTCTTCCCCTAAAAAAAACTGCTGAAAGATCTAGCAGCAATGACAAGTGTCCAATTCTCTTAAAGACTTAAAACTATTACTTGAATCTGTGAGGAAAAAGTTGAGACAAGGATAAATAGAGAAGCTACAGCAAAATCAGCGGTTGTTGGGGTTAAAGGGCAGATGACTTGTGGGGATTGTAACTACTTGGCGTCTAAGTGAAACTTAAAAGGGATTTCCAAGACATTGGTCCCAGTTTTATATTTGCCCGTTAGACGTAAGCTCAATAGACTGTGAAGAAAGGAAGCAGAGAGGCTGCCCAACTGCTTTTTGTATTGAAACAGCAGCAGTGGTAATAAAAGATCAGTAGAGCTTTGGGTGGAAACGTGGAATTTATTAAACTAGAGGAATTTAAACCCTCAAGTGAAGTGAATTATTTTTGTCAAATATGCCAGTGCAGAAGATATTATAAGGTAGGGCTTGATCAAGCAACGTGCAGCTCAAGAATGAGGAAATGGCCAGGCTACTTCTTGGCTCCTACTCAGTGCTCAGAGGACCAGAAGGTAGACCTCTACTCCAAGTTAAGTCAGCCTTCAGACAAACATGAAATCTGATTTCCATCATTCTGCAAACATACAGCTCTGGGGGTTCACTCCAGCCTCTCCTTTCATACTTATATCTCTGTTGTTGAATAGTTTAGAGCCATAGAAAAGGGCTCGCTGTAGAGCCATAAGAAGGGGATTGGTTTCACAGGTAGACTTTTCCTGAAAATTAACAGGGCTTAAGCAATACTAATAGATAGGTAATTGTGTAGTTACAATGGAATCAGCTAATTAAAGTGATGCCAAATGGGAAATATCCACTGTTCTCTTTTGGCAGGCAACACAGAAAAAATTACCCACTGCTTGTATGCATGCCTGAGCCATTTATATCTCTAATTCCAGACCATTTCTCTGTCTGAGTTAAGGATTAAAATCTCTTATGAAAACAGTGTTAACAGGAGAAAAGCAAACAGGTAAGCTTAATTTTGAGATGGTAGTTACGTTCTGAAATTACAGTCTGGAAAGTGGTATCCTCCCATCCTGATCAAATTTGATCTTTACAGTTCTTCAGCACATGCTTGTTTATGGCAAAGCCAAAGTTTCTTTTCACCAAATAGTGACAGTGGAAACCAAATTAGAATAAATAATTATTTAATTGATTTTTATAGTGTTAGCCTTCTAAAACAAGTATGAAGGAGTAAATGGGATTCTGTCCCATCTTCACACTCAGTATCAAACATCTACTGAATTGGGGCTACACAATTTGTTAAGGATTACTGAAGATGCAAAAAAAAAAAAAGAAAAAGTAAATTTATCCTATCCTTTTACTACTTAGAGACTATTTGGGACAAGTAAAGAAATTTATTCAGTAAGTTCACTCATTTTTATGAAATGCTGTCGTTTTTATGAAAACGTGTTGTCATGCATTTCTGTTATGCAACAAATATGAAGTATGATTTTTCACATTTAGAAAGAGGAAAGGGAGTGATCACTGTTTTAACTTGTAGAGTCTTTAGCAGCAAGAACAGTCTCTAGAAATAATAGGATGAAATAATAATAATATTAAAAAAATCTTTTAGTGGAAGCAGAAGGTGTAGGGATAATGTTGAAGAAATACTGGAAATCCATTTTCTCAAACTTTTTAAAGGTAGCCAGACAAGCCATTAGTAAAACTAATGTAAGGCATAATCCTACAATAGCAAAAATGACTACATGACTTAATGCATCCTTTCCATTTTTCTGTCTCCCACAATTCTTTTGGTAATCTTATCATTGTGTAACCATCACAAGCAGCATCACCAGAAGTAATGGTTAGCTATTCTCAGACCACTTTTAAATTATTCACAGCAGCTATGTTTCCATTTCTCTGACTCATTCTTTTAGAAATAACAGGAAGTAGAAAACATGGAAATGGAAGAGTTATGACATTACATTTTTAGAAAAACAGAAAGCTAAAAATTATCCAGTCTATTATTTCTTTTCTCAGCAATGCAAGAAATATTGTCATCTGACTGAACAATGACCCATTGAAGCACTGAAAAAAAACCCCAACACCAGAACTTGCTCAATGCTGGACATGTCATAGGATCTTTCCTGACACTCTTACAGGAAAAAGGACACAAGTAAAGATGAAGCTTTGCTAGGACAGAAACAAGACTTGGGGTTTTTGGGGTTTTGTTTTGTATGGGTTTTTAAAAATTTTAATATTAATATTAATGAACCTCTATGAGAAGAGTAGCCCCAAAAGTACAATCTTGGCAGACACCTTTTAGTGCATCTTGCACAGGAAGAATGCTTTTAAATGTCACACACTTCCTGCCCTCCCTAAATACTTCAGTACTACTTTCTGGTTTAAACAAAAAAAAAAGTTATCAAAAAAAGAATAATCGTTTCAACTTATGCTTTTTATCCGAGATCTCCAAGTAATTTACAAAGGTCAGTTTTGTTATCCTTATTTTAGGGAAGAGGAGACTGGGGCACAAAGGAAAAAGTCTTGTTAAAGAGTTCCAAGCAAAGAACCAGAATTGAGGCCTGAACCCCAAAAGCCTACACACCAACTCTCACTACCATCTAGCTAGAAACTGGACGGGTTTAAAAAGAGAACAAGTTCTCCAAGGTGCATTTCTCTGTCCTCTTTATTTTTAATTCTTTGTTTGATAGTAATATAAAACAAAGACTGTAACAAATAAGTAAGTAAACTGGTATTTCTAGAAGGTGTAAGAGAGGGAGAAGACAACAAACATGGCAAGGGGATGGCCACTCTACAGCCTCTGTCTGCCACAAGAGCATTCGCTCTGTTGGAAGAAGTCTAAAGATTTTGTAAATTGGCTTCAGGGATGCTCCCCTTATAGAAATACAAAAAAATACAGGGGGGAAAAGCTTCTAAAAGGATGATCTGGCTCAAGATCTCTATAGTAATAAACTATTGGACAGAATGTCTTACACAATCTTCCAAAAGCAATTCAAAATGACTTGGAAACAAGCCAGCTGGACTGGAAGCTGGCTGAAGAACTGCAAACAAATGGTGATGTTACACAGTAATGTATCAAGTTGTCCTCTCAGACACCAGAAAGAGCAGTGTTCTGTCAGGCCTTATTTAAAGCATTGCACTGCTCTGGAAAGTGACAAGATAAAATGGCACCTTCTTTCTCAACAAATCTGAGCTATATATGTATCCAGTCATATCTAATTAGTCACAAAATTTTATTGCTATTACTCCTGCAAAGCCAAAATGGTTTAGAGTAGTTAACTGAAGGGTATTGCTGCCAGTATCTCATTGAAATACTTTGGTAGGTTCCAGCCAGTTGTCGCTGTACAACAGAGGATACAGAGGTGCCACTGGGAGCTTAATTCAGCAAATGGACTCTTTATTACCACTAGTAAAGCTTTAAATGGGAAAAAAAATACCCCAGCACCTGTCTGACTCTCTGAACACAGCCAGAGTTTTCCAGACTGGCAGCCACATCCCTTTTCTTGAGAGAGAAATACATTCAGTAAAGACTCATGGAGGTCAAACAGCCATGGATCCCCATAATACTACATTTGCCAAGAAACTTTTCACAGTGAACTGAAACAGTGAGCTTGTTTGTGATTTAAAAGTGACAAGCTATGGGAGTTTGTCCCCTGTGCTAATGAACAAATCCAAAATGATAACCTAAAACGAAAGTTAAAAAACCTTGACAAGTTTAATATACAGTAGATAAAATTGGCCTTTAAGTATAATTTCAGCATGTCAGTAATTCTACCCTTGAATCCTCTTAAAATGCTTTTAACATTCAGTTTCTTAAAGTTTACATAAGCTGCTTTAACTGGAATTATTTCATGTGATAAAAAATAATATACATCGTGATTGGGCACTCAGTTTTCTTAGCCACAATGCTAGTGAATGTCTTGGAAGCAGTACCAAATTCAGCAGGTGGTATTGATCTATCTTAAAATAAACTAAGCTAAATAATAAAGCAGTCTAAGATAAACACATGCAATATACTACAACATTAAAGGCTGTAGCATACCACATATAATGGATTTCTTGTGGTTCATGAGCAAGTGTCAAGTCTTGACTGCTCATAATAGAATCTAGCACAAATTAGGGATGGACAGGAGTCTCAGCAGACTCCAAATGCTAAAATACTGTGAATTTCCAAAAAGTAAACAGAAAACTTTCTCACAAAATAATGAAATAAATAAAGAGTGAGAAATAAAGAGAGAAAATTAGACAGTACTTTCTGGTAGATTTTGATATAATGACTAATACATCCTCATTAATAAGCAAAAGACTGACCTGCCCAATTCTGGAAGAGATCTTTCCACTTCATGTAAGAATACTGTTTCTAGCAAATACTGAGGAAACAGGAATGCAGCCTAGATTATTTTTTCCCTCGTGCTGCCACGCTTATTACTGCAGAAAGTCACATGTAATCCTTTGCAAAATATGCCTGGCATAAGGACTTGCTTAATGTTTGCATTTTCAGAGGCACATTAACCAGGAGAAGGCCTTATGGATGGCTTTTGTCCTATGACCAACATTGAGAGCGCTTGCCCTCTATCCTTAATTTGCCCTTACACTCCCCACATAGAAACAGTTTCCACAGCAACCAAAGACTAAAACACAAAACCAAAAAAACATTCAAAATCAAAACCAAACATCCCCTACTTACCCATACAAAAACTTAGCAATACAACTGGGTTGTTCCCCATGCTGCAAAATATTTTCTTAAAAAGAAGTACAATCACAGTTAATCACACAAAAGAAACTGAATACAAACTTCATTGTTTCTTGCAGAAATGAACTGGTGTTAACTTTCACCATTTTTCCTACATTTCAGCATGTTCATACTACTACAAACTTTGGAATTCATTCCATTTTTCATTGTGACCTGCAAAATGAGACTGAGACCTAAAGGTTACTACAATGCTGGATTATAAAAAAAGGCTCAATAGCAATATCAGGAGTTTAATTAAAGATATTATTTCTCCCAGCAGACCTTGATGCTCTTACATTCTTATACCAACTCTCAGTATGACTGCTGCACACTTTTAAAAAGTTATGCAACTGCTTAGAATAGCCATGTGGCTGAATTCTGCATTTTAAGTTAAGTGACATGCTTACTTCTACTACTTCAAAATTAGTCCTAAAATCAAGATCTTCTTTCAGGAATCCAAACCACACTGTCAACTTATTCTAAAGAACACCAATTTTCTTGATTATTACTGAAGCCCAGTAAACTTCACCTTATTCTCTCACTTTGTTGCTTGTCAGTGCCCATGACAAGAACAGCATGGTATAAAACCAAGTTGTTGTCACTAAAAATCAGTAAATGTGACTAAACAAATGATAAAATGGGTGAAGAAACTGCAGTTTTTATAACTACTTGTCAAGTGAAATCACACTTTGGAACACCTTGTGGTGATGTTTTAAATATCTCTACAAATGCGTACTTCCGTTGACTAATTTTTCTCATTGTTAAGGATTCTTTTTCCCTAATGTCTGTTTTAAATGTTTTCTTTTATGCAGTAATTTCACGCTATTGCTCCTTATTATGCCATTTTCAACCACTGTCAATAACACAACAGGGATTCTTGCTGCTCTATTATTTTTAGACATTTATGTCCCTATCATAGTCCCCCTTTGACTCCTTTTCTCCTGGTTGTGTATATCAAAGTGTGGTTCTGTCTGCAAAGTGTAAAGTGTATATAATGGGATATGGTGTTTATCATCCATCATTTGCCTTTGTGCCTAAATGATATAAAATTTGCATGTCAAAAGCCTTTCTCCCACTTCTTCAACTGCTACAGCAGCAAACTCAGTCTGGGATCTCAAAGTCAAGCTGTGTTCCTTGTGCTTCATACATCATCTTTCTAATAAAAGTTCTACAGTGAGACCCAGCTGCAATTCTGCTGATGACGCATGCAACAAAATATATACTCGCTCATAGTACTATTGGCTCGACAGTCGTAACAGAAGTAAAAACTAGATGCTACTCAAGTGACTGTGAGTGACTTGAATTAATCACCTAAAACAGAGTGATGTCAGTAGCTTATGCCCAATATCTAGCAGAAGTCTTTCATTTAGATGTAAATTCTGGGGCTTAGCATTGTGTACAAAATATTACCATTCTAGAATGTGAAGTACATAATCTTAAAACATTTTCACAGGTTTAAGGTGGTGATTCATACTTTGCTATTTTCTGTTGAGTTGTTTTCCAAAAGTCCTCAACTGTTGTTAAATGTCGTTCCTTCTTTAACATGAACTCTCACTGTGGGATTTAGACAATGTTCTTCTGACATGAGAGGGAAAAAAAGAAAATGAAAAGCTAATTGTGAGTTTTAACTGAGTAACAGCTTGTCTGATTTAATCCATTTGAGAGCTGTCCAGAATTAAATCCCACAGTATAGGACACAGGTCCTTGCATCATCTTTCTATGAGGGTGAAAGCTGTCAGCATCCATCTACAGCTAGTGTTCAACCCGTGGCAAAATGGTTTTTCACTTCTGTAGTTCTTAGGGGCCCTATGTTATCACCCAAATTTTCCCTTGCATGTCAGCGTGTTAAAGAACTAGGCCTCCTATCCATTCCGTGAGAAACTGTCCTGAACACACGATTGGTAACATGGTAATTTTTGTGATTGTCTAATCCCTGCTAAGTACATCAGAAGGAGGTACATACCATACCCTTCTTGCGGTCGAAACTCCATGTCCTCCTTGACTTCTTGCCAGTCTGAACTTAGATTCACCTTTTCATGGATGCCCAGAAAAAAAGTCATAACCTTTGTGGAGCCACTACCCTGACAAAAGCTCTCTCTGCAAATAAGTGGGCTTACATTCATGTTGTGTGAAGAATTAGAGTAGTTTTGTGTAACGTTGTATGTCCTGCAGGCATTTTTTGTATGTTAACCATGAATTTAAGCATAAGGTCAGCATGTAGGCCTGAATTTGGTAGTGCTATTAGTTGGAGAGTCACCCGACTTCTCAAAAATCATTGGCTTTGATTAGATTTGTGGTGTTAGTCTGGCATTGATTAAGGTCATAAAGGAAGTAAGTTATCTAAGGTATGCCAACTTGATTGGACTATGGCACAGAGAGTTTAATGTACATTTCACAAATTACATTTCATTCTTTCGAAAAGTGAGCATTCTTTCACTTGAACTTACAGTATCAGGGTTTGTTCTCTCCTACCCACCAATATCTAGCAATATAGACTAAATATTAAAGTGTGGAAAAGTTTGTGAGGTTTTGTGGGGTTTTTGTTTTGTTTTTAAGCCAGCACCTGACTCTCAATTCTGTTTCTTTCTGTTTCTTTTCCAGAAACAGATGACTATAAGGAGTTCAGAAGTCCTGAAAGCAGCTTTCTATTTCTCTGCCTATCCATATGCAGTGTAAAGAGAGGCCAGAACAAGCATGAAGCACAGTGAGTAACAAAAGAAGCTTTTCTTTGGAGTTGTTTTGATACAAATGTTTCTCAGGCAAAAATGAGGTATTGGAACAAGGGAAAATGATAAATTGGGACTGGACTATATTTCTTTTGTAAGGACAATATTAAAAAAGAATGCACAAAAGTGAGGTAAGCTGAAACATGCAGTGGAGCAATGACACTTCTCAAAGCAATAAGCAATTTGATTCAAAACAGAACAATTAATAAACTTTGTCTGAGAAGAGTAATACTTAAGTCTGAAATATTTGAAAAGATTAAGGTGGAAACAGCAAAACACGTAATGTAGAGTCCTTGTGACAGTAACTAGAGTGCTGGGACACTTAAGTTAGTCAGTGCAAAACAGCATCATTAGGCACGCTAGAAATCTGGTCTACCTATTCTTTAGGAATGTTGGACGTATGATGTCACAATGGATTTCTTTATTACATACATATAATGCTCAGGCTGACAGGTTATTTGAAACAATACTACTATTTCCAAAATGCAGAGAGGGAAACCTTTCCTAAAGCTGTCTTCACAGATTATTGCTTTTTAAATATATTTAATAAAAACCATTAGTTAATGGAGACTGTAAATGCACTACTGTGCTACTCTCTATTTGTGGTATTTTAAATTTGATTGAAAACAATTAACAGACGAGAGAGATGCCTGTGAGCATTCATTAAAATGAGGCTTGTGGATTGTGACTGCTGAATTTCACTGTGCATCTGGAGCTGTTTACACTGATGGCACAGTTTTCCGTCATAATAAAAAAGGGACTGTTCCGTATAAAGGTTATGCTGGCAAAAAATAAAGTGTATTAAATTTTTCCAAAACTTCCCATTGAAAAAGCAGCAGCTTGTCACCCAAGGGGAATTTCTATATCGGATGACGATGGCTCATGGACAATTTAATTTGTTGTTTAGTTTAACAGCTTGTAAATCCCTCTCCTATAAATAACATGCAGTTGTAAAAGCTGACTGCTAATGAGATCATTGACCCTAAAGGTCATACTGGCAGAATCCCCCATTGTTTGCTTAAGGATATAATTTTAATTTCATCTAACTGAAAACTGACATTCAAGCATAATGCGATGAGAAATTAAACAAAAATATTGTATTACTGGAAGAACTATGCTAACGTTTTATCTTTGAGAAAAAAATGTTAGCTTGGACTGAAATGCTACTAAGGCAGTCAGCTGATGAATATGTGGCTCTCAAATGGACGGTAGGAAGAAATGAATACACTGAAAACTATCTAGTGAACAAGTACAGTATCAGAAGCGAGCATGTTCTGAACTTGAGCATTCAATTTTGTTTTTCATTAAAACCAAGTTCAAATCCAAAACCCATCTCAACGTGAGGTGAGTGGGGTAAGGAGGTGTTTTGATTAAGGTTTTGCTTTTTTGTATTAGAAATTTTTGTTGCTGCCTGCATTTTAATATTGAATGGATAGAAGAATCTTAGGCACAATTTAAACTTAATACACTGGAGGACAAGTAACATGGAAAACAGTCCTAACTTAAAACAGTTAATACGGTAAAAATCTTTAGACTTGCTTAAACCATTCTACGTACACATTAGTCTGAAAAGAGCACAGAATTAAGTACGAGGCTGCCATGTTATGGTATACCTTCTCAGTATCTACTATAGTAGATGTACCCATATTTCATTCTTTCTCTGCACTCTGAGTGAAATTCATGCAAAAGAACTCCAAATTAGTCTAACATTGTTTAGCTTCTACTAGCTGTACATCATCTCCAGCATTGCTTATGTGATGTCGACTACATACAACTCAACAACCAGAGGTGTGAAGAATCAAATAAGAATACTAACAAGTTAGCTCCTGGGGCAAGATCAAGATCCTTTTTTCACTTAGATTAGCAATTGGAGTTTTCAAAAATTCTAGGCATGCAATAATGTGTCATTACCAAATAACTACTTGGAGAAGTCTGGAATTTAAGTTATTTGCTCAGAACCACCATTAGTTCTCATACAGTTTAGTTACAATTTATGTATAGGGAATATTTTGGGCTTCTGTGTCAATGTGCATCTTGAATCATGAATTACTTGGTTAATGTCTAACAGTATACCCAAAAGTGAAATATTTAACAAATACAGGAGAGAACATGCGTTGCTCATGTGAGTTAATCCAGTAAGATAAATAATGTAAATGAAGTGTGCAATACATCATAATTTTCAACACATTGATTTGGAATAATCATGGTGATTACATAACCAGCTATCTGATCAAGACACACATGAACAGATCTGTAATAATACCTCAGATACATCAAATCTATTGACAGATATCAGTACCCCTCTGATATCTACTAAGGAAAGTAGCTCCACAAGAAATACTATTAGTATTCATATATTGTTCTTATCAAAACATTAGCTATATAAAAAGCCCAAAATAATAGACCTCTTGGCAAAAGTATACTGATTGTACACAAGGTAACTTTGTGCATTACTCCAGCTTCTGTGTACACAATTGAAAATTCAAGGTACTTTAAAAGGGCAATCTCTGACATTTAGTTCATAGCAAACGTAACATATACTAACAAAAAGACTAGAATCAGCACTAATACTCACAAGTCAATCTGAAGAAAATTATAGGCTGTATGTAGGTAGATGATACCTCTTTTTTATATTTATGCATATTCAAAACTTAGTAAGAGCTGTGTGCTCTGCATGTCCCATTTACTTTTCTAAAGGTTCAACAACAGGGTATTCAGCAATTCCAAGGTCTCCATGGCAATGATGTGGGTTGACCATCTGTTCCCTATGAATAAAAAGTGATGACCATCTTTTTATTCTACTTGGCATTGGTTGTCTTTGAGTACAGTCACAGCCCAGCTCTTTATGAGATCTTCACATTCCATTGTATTTTCCCCTATTCTTAGAGAAGTTGAGAGGTCAGAGTAATTGATAGGAAATAAAAACAAAGGTTGCTTGCGGGACAGAAGAAAGAGCGAGGATTACAACAGTTTTCAGAAAAGTTCTGGTTATACATTTGGGTTTCTAATTAAGAAATAATTAAATATTCAGATATCTTAAAGTTTCTTTTTACTTTGGAATCCTGCACTGACAGACAAGCAGTATCAGCAAGAATGAGTCACCATTTGCTTAATGTCCCATTCTTAATCCATTTTATTTCTTATTTTTTTTTAAATAAAAGACAGTTACACTACTCTGCAGACATCAACCTAGTATTCAAGAATTTAGTTTTCAGTGTAAATCAGGGCATTTATTATAGCATCATCTAGTTGTACTCTCCCATAAGATGCATGTTCTTTTTAGCCTACAGCACAGACTTGTACCGTCTTAGTTAAGAGAGATTCAAACAACACAATTTTCTAGTGTAGGAAAGCTGTCAAGGAATAATAAGGTAAACATTTATCCACTACAGACCCTGAAATTGAGACTTTTGCAAAGAAATCAAAGAAAAGGTGTTTTGTGATTTAAAAAAACTCCTGAAAGAAGAAATTAAATGTTAAGCATCAAACACCCAGCCACACAAAAAAGGGTAAGGCATCGGAATGGTAATGCTTCAGTATTTGCCAGATTCCTCTATGGAAATATAGTGTTTAGAGATTACCCATCTGGAATCCTTGTATTTTTGTCTATTGACCAGCAACAGGGCTGATGATTTCTGCTGGTACGTTCTCCACATTGGCATTTTATTTAGAAAGTCTGTAGAGATGATCTGAATAGTCATCAGGCTGTTATATTAAATGTAATTCCCAGACCCTGTCATCAGTTTGCTTCTTAGCTTCCTGGTGTCATGCACTGCCAGGATCACTCATTGTTGTCCTTCTGTTTAGGGCATTGCAGTTCCCTCTCCAAAGATTGCTGCTTGTGATTAGCTAGCTAGCACTGGAGCATCCATTGGTGTTTTCTACTTAAAAGGCTAAATTTTTACTCCCTTTCTCAATCACCAAAGAAAGCCATAATCTAAAAACTCTGTCTTGGGCTTTGCATGAAGAAAGGCTTCACTGCAATGTTTTCAACAGCCAACATCAATACAAGAAAGATGTCGTTCTGTCCACACAACAAAGCTGAAGCTAAATGACAGGCCCCACCGTCCAAGCAACATTTCTCATCACCACTTGATACATCCAGCCTTTACATACAATTACTTCGCTGACACGAGGAAAAATAGTTTTTCTCCATCCTCTTTTTCTTTCTCCTTAATAAATTAAAAAAAATCTTATTTAATCTTTTAAATTAAAAAAAAAGTGAAGTGAAGATGACAAGGAGTTGAGGAGGTTAAGTGGCATGAAACTTTTATTTCACAGCATAAAACTGCTTATAAAGGAATTGAATATTTTTTTATTTCCTTAGAATTTGCCACAGTTGACAGTTTCATTGCTGCAGAAATAGGGATACACGGTTTTGTGGAATTTTGGTTTGGTGAGAAGAACTAAAGAGCAGCAGGTGAAAATATTGCAGGCAAATATACAGTTTTTCACAAATGGGTAAAATCCGTCACTTCTTCCTCACTGCCATTTGACTTCCAAAAAGTTTTGTGTTTTCTGTCAGAAGGCTAAAACCTTCAACTTTGAAGAAGTTTCTGAAAATTCACTTGTGAATTTAAATGAAACACTGATAGTAGTTTCCGTTCCTTTGCTATTGTGAATATTCCATATATGTGCCATTTTTCATTCCCTAGCCACTTAATTAAGTGGCTGTGTATGTGCTTGGAGTGCTGAACATGGATGATTGCATTTATGCTACTATAGGAAACAATATATAGTATGTTTGTTTACACTGTCTAGGAAACTATGAACTTCTATGCATTATATTTATGGCAGAGAATTATGATTCAAAAAAGTGCCTGCTAACAATACTTAAATATCTTAAATAAAGAGCATTGAGATCTTTACATGACAAGAATTAATTGTTTAATGTTACTGGAGAACCCAGAAGTAGTAACTTACTGTGTGGAACTAATTGTTTAATAGATATGAGAGATGGCAAGGTGCAACAAAAAAGAATTGAACGCTGGATTAGTATGACATATTGATCTAATGATTCTTTGCAGTACCAAGAATTTACATGAAATTCCAAGTCACCAGAGTGACTTTCCAAAATGGGAACTAACTTGCCTTTAAGTTCTCTGTCCAATGTGTATCTGGAGATGCTCCCATGTCTTAATCATACCAGCCACTTCCTAGCAAACATTGCACCTCAGCAGTTTCATGTGGCGGTACTTGTAGGTAGGAGTATATAAACAGAAGTGCAATAGACTTTTCACTCATATCACAACTGTAGGTGTATGATTTCCTTGTGTAAGTGCAAATCAGATCAATATGGGGGTCATATGCCAGCTTTGTAGGCACATTGACAGTAGATAGAAGAACCCATCTAATAGGTTGAGCTTATTTTAGTCACTCCATTCCTACCAGTTGGAGGTGCTGCTTTGGCTGGTAAGAACTCAGTAGATGGGGCAATTTTAGATGCTGAAGTGCAACATAGCTGTGCAAATACTGCAGACTGTTCAAAGAGCTGTTTTCTTTCCTTTCTTCTGAGGGAAAAGTGTCTTACCAGTTAAATCATACTGGCCATGGTCATTTGGGAGCAAAAGCTGTCCATCTGTTAGCAGTTTTTAGATTACATGCTGTTAACTGCTTGTTCCCTGCTGGGGAATGCATGATCATTCTTAGGTCAGAGTTTGGATTTCTAGATCAGAATTGAATACTGAGAAACCTAAAAGAACACAATAAAGGCATTTAAGGCTCGACTATTGTGTATCAATGAGAAAATGAGTGTCTGTGGCTAGAATAATTTTACTTTATTCATAGGCTGGCAATGCAGGGTAATACTCTGTCTGAAAGAATTGCACAAAGGATTTTATTGGACTAATCGGAGCCCCTGGTGAACAGACCTAATTACTAAACTGCCATGGAAACATCAGCACAGTTCCAGGTGATTGATAACTTTTGTTATTTCCAAAACACAGAGAACAGGGAGAAGGAAATATTTAGATAACAAATAATGCATAAATGTGAGGGGAAATGTCATACCTTTAAAGTATGTGGCTCTTTTATGGAACTACTGTTATCTCATCCTTTTATCCATAATCATCATAAAAAGCAAAGCAGAAGTCATTTGCAGACATTCTCTTCAGGCCTACTGTTTTTCCTTAAAACACTGAAGGAAAAAATGCCTAGGACCTCTTATAATATGGGACAAATAAAATAGCAAAGAAGATGAAAGCAAAATTGCTAACAGGGATTGTTATACAGATCTTACCTGGCATCAGTGTCCATATGTGGACATGATTACTGTAGTAGAAATAGAGAAGCAGGATATTAGGCAAGCCGACTGATGTCAGTTCTTTTCACTGGCTTCAGCTGACTCTGGATTATAGCTTCATGGAAATTACTGCAGATTCACATTGGTGTAAGAAATGGTTAGGAATCTGGGTGGATAGTTTATGGAATGTCATTACTTAAAGCCTTCTGGATCATAACTGTTACAAAAAAGCTCACCTGTCTAGAAAGCCACCCTGTTTGTTTAGCTGACAGCCTGACACATTATGTTGTAATAATTTGAATGAGAAATCTGCAACCTTTCTTCCAGTTTTACAGAGAATTTTTTATTTCCTTTCCCAAGGTGCACCCTTCCATTTTTTCCCAAGGTAAGGTCCCCTGTATTTCCCCCTTGCAACCCAGCTGAGAACAGACGATAATGGCCATTTGTCCAAGATCTTCACGTCAAAGCTGCTCATTCAGAAGAGTAGTGCCTTGCTGTGTGTGCTGATCATCTTCAGAGCATACGCTCAGCAGGGGCCAAACTACCCAAGGATACACCACACTCACAGTGTGTGCAGTGCAGAGCTAAGCTGAATATCACTGACGTTTAGAATCCTCTCCTGTAGTCCCAATTTCCTCAGGAACACAAAAAACTAACCTGTAATAAGTACGTTTATTCCCTAACTTGCGGACAGCACATTCCAGATTCAGGGCATGCTCAAATCACTGCTTATCTCTATCTGCTTAGATCTAGAAATACAAACATATCATTGAAATGTAAAATTTCTGAGCATGGGAACAGCAGCCCGTGCTACATGATCTCCACTGAGATTGCTGTGGAGTGAATAAAAGCCAAATTCAAACTAATGTCAGAAAGAAATAATTTTAAACAGAGCAACCTTCATCTTTATTTCATCTCACTGATGTGATACAGAAAAGGCCTTTTATGAGGGAGGGATGATTCTAAAATTTTTGAAGGTTCATTTCAAAAGCTTTTTGAATGATTATCCAAAGCGTCCCTTTGGTATAAAAAGCAGACCGGAGTAATTTTTTCATCTCTTGAGACTACCATCCCTATTTGGACTACTCAGAAATGTCTTTCCCACATAGTACTTCCATTCCACTCATAGGTACCTCACAGGATTGCAGAGACGTGCAAATTACTAATTTACAGACCAAAAAAACCACAGGTTTTTGAACCGAGTAAGAAATACAAGATTGGTTCATTTAAAAGTATTACTAAGGAATGAGGCAGCTCACTCATCTGAATGTTGAGAAATCATTAATTAATCAGTTGGTCACACTGACATTAGAGTCAATGGAAGGTTCTTGTTCACTTCAGTAGAAGCTGAACATCGCCACAGCTATGTTAAAATAAGAGATTGTACTCAAACAACAGAACCATGAAATCTGGTCTTTTCTATTACACTTTTTTCAGTTATAGTGTATTCCATTAACTTGTCCAAGCTATTGTATAGTCTGCTTTAATACAAATAGGCAAGAAGGCTATCCTGGTCTTCCTGGACATGCATGGGTTTTTGGTTAAGATTCCTGTTCTATTCATTTTCTGCGTGGCCCTATACAAGTCCTTTAGACTCTCAGTTTCAGTTCCTTAATTTGTGCAAGGTGGTTAATAGCATGTTGTTACAACACAGAGGTGTTGTGTGGGTAACTGTTAAAAAAAGCAAGGCATTCCGCTGCTACAGTAATGGAAACTAATAATGTACAGCAAACAGACAGAGGTATATACCTCCCCTTCAGTTCTCTTAGACTCTTGATGGAATCAATCTGTCAAGAAAAAATTCGTAGTGTCTTGAAATCCTAGAGTCTCTAAAGTCTGGCTATTAATTAAACTATTAATGTGATCTTTCCCTGCTCCACTATGGAGGCAAATAACCAGGCTAATGCTTTAGGAACCTCCTGTGAATAACAGCAATTTTTTAACCTCCATTATAATTCTGTCTCTCACCAATCCCGTATCGTTTGCTCCTTTTTTCCTTCTTTTCTACCTTTCCACTAACCTCAGGCAATAAAAGGGCAAATTTTTCATATTCTTTCTTTTTGATGAGATAGACTTCAGAAGTTACCTAGCTTGAATGTCATATTTTAATTTTTTTTCAGAGACTCTAAAACAAGTTTATCTTCTGTTCTTTTCACACAGATATCCATAAACACAGTACTAGTTCCTGAAAGAGACACTGTTTTGGCACATAACATGCCCATTTAAATGAATGAAGTTATGATAAAAAGCATGTGCTACCCAGAATTCAAACATTTCCAGGCTAAACAAACACTCAAAATGTGATCAACATACAATTCATCTATACCATACCAAAGGGGGTTAGAATAAAAAGAATAACTGACTAAATGGTATCTGCCGCAGTAAAATACATCTACCTTGTTATCAGAAAACAGAGTAGAGGTGGGAGAGGAGAAGAAACATGGCAAGGGGGTTGATTTTTTGTTTCTGGCCACCCCACACTAAATAAAAACTTTGACATGCAAAACATTCCACGGAAACATCATCAGCAAAGCACACAGACATAAGTCAGGAATATTTTTTGAGAGAATAGCACATAAAATAAGACAAGCACAAAGTAAAGGGTAATGAGAAATTGACCATTGTTCTGAAGTATCTGCTTGGGAACTATATAAATCCTCTTTATTGATCCATGTATTACAATGACAATTCCTACTCAAAAATTAAAGTTATTTATAGTATCATATAACTTCTTTAAGCTTATTGCATATTTTTAAAAAACAAGATATGAAAGTCCTTTTTTCTTAACTCTCAAGAGGAATTAATCTTGCAGGGGACTAGATATTTTATTTCTAATCTTCACATTTTGTGTGTTTGATTCTAATGCCTTTCTTTACTCACACTTAGTAATATGTTCAGTATTACTGTGAAAAAGCAAAAAAGTCATACTCTGGTCCCCTGATGAGGCAGAACAGCACTCT
This sequence comes from Charadrius vociferus, assembly GCF_000708025.1. NCBI lineage: Eukaryota > Metazoa > Chordata > Aves > Charadriiformes > Charadriidae > Charadrius > Charadrius vociferus. The sequence continues at coordinate 3,663,564 of NW_009649588.1, forward strand.
GATAAACCTGAACTCATTTAGGCTATACCTAAATAGATAGTCCCAGGAATGCATTCAAGGTCAGTATCCTACCTCCATATACAGCCCTTCCTCATATACTGGTTCTCATGGAAAGGCATTCCAGACTCACAGGGGAAAGGACGCCACTACAAATTTTGGACATTTAGAACTTGTACCAGCAGGGGAGCAGATCTCTAGATATTTTTCAGACTCTTTCAGTACCTCTCCTTCCATTTATTTGAGATGCAGTCTTCAATTTCTGAGTGAATTAATTCTTACTGTGCTTTGTAAATACCTGTATAATAACAGTCAGATATAGCCAGAAATGTTGGGTTTTTTTTGGTGGTTTGTTGTGCTGGAATTTTAAATAAGCTAAATGTTGAAGTCATCCCATGGCTCAAATCACTGAAGCTCTCGTGGACTTCAACTTAGCATATTTGTTCATGCCAGCATCCACCCCAGGGTCTTAATCACTTCTGTTGCAACAATTATTTTCTTCTGTCCACTCAGAATTGCCTTTGTTGCAAGTTGTGGTCATTGGCTCTGGCCTTTTCCTTGGGTGCTTTTGGAAAGAGTTTGACTCTGTCTTTGTTTATTTTTCCCCTTTAGGTATTTGAAGACTGCCAGTAGGTTCCCCATTAATTACCCTTCTCTTTTCCAGGCTAAACATTCATTCTCCAGCATGGTTTAAACATAATAACAAACATAATAACTTTTCAGATATATACAACTAAAAAGGATGTGCAGATGATTAGATGCACAGAGAGGCTGTGGAATTTTCATCCTTGGATACTTTCAAAATTTAATTATACAAAGACCTGAGCAACATTGTCTGCTTTTGAAGTTAGGGCTTTGAGGAGGAGGTTGGACTAGAGGCGTGAGGAGGTGTACTCCAAACTAATGTTTTCTATGATTCTATGGAAAATATGAGAATGCTGTCTGGCATCATGCTTCTGTGATATTCACTGCCTGCTAGACAGCTGTGCAGAGTGTATGCTCCTTCCTGGCTCAGTCAGTGTTGACCACAGTGTGTGTATCACACTGCAGGATTCATTGGCAAACAAATTCAGGGTTAAACCTTTAACTTCAAGAAAAACTTGAGTTATCTAGCTCTTTTTTAGCATCAATATTAATACCATCAGGATCACTCTAGTTGTCTCCTTAATATGTGTACAAATTAGGGGTGATGAGAAAATCCATCTTTTCTGGAAAATGGTCTCTAAAGAAAAATAAAATACTACTATGTTCTTTTGTTGCTGTGAAATTCTACCAAACCAGAAGAAAATATTTTCTTTAACCAATGCTGTTTTTATGAAATGGTTATGAATGGTTATGAAATGGTTCCTTTTTTGTAAAAAGATGATGACCTCACATATCTAGATGATCTTTAAGGTCCCTTCAAACCTAAAGCATTCTATGATTCTATGATCTTTCCTTCAGTTTGCAGTAGGCAAAGAAGCTGTATAAATATCATCAAATCAAAGAGATGAAATACTGCAACATCAGAAGGAAATACTGTAAGATGTTTGATTGTCTTTCACCTTTGGGTGAAAGGCAGTCTGAAATAAGAAATGTTATTTAAAGCATAGTGAGATGATCAGACATATATTATTGCTCAGATCATGTGACTGATGAGGATTCCTTTTATAACAAGAAAAAATAAAGTTGCTTGTATTGCAGATAAGAGCAGTGAAGAAAATAACCTGAGTAAACATTTAAGTTTTCTAAAAGTTATCTCACCACAGTAGACATGCTTGAGAACTGTATAAACTGGACCATTAATCCTGTTTATATGGACTTGAATGTCAGGGTATTAAATGTCCACGTTTGCAGAGTCTTTTTCAAAATTTTGACAATTTCTTTGTCATTCTCTCCCAGACTCCACACACATACTCTGTCTTATAATGTATTTGGGAGAAAGAAATTCTGGGCTTTTCATTCTCATTTATACTGTTTTCTGCTTTGCTACTCATCCCAGAAATCACTACATTCTCAATCTGATTTGGGGTTTACTGCATACACACTAAAAATAATTATACTCAGACTCAGATTGCAACACAGTGATTTGATTATAAGTGACACCTTATGTTTTAGCTGCTCATTCACTTTCAACTCTTGTACATTATTTGAATTCTCACCAGCTGACTGGTACAATTTTGAACATTTTCAGCTTACACTGCACTACAGAATTGTAAAGCCATTGGGTACAGGCATGAAAGTTACAATGATGTATGAGACTGCCAACATAATGGCAATAGCCTGCAAGTTTGAAGCTTATTCTCTATGTTTGTGTCCTCAGAGAAAATCACTGTGGTGCTGAGGGCCGTATTTTGTAGGTTTAAGTGTTAATTAAGTGGTGTACAGGTCTCACTCTGGTTCCCTGCACAGGGGAAGCTTTTACCCTTTGAGCTAGGTGAACTTTTTTTTTTTTTTCTTTTTTTCAGCTGTACCCCTTTTTCATCATTAGTCCTTCACAATTTCTAGAATCTTGTTTGAATGTTTTACATAAAGCATCAAGTGCTACAAATATAAATGACATTCTATAGGCACATCCAAGTATTCCTAATTTGAATTTCAGCTTTCAAAGAAAAAATGTTTGGGTTCCTAGGACAAATATAAAAATGATTGCTACACTCTTACTTGATCAGGTTAAATCAGGCTGTGTTGTATTACATCTGACTTAGTACCTCAGTTTGTTTCTTGCTTATTTTTTTGCGCTTCACCTTCCACCTAAAAGCAATCAGAAACAAATGCCAAAGCAGAAATAGGCAATTCTCCCTTCGCAGTCTACAGCATTCACACCTGGTGCAACAGGCACTTGTTAGGACTAAGCAGTTCATTACCCCTTTACTGAGTAGTGCATTCCTTACTCTCAGAAATCTCTACCATAACACATCACACTGCATGGAGCCCTACACACTTCCTTCTCTACCTTAGGCTACTATATAACAAAAGGGTTGCTTGCTTCCCAACCAAAGTGTGTATGGCTAGGTCCAGTCTCTGAAATGCTTATTCAGCCTACTGTTTTCTAGTCTCATATGAAAACAAAAAAATTAGGATGAGGAAGCATTTAACAGCAGAATACTAAAACCTAGAACACAATCCTTGTCTTCCCAACAACTTTTCACACACTGTGTAAGCCTCCTGTTCACTCTGAAGTTCACACATTTTTGACCTGTCATGACTTCCAACAATTGAATGTATCCAAGCTCTCCATGAGGACTACAGCTCCCATAATGCCTTCTTGAAAACTAAATTGATATCAGGCCATCAATTTTCATGATCTACATGAAAGGCCCACTTGCAGCAATAATGTGTCTTCTCTTAATAGAAATAATTTTCCTATGACTGTCAGCATATGTATTTGTTTCCACAAAATATTTCACAAAGCACACAGAAAGTATTACTGAAATAAAATGCTGTAGCGAATGCTCAATTTTTCATAAGGAGAAACAATAGATTTCAGTTTGTGAAAAAGTTGTATGTATATTGGTACCTATAATCAGGCTTGAATGATGTAGGAAGAACCCAAGAATGTTGTGGAGACAGTTTTCAACGTAAAATGTAACTTTCTATCAAAAAAACTCCTGAGTGGAGAAAAAGGATTTTATCTATGTACTTTGTTCCACAGTGTAAACATTTGGTATAGCATTTCTTGGGGCTAAATCCAGTCCCCTTTGTCATGCAAATCTAGCTAGCAGACATTGATTTCAGTGCACGTACCTTTTTGGATTATTAGAATCCATATGTGGGAAATGAAAATGAAAATTAAAACTGGACTGAGTAATTGTGAAAGTTTAGGAAAAGATATCTGTGGGTTTTTTTTATTTTTATTGTAAATGTCTTTCCTTTTTTTGTTCTATTCTCAATTAGAAGTTGCTTTGTGGTAACAAAACTTTCCCGTCATCATGTGCTCATTTGACCATCATAATAACATAAGTGAAAGTAAATTCTAAAAATTAATAAATTCTGTTTGTGTAACATTAAGGTTGCAAAAAAAACCCCGCACTTACCTAATTTGTTTGTGCATCTTTAAGTGATAAAATATATTCAGAGACAGAAACTGTGGAAAAACTTGAAAAACCGTTATTAAGGCAATCACAGGTTCGTAAGATAATACTTTTCTTCCCTATCTGATATTAGCACACTGCCTGAAAGGAAAGGGTTCTTACTAGAGTCTCAGTCGAAAAGCTCTCAAACAAGCTGCCATGTGGACAAGACCAGACACAATGATAAATTTAAATGCTTAATTAATTATTCAAGCCAAAAGCATTCATGAGCATGGGACAGAAAGAGGAGAGTAATGTAGTCTTCTGCTCTAGTCAGATACTAGGCTGGGTCTATACAATCATGGGCTGAAAACTTCCTGTTTGTTTTGTAAATTACAAAAAAGAACCAGCAGACATTGTGACAGTCTAAATAAAGACCTTTTATCATCAACTGTTACTTTTACTTAAAGAAGAAATATTATATACAATAAAATAAATGGCTGCTGTTTCATGTGAAATAAGAGGGTTGGAAAATATCCATTAAAAACCTACAGCATTTGATGATTCATACTTGACCTTTTTCTGCAAGGATTAATTGTATCTCCTACTCTGTGTTGCAATGACATTTTACCTAACAATACCCTGCCTTTATTTGGTATAACAGGTTATACTGGGTTGCTACAGCTTGAAACAGTTAAGACCTGAACCTGCAGAAATTGAAAGGAAGCCAGTGCTGACTGGAAGACTGTAAAAGCTCTCTTAATACAAAGACTATAAAGCTACATCTACCATTCAGTAGCTGACAGGCTCTTGGCCACCTTCACCACTTTGCGACGGAACTTACCTGGCAGGAAGCTGGGATAACCCCCTGCCTCAGGTAACCTACAAAATAACCATGTGCTTGATAGTTGTAACAAGACCCCTTGTTGTGTGAAGGAGGGAGGTCATATGTATTGCAGAAATAATCTGTTACTTACCTCTAATCAGCTGTCCGCTTGCCTGTCTCTCACAGCTGAGACACTGGACCAGGACTTTATTTCAGCCCTGGATTCTACTTGTGCATGTGTTCTTGAGTGTAAAAACCTATTCCTTCCTTGTCCATAGGTTTAAGTCATGACGTACATTTTTGATAAAATATAGGAAGCTTATTTCCCAACAATGTCTAAAGAGATTGAGGTATTCCCTTGCACGTAAAACTCATACCAACTGCATGTGAATACAGGTATCCAGTGTATTTGACAATGATTCCAAAAGTGATAATATCTGTCGCTGGAAATGTGAGACTGTTGGAGTTTATTTTAAAGGTGATTCAACTAGTTTTGCATTGCTTCCAATTATATAAATCATATTTCAGTTTTAAAAAATGCACATCTTTTATTTTCATATTAATTGTTAAAACTGTCAGCTTGTGAAATTTGGCAGAATGAACTATGCAATGTTGCCATCAGTGAAAGTTCCATTAACAAAGAAGGAAATGACAAAAAGACCTCCCTACCTCCCCCCAAACGTAAGACCTATTTTATAATTCAAAAACCAAGCTGTTAGGAAGAGCAGGAAATTGACTTTTTTGCTGTTAAAAAATATTTTGAAGATAAAACATCAAGGCTAGACTTAGAAAACATGAAGACCCAAGTAAGGTACAAACTGAGGATCCATTGCAGAATCATCCATCCTTTTACCATCAGTTATCCATGCTACTTGCCTTCTGTGTTACTGACTGCTCATTCCAAACTTCACAAATCAGAACCTTTCCACATCAGTAAAGAAACAAATCTATGTGTTCATAAGCACCATGGAGTGAGTCTGTATATAGGTATCTACCACAGAATAGATGGCCTGTGTTCATTTGATGAATAGGAGTTTGAGGTGCCGGTATCAGACTTAAAGTTCATTGGGAATGCATAGAAAAAAGAACAGTTCTATTTTGTATACATTGAGGAGGATCTTTCCCTGGATGTATGTGGGGTGATGAGAACTCCCTAGAGGAACATCTGAAACATTTTTATTTTGACAAGAATTGAGGAGAGGGCACTACTGCCCTCATACCATAAATGCTTTCTCCATTCATGTAATGAAACAGGTAGAACTCTACTCATCCCTTCCGCCACTCATCATCACACAGACTTCATTCAAGCAAGCATCTGAAATAGTGGAAGGGGAATAAAGGGAAATTTGTAAATTATTACATATCTCCTCTGAAGAGAAGGCTGAAATTTTAATTTTGTGCATTTCACTGGTTTAATTTTTGCAATGTGGGGGGGTTGGGGGAGAAAAATAAGGAATGGTTGTGTTGCAATGCTAATGAGCACATTTACAAGGCTCTGCCAGAAACCCTGTGCTTCAGCTTGCTTTTATTAGCCATTTTGGAAGATGTCTTACTTGCAGTTCCACAAAAAGCATTGTCAGGGCTTTTATATTTTCTCATTTAGAATACTATGACATTATTTGGAGAGGGACTAGTTCTGCAGCACATAAGCCAGTATCAGTATTGTATAATACAGCAGCTAGACTCATTTTGCAGTGTGATTACAAAACCCATCACAGTGAATTATACAGCAAGTTAAATTGGTTTCCACCTTCTGCAAAGCCAGAATATTATCTTGCACAAATAGTGTACAAATGTAGAAATAATACAAGTCCAACTTATCTGAACGATAGACTACAGAAAGCTTCCGCTGCTCACTCCATCAATTCTCTCTATCTGCTGCTAATGACACCTGCTACATTGTAAAAGCAACTCTAATAATGGTGAATACTCCCACTTTTTTTTCCCCCTTTTACTAAGCTTTAATTTGCTAGGACATCCTGCCACTGCTAAAAAGTTTCCAAATCCGAAAAATACTCTTTTTTAGTAAGTTCTTTTCACTTCTCTTGGTCAGAAATACTTCTGAATGTGTGTTGCTACTGAACATTCTTCCTATTATCTAAAAAGCACCATCATTAGCTTTAGATTATTCAGTATAATTTAAAATACAGAAACAGTCCTTTGGTATAAGTAACCCAGATGGTTCCCTATAAGTCTTCCTATGATATGTTTTTGAATTGCTTCTAGTCATGCTTTTTTTTTTTTAATGCAGCACTTGAACGCATTCAAGTAACAATACAGTTGTCTGGCTACATCTGAAAAGTAAGCCACTTGCATAAAGTTGTTCATTGGGTTTTTGTTCTGCTTTTTTTTTCAAACACAAATAGGATAATAAGAGAGAAGGAAGAGAGCTTGGCGAACTTAACCGTCCTGGCCTACCTGCTTGTTTCCAGTCACTGAACACACCAGCTGAAACCAGCTGAAAAAGAGATTAGTGGTCTTAATGAACTTATTTCCTAACATTTTATTCACAGTATTATAGCTGAGGATCGGTGAACTGGTGGAGAGAGGGGGAGGAATAAGGAGAGAAACAGTCAAACAGCTCAATTAAGACCAAAATTACAGCCCAAGAAAATCAGATACAGAAACAGACTATCTGCCAAGGTTTCCTCCAGCTGGACAGACCTTGGAGAAGCTTTCTAAGCCTGTTTATCCATTTGCAGAATTCAATGACCATGCAGGCTGTTAAAAAAATTTGCCACACGCATAGGTACATGCAACTGCATGGATATAGTATAAGTGATATATTTTTCTCTGTATATTAAAACCAGCAGATCCATCTCTAGCAGAGCTGTACAAATAAAGTGATTTCGAACGTACTATTTTGCAGACATTCTGTCTGTTCTCCAGATTAAGAATTGTTACTGCTGCGCTGCGACATAGTTGATGGTATTTGGAGTTGCCATAGTGTTAAATGTTTCTCCTGTGATCAGCAACTGCTGATTTAAATGAAAATCTTCAGCCATTTTCTCTCCTGTATATTTCAGTCATTTCAAATTCATCATAGACAAAAAGGTATAAATGATATCAGCTGAAAAATGTATTGTGTCTAAATGAGCTTTTCATGACTTGATTTCAAGGTCATAGCACACAAATAGCATATGCTTTCAGTTACTGTAAAGGGCAGAACATGTTGAAGACCTTAAGCCATCCGAATTTTAATTAGTAAACATATACACACATTCACTTCACAGTACTTGCATATTTAAAAGCATGAGCTGAATTTTGTGTCTGGACAATGTCCAGGCCAAAAACTTAGAATTCCAGCTTTTATGTGTGGGATGATTTCCTTTAGCAGTTCTGACAAATGAGTATGAGACATAGCTAGGTGAAGGCAAGCCAGAATCAATGGGACTCTAAGGCGCTTGGCACTTGTAAAGGATTTTGAGAATTTAATTCTCAAATTTATCAGTATTAATAATTCTAATTTAATGCATTTTTCCTGTCAGTTACAATGAGTCAATTGCTAATTAAATGTTGTTGAAAAAGATGAATTACTATTTTACATGCTTAAAAAGAATGTCGCTAATATGTCTAAATCTAGATGTGAAATGTAGAACGATATGATTCTAATCCCCCTAAATACTGTTGTTATCCAAAACAATTTTATACTGAATTCATTTCATTGTCAAAAAAAGAGCAAGTACTGGAAAACTGAATTTAACCCTCTAACATGTATTGGTAGAAATTTTATATTCAAATTGCACAGCATTAGTTTGCAGAATGAATCATTTCCCTTTGGTGGAGCGGCAGTGACTTCAAGAAAGAGCATGTTGCTATTGACAGGTCACAAATTCATTATTTTTTTTTTCTCCCCTTTGCATTGTAGATATTCACATTTAAAACCTGTATAAATGCACAATTTACAGCTATGCCCAGCAGTAGTAGCTACCAGCTTTTTTTGACTGACAATGATGAGATTTCTGTCATGCTTTGCCTCTCCTACAGTGCCAGTGATGGGATTTTTTTTCCTGGAAATCTTATTACTGAATGCGCTGTCGTGGTCTCAGATGGAACTTTCAATCAAAAAGGCAATCAGAAGGTTATCCATTTGTGAGTTTTCCTACAAAAGAGCTTTGCAAAACTCTACAGTACATACCGTAACTCATAGTCAGAGCTACTTGCCCTAAATGCTTATGTGACTATAGACAATAATGTGATCCATATCTCACAGCACCTTCCTTTGCTCCCAGGACTGGGATGTAGACTAGAAATTGGCTCAGTCCAAGTTTTGAATCAGACTTTTGCATTTACACTACTATTAGATTTGGCATGGCAATTCAGAACACCCTGGCACTTGGTGCAAGTGATTAGTAAGAATGTGTTTCACTGTTATTACAGTCTGTTTACATAAATATATTTGATTTCATTGAAATCTTGATGGCTGCTGCTTTTCCATCTTTAGATGACTTCACTGTTCAGTTTATATTATTACCAAAATTGCTAGATAAAGTTATCTGGAGGCATGTTTTTTAAAGCGGTGTAACTTAAATGAATTGTATACTTCATTAATTTCAATAAAGTCTTTATAATACATATAGAATTGGTGTTAGAATATTAGTTGTCCACAAACGACAGTCATTAAAACCAGCCATGTCGCAGCCAAAGCAAAGTAAATGTTTCCATTTTGAAATACATGCAAAATTGGGGATGATGTATTAAGACATTTTCGTTTGCAGAACAAACATTACTGAGGAGCTTAAAGAGAGGGGATTGTTTTTACTAGCAGTACTTTAACAAAAAAAGTGTAAGGTTATTTTTCAGCATGGCGCAGTGAATTAGACACACATAACTGCTGTGGTCACAGGCTGCTGCATATCTAATTCTGCAAAGACTGTCAAAAATTGCTTCAAGTATTATCCTTTTTTATTTTGACTGTATTCAACTAATAAATAAAATTTTGAAGGAACTACATTCCTCAACAAACTATGAAGTTATTCAGGCAGATTCCTTTCTGCAGTGTACATGTAAAACTGAAAGAAAAGCAATAACAAGAAAAGTATTTATAAAAATATATTTCACAAAGTAGGAAACAATACAGGAGTTTCTCTGAATACAATACATGGAGTAAATAAACAAACAATAATATAGCTTCAAAACAAAGTAGAAAATTAAAATGATTTGCATGTAATACGTAGTTTTATTATACAATTGCTACTTCTAAATGGCAAGTTTGCATTACAAATCGAGTATGCTTGCAGCTTCTAGTGTTGTTCTTTCTCTGTGTGCAAGAGCCCTGGTGCATCACTATGAATATTATAGAAAAGAAATGCTAATAACATAAGCAGTAAAATTATGTACACACTGGTTCCTGCTCTAATACAGTGGAGAACTATAAGCATGTTTTTTTACTGTACTGTGTTATGTGTGGATTTCTAAAAGTCTATAGTTTAAATATTCACATGAACCAGTTTACTTCCAGCTGTTTGTGCTTGTATTAAAAACACCAGGTACTAGATTTATGAAGAAGATATAAAACTGTCAAAAGTTTTCTCTGGGAAAGTTTTATTCCTGCCAGCATTCTCTTAAAATTCAGCTACTGCAAATGGATAGGTTACTGCTTTAACCTGCAACAATTTGTCATTTTCCTTTTCAAAATGTACATGTATTAAACATTCATTATATATAGAAAAAAATCTAACGGATATAATTTAGTTTTCTTCATAATCTTACTCTATAGACTATCAGTCTTAATAAATAAAAGCAGTAATGGACATCAATAAAATATTTATTTCAAAGATTAAACAAATAAATTCGATCTTTAGCAATAAAATCAGCAATTCTTTCATATATGTAAGTCCATCCCCTTTCACAGTTTTTTTTTTCCTTTCAGAAGACGAAGCACAGGATTGATCCTTCTAGAAAAAGATTCTTTTGCAAAGCAAGGTTTTGTAGCCCTGCCTCTGAATCTCTGCACAATAGTAGGATTTATCACCCATCACTGGAATGGATTAAGAACATGTGAATATTTTAAGGCTTGACACAATATTCAAGGATGATATTCAGTCTGTGGTTACGTGGCCAACAATTACTGTATGTACAACGTATGGTCACTGCACAGTAGAAGCCAGTAGGAATTTACAATGCTATTTCTATTCAGCATTGCTAAGAAGACCAAGATATTGCTTTTAACATTTCTGTGGTGGGATCTTTGTTGGCAATGCAGAAACAAACCATGAGCTTTACACATACTGGCAGGAGCTACTGTTCAACAGCAAAATCCCTGCAAGTCCATTTTCTAAGAAAGCACCAATTTCTTTTTGTTCTTTTCAACTCACTGAAGATAATCAAAGATCCAAATCTCCATCTTCAGAGTGGTCAAGTGAATATCAAATATCCAAAGACTTCTAGACACTCCACATACTTTACTTCACACTCCACAAGACTTAACCTCCTAACATATACTTTTTTTTTTGGTTCAACATTACAATGTAGTTGATTTTATAGATGACTGGCGCTAAACTTGCCTCTAAAACAAAAAGCCACATTAGTTTCAACTAACAGCAGTGGCCCTAGAATATTACATGATCATTAAGTCAACAGTGAAAAAGTTTGTAATCCACTGTCAAGTTTCTTTGTCACTTTCTCCAACTGAGTAAAGTTCTCCAAGTCTTTTAAAGCGAGGACCCCATTCACTGAGGTAGTCAAAATTCTGATCTGAGTCTGATGTAGAGGACTCCAGTGAGCTAAGGGAACCAGCCGCTGACCCTCTTCCTTCATAGCCATAAATCTGGATAGAGTCATATGGTGGAGCCGTGGGATCATTATCGGCTTCATGAAGCCTTACATTAATAAATTCATCAACATCAACACCATTAGGAACAGGTGCAAGACCTTGCCTGGGCATGAATTGAAGATCAGGCTTAATATCCTTACGAGGCAAAAATCCATTAATTCCATCCGGATTTTGCAAAGTTGCAATGTCAAAAGCTTCTGTATCTTCTTCTCCACCTCCCTCATCATCATAGCGAATAATATTTTCCCTGACATCTTCATCATCTTTGATGATTAGAGGCTCATTCTTATGTCTTCTTAGTGTTACAAACAGCACCACAATGACTGCAAAGAAAGCATCAGAGGCTGATTAGGTAAAAAATTTCCAACCAAAGCAGTACATGTTAATCGCAGTTGTGGAAGGTGATAGGTTGCTTTTTGTGAAAATAAAAGTAATAAGGGTAGTGAAAAGCTGAAAGACCTATAACTTCAACCCCATTCAAGTGATCCAAATTTGATCAGAAGCTCTAATTAGTCCTGTACGTTTCTATTATCAGCTCATATTTAAATCTGAAATTCAATTTTATATAAGCAATAAGATTTTGCATACTTCCATGTTTGAGCCTCAAATTTAAACAACTTTTCCCCTTGGACAAGTTGCAAACCTAGGTGAAGTCAAGCTATCATCACTCACTGAACGTAGTCTATAGTGATCTACATCATGGATGGAGTTTTCCAAAATTAGAGTGTTTTTCTGAAAACATAGCCCTGGTGGCAGAAGGAAATTGGTTTCTTTTTTTTATGGGTTGCAACCTCTCACACTATATAACTGAAAAGAGAATGAGACAGTAAGGGAGAAAGAGCTTAGATACATCAGTTTCAGAATCATAGACAGATGCATAAAAAGCTCTAAATTGGTTACGCTGTTGTTTTTGCAGCTTAATGCTGAAATCTCAGTTACTGATGTAAATCTCAGTTACAAAGTGAAGCTGCAAAGTGCAGAAATAGGCCTCCTCTTTCACTGTTCTCTCACTCACTTGCTTGGTGTCGTATACAAATTTTGTATGTTTTATTAAAATATACAGTGCTTTTTATCTTGTAAAACTGTAATGTCTCTTATGCCATTGCAATCCAGAATAAACTCGTACAAGTCTTAGAAGATGCAACAAATCAATTTTCCGTCACGTGCAGTATATACTGTGTTCACCTTGCTGCTTAACATACCTGATGTGATTTTCAGTTCATATTCCATACCTGTTTGTTATGTAACTCGTGTGTAAGACTACTTCAGATTGGGAGTTTGTTTCATATGCTTTTGCTCAGTTCTTTGTACAGTAGGGATGCAGTCCTGACAGGTCTCTCAGTACTGCAGGTTACAGTATGTCCTTCTGTGTGACTTCTTTTCTTACTTATAGCCACCCAGGAATCAGAAAAATTTTGAACACCAGGCTCTGAAATGAATACATACCTAGCAGCAAAATGATGCACGCTAATATTGCAATTAGGGCTCCCATACTGAGTCCAATGGGAAGTACGTATGCTTCAACGTTACAGGACTGGACAATACCATCGCTGCTGCAACCACAGACTCGAATAGTGAGAGTGCTAGTGCTGCTCATGGGAGGATTCCCACTATCGCTTATGACGATTGGCAGTAGATACACTTCTTGCTTCTGCCGGCTGAATCCACTATGCTTTGCCAATATGCTGAGAGTATTATCTGAAAAAGGGAAAATTTGCATTGTTTCACCACATGGAGTAACTGCTAAAACCACAGCTTTTTCTTAATGAGCTCAGAAAACCTCTACACAAACACATATGGGCTTTATTATACTCATTATACCAGCTGCATGGGACACGGAAATTCTTCCCCTTTCAGTCTGGCTGCCCGTGCCCCACATAAATGAGCGCGTCATACGCATTTTCTTGTGTCACGTGGTATGACCGTAATGGCAACCCCTCACTTTCTTCTCTGCACACATCCCTATAGATGCCTCCCCATCGTGATTCATAACTGTTTAAGTCACACAGTCATAAAAATTCAACCAGTACAACAGAGAGAAATGAAATGTTAAAGTAACCCAAACTTGCCAAACACATTCATCAATTAAAATAAATGTTCCAGGCATTATAAGCACAAATTGCACAATATTTTGCCCTGCTATAAAAGATTCTTCTTCTTTATTAATGAGCAATATAAAGACAAACAAAGGAAAAGCTGAATGTATTAAAAGTTGTAGGCTTAATTTTCAGTGATCTAAACATTTCTTGAGCCTCAGTAATGAAAACAGAACAAATCAAACCAGAATGTATCTCCTGTGAATGAAGACAGAGAAAGTGAGCCTAGGACGTTCTTATCTCTGCACACACATGCAGATACTTACTTTTAGAAACATACAGAGGCATATGACTACCTGACATCCTACCCAGACGTAACGTTACATTACAACCTCATTACAACATTACTGTTCAAACTCTCATAGTCACTCAGTTCTCAGTTCACCATCAAAATGATTACAAGTTGACTTTACTTAGGGTAATCATATGGATTATATTGTGTATACTTGTAAGAATTATAGATTCTAGCCATTTAACAACATACTACTATCAAATATGAATGATCTTGTATGTGCCAGAATGCTCATGTATAAACCATGACTAGTGAGCATGTCAAATATGCAAAACAGATTTATTTACATACTTAAATATTCGCTTTAGCTTTTAACTGCTTTATTCTGTGGAATAAAAAAAACCCTCAGTATTATGAGTTATATACTAATAGAGTACATGTTGACTTGTACTAGTTTGGTTTTTTGCATTCTTTCATCAAAAATAACACCACAAATTAATAAAAGGATTCCGGCACACACAGAAAAGGAACGTGTGTGTGTGCTACTGAGTAACCTGATGACAATTTAAAGATAAAGCTGCACATCAGATTTGGGAGAAGGAGATTGTAGCTCCTTTCATTAACCTCTCTTCCCCTGTGCTATCGAAGTTAATTTTCCTGAAGTGTCATGAACGAAAGTAATCCTCCATATAATTTATGCTATAAAATGGGCACATGCAGTCACTAAATGCTATTCCATGGAAGGAAAGGAATTACTGAGAGCTATGTGGCAGGCATAAGGAAGAGAAGACTTGGAAGACAGGCAGTGTTCATATGACAAATGCAACAAAGACCCAATTCTTCAGTTTAAACAAAAAAAACCCGTACCTGAAGTGCATGAAAACGTGTATGCATATACATACACTGACTGTAAGAAAGCTTTGTATCTACTTTGATCTAAGTACTGGTCAGGTTGTCACATGAAAACATGACATAGTTCAGAAATGTTCAATTTGTACTTACTGTGATCACCAGGAACATTTCTGACAGTATTTGTGCAGCATGTATCACTGCCCCAAAGTAAAAGACACATACGCATGCTCAAAATAGCTGGCAGTCTATGAAGTACAAAAGCCAGAGAAAGATACAAAGAAGGAAGGAAGGGGAAACATTCATGAAGCAAATACTGTAAAGACATTTTTCACATTAAAAAAAAAAATTAAAATGCAGTGTTTTATTCCTGAAGTCCTTCTTTGTAAGGAGGCATGTTAATAAGGAATAAAGGTAGTTACAGAATATAATGATTACAGAATGAAACGTGACTAAAGTTTATCATGTCCTGAACCTATATCAAGATATCAATCAGTAGATAACGCCTATAGTTAACTTATTACTGCCATAAAACAAAAGATAAAGATTATTTGCTATTTAAGCACGAGGTAATTGTCTCATACAAGAGAACAAAGAAAGCTCGTTTCCCCTTTCAGTGACTAAGAATCTGAACTTCAAGTAGGCTCCTCCTGAAGTTCTGGGTCTTTGATTTTGCAGTCTTACTGTATCCCTTCCACGGTGGATTTACCTACCAATCACAATTAGGCAGCATAGAGAGGTTCTTCCTATAATTTATATTGCAGGTTATGTAATCATTTTCAGCATTTTTCATAGCATTTAGCGTATGTGACACATGAAGTTGATCTTGCCTAAAAATGCCTTATTTTATAAAGCAGTATAAATGTGGTCACTTCATAATACCCTTGCAGAACAAAAAGGATTCCTTATGATTTTTCTTTCCAGGAATCCCGAGTTTTTGTCTACTCAAGTTAGAAACAGTCACATCAAAACTGATGGCACCCTGGAGCTATATAAATAGTCTAGTTCTTCCTTGTGCCCTTTTTAAAATTAAAGGAAGCATATGTGTTTACTGAAGATAAATTTCAGGTATAAGCTCTTAAGAATTCTGACAACTCAAATAGGACCAAACTCCTCGATGATACCTGGTGTTGTATGTGCCGCTATGATGCAGTGGAAAAGTCAAATATGTTTTAAGTCAACAATTAGCACACATTTAGAATTAAGCAAAACCTGCACTCCTCCTTCTTGGTTGAACGTGTCAGAGATTTAAACACACACGTGTGCAAGTTAAACCATTTCCAGTGTCATACTTGCTGTCTAGCTGAACTGCAAGGAACAAAGGGAAACGTTATGTTAGTAAAATAATATTGCAGCTAAGTTTCCCGGAATGTTGATGTCTATAGCTTTACCAAAGTAAGAGTGACTACCACACCTATTGTAATGTGTAAAAGATACGTTTTTTTTCTTATAATATTATTTACATCCTCCACATCCCCCATTTTCAAATACTGAACAACAAATTTATATGTCCATTTGACTTTCTCCTGCAAAATTAAAAATATTTCATCATAAATTGCATCCTTAATCCTTTTGCTTTAACCTTTCAAAGGAGAAAAACCTATGTGGGGCTCAATTTCCAGCTCTGTCTGTTAAGCAAATCCCACTCAGAAGTGTCACATCTATAGTTATTTATTCAGAACTCCAGAGACTTTTACAATTATATTATAACACAGTGACTTCTTGTGCTCTAGAAATCCGTACTGATACAGCCTGTTCCTTCCTATAAGCCTGGTACAGTCCTCTGTCCAAGCTGGAGGAAAGGACTGATATGCTGAGCCCCAGCATCCCTGCCCTTCACAGATATGCAAAAGGTAAGGCACCTGCTTTGGGAAGAAATGAGAAAAAGAAGCTGCTCTTGCTGGTGACAGCTTCAGATCCCTTCCATCTTTCTGACACACTAACTGCTACTCTGCCTGGTTCAGAAAATTCGAGTAAGCCAGAATCAGAGAGTAAAACAAAGTAAAAAAAGGAAGAGTACTATAAAGAGACAAATAGAAGAGAGCAGAAAAAATGAGAGGAAGGAGGGGGGGATATGGAAAATAAAGTGCCCATTTCTGCCAGTCAGTGAAGCTATTCTGAGTATAAGAAACTACCTGGTACCAGTAATACTTATCAATTAAAGTTCAAAAGAAGTGAGATAAAGTAAAACATACACAAGATATTTGGGACATTTAGCTGAACTATTTAAGTGTAAAAGAAATTGTAATGACTGAATAGTTAGTACTATGTAAGAAGATGTGCAAGGCAAGGAGAGAAGAGAATAACCTTTCCTTTTTTTACGGAGGTTTTTTTTTGTTGTTGTTAAAAACTGCTGCATTAGACTAAAGTTTAATTTGTTGTGCCCAGAAAGAAACTTGCAATCAGAAGTAGTCAATAGGAAAAGCAAAATTATATGACTGAACGGTTTTGCCAATGGATGGCAAGTACTCTGTTTTGCCCTGAGAATTTTGTTTACCAAGAAATTCCTTCTCCTTCTTTGCTATGTCCCAAAATAAATATACCTTGGTGTTGCTGGAGAGGCAACTCTTGAGTGAAGAACAATGACGCTCTAATTGACATTTTAGTTGGTTCCTAGAACTTGAAAATAAATCCTAGCGGCTGATTAGCAATAAACTCAATTTATCTGATTTTCTTTCCCCTCTCTGTGGACATTCCCCTTACCC